>NC_044397.1:34283287-34594545 GCF_006542625.1 Nomascus leucogenys | reverse complement strand
CAATGTCCATCTCCATCAACTTGATGGTTCCTTCCAGCGAACAGGGACAAGAGTGCTAGTCCGTTGTCCCTCCTGAACTTCCATTTAGGTCTCTCTCCACTTAGGAAAAATCTCAGCTTCTTCTTGATTCTCTACTTTGCAGAGTTATAAAGACACCTGGCTTGCCTGAAGGAAACCCTGTGATTGAATCTTCCTCCCAACATCCAGTGAGTGGGGATTCATGTCTGTGACAAATTAGAGGCTGTTGAAGGATCTCTAAGGGCCCCATGGGCCATGTAGTCTAAAGCATTTCCTGACTCTGCCTTTTCACTGGAATTTTCTGGTGTCAGCATCACAATTTTTATGGGCTTGGTTCAAGAGTCAGCCAGCAGAAGCCTCCCTAAACTGTGCCTCTCCCCTGCCCTGCTCAATAAATATTGATGACTGCTGTTGGCATTCCTGTTGCTGAAGATAATGCCCCTTCCTGTCTCGGTGGCTTCATTTACCTCTTTTCTGTTTTTCCACATTCTCTGCTCCCCTTATCATCAAAGTTTGGTAAATGAATGCCCCTCAGACCTGCAGCACATGTCATAAGCCAGAAACTCCGGGCTTCAAGTATATATAAGTCAGTGTCCTTTAATATTTATAGATTTATTCAAATGCCCGGCCATATCCTTAAGGAAGATTACTGTGAATTCAGGGGCTTAGGCCCCCTTGATCACCGATAGCTCTGATTTCTGCTCAATTCTCATTCTTCATTTCTGCAGTTCTCGTTGCAGCTGTTACAATTGTCTCCAGCACAGCAGCAACTCATGCTGGACCAAGTTCCTACTCTTTAAGTTCATAACCCTCAATACCACCCAGAAAGGCAGTAGAGTTCTACTGCTGATTTGCTGATTTGGGAGTAACAGCAAGGGAGGCTGACATCACAGTGTGATTCGGCAGATAATTGCAATCTGAATATCAGTCTTCTCGAGTCTCTTAGTCATTTCTGTTGGACAGTGTTGTTCTATCCTTTTCCTTTTTTTTTTTTTTTTAACATAATGCTGCCCCCTTTTCTTAGTTTTCTCTTGCCCTGAAATTCTCAACAAAAGCAGTTATCTATTTTTTTTTTCTCTTTCCGAATCCCAAGTTATCCCCAAGTAAGTTAGGGGATCCCAAGGGATGCTTTGGCAATAGCTAGGAAATTTTTTTTTCTTCCTGCTACACAAGTGCTTCATAAGAATCCCTCATCCACTGTAGACAGAGCCCAGCCAAACTGACCAAGGAAAAACGCAAATGGCATCATTTGGAATTCTTCCTTATACCACCCCCTTTTAAAACAGCTTTATTGAGATATAATTCATACACCATATAATTTATCCACTTAAAGTGAGGCAGGAGAATAGGTTCTGGAGGAAGGGAACCTAAGGCTGTTTCACGCCAACTTCCTAGGACTAAATTGAAAGGAAAACTCTAACTTTCCTTGCCTAAGTAACACAAGGACCAGAGGCTACTCTCTTTGCAACACCCCCACCTTTTCTGCGCAGCAGATGGGAAATTGCCTGTCCCCAACAAATCAGGCTGTTTGCAGATGAGTCTTCCTTTGCAACTTTGTAACTTCACCCTAGCCTCTGATTGGTTGCTTTCTGCAAAGCATGAACTGGCCAAAGGGAAACTTCTAGTGGGTGTTGGGACCCAAGAAGATTCTGTATCCGGGCCCTTGAGCTGCTGCTCAGATTGCCCCCACACTGTGGAGTGTACTTTGGTTTTCAATAAATCCCTGCTTTCGTTCTTTTGTTGCTTCATCCTTTCTTTGCTTTGCTAGGAATTTTGTCCAATTCCTTGTTCAAAATGCCAAGAACCAGGACAACTTGCAGTCATGATCCTCTACCAGTGAGAAAAGTACACAATTAAATAGCCTTTAGTATATTCAGAGTTGTATATCCATCAACACTCCCAATTTAATAACATTTTCATCAACTTAAAAAAACCCTACCCCCTCATGTTACTCTCAACCTCTTATTAGCACCCAAAACATGCAACCATCATATGGTTTTGTCTCTATTGGTTTTCCTACTCTTTCATACAAATGGAATCATGCAATATGCGGTCTTTCATGTCTGGCTTCTTTCACTGAGCATAACTTGAGGTTCATTCATGTTGTGGCATGTTTCAGTATTACATTCCTTTATATGGTTGAGTGTTATTTCACTATTAGGATATACCACATTTTGTTTAAGGATATACCACATTTTGTTTATACATTCTTCAGTTTCTGGACATTTGGGTTGTTTCCTTTTTTTGGCTCTTATGACCACCACTGCTATGAACATATGTGTACCACTTTTTTTTTTTTTTTGGGATGGAGTCTCACTCTGTCACCCACACTGGAGTGCAGTGGTGTGATCTTGGCTCACTGCAACCTCCACTCCCTGGGTTCAAGCGATTCTCCTGCTTCAGCCTCCCAAGTACCTGGGACTACCGGTGTGCATCACCACACCCAGCTAATTTTTGCATTTCTTGTAGAGACGGGGTTTTGCCATGTTGGCCAGGCTGGTCTCAAACTCCTGACCTCAGGTGATCTGCCTGCCTCAGCTTCCCAAAGTGCCGGCACAACAGTCCTGAGCCACCACACCTGGCCCCAGTTTTAGTATTGTGTGAACACGTTTTCAGTCCTCTTGGGTAAATACTCAGGAATAGAATATCTGGGTCATAATGAAACTCCACGTTTCAACTTTTGAGGAACTGCCAAACTGTTTTCCACAGCAGCTGCACTATTTTCACATTCTTATCAGTAATGTGGGAACACTTTTTATTTATCTATTAAATTCTAGCCATCCTAGTGTGTGTGAAGTGGTATCTCATTGTAGTTTTGATTTGCACTTGCCTAATGGCTAATGACATTGAACATTTTCCATGTGCTTAGTGGTTATTTGTATATCTTCTTTGGAGAAATGTCTATTCAAATCCTTTTCCCATTTATAAATACGGTTTTTTGTATTTTTGTTGTTGCATTGTAAGAGCTCTTTATATATTGTGGGTATTAGATACTTATTGTATGTATGATTTCCAAATATCTTCTCCCATTCTATGATTGTCTTTCACTTTCTTGATAGTGATGCACAAAAGTTTTAAATTTTGATGAAGTCTAACATCCATTTTTTTCTTTTGTTGCTTATGATTTTTGTGTACTACCTAAGAAACTATTGCCTAATTCACAGCCATAAAGATTTATGACTATGTTTCCATAAGAATATTATAGTTTCAGCTTTTACATTTAGGTCACTGGTTGGTTTTGAGTTAATTTTTGTGTATGGTGTAAGATAAATGTTAAACTTTATCTTTTGCATGTGGATATTCAGTTGTCTCAGCACTATTTCTTTTTTAAAAACTTTTTTATTTAAATGGGTACATAGTAGGTTATATATTTATGGGGTGTACAAGGTATTTTGATACAGGTATGCAATGTGTAATAATCACGTCAGGGTAAATGGGGTATTTGTCACCTCAAGCCTTCAGCCTTTGTTATAAACAATCCAATTATACTAGTTATTTTATAATGTACAATTTTTTTGACTATAATCACCCTGTTGTGCTATCAACTACTAATTCTTATTCATTCTTTTTATTTTTTGTACCCATTAACCATCTCCACTTTACCCCTACTACTCTTCCCATCCTTGGTAATCATCAAAGAAGATATACAGATAATAAGAAAGCATATGAAAAGATGTTTAACATCATTTATCATTACAGAAATGCGAATGATTGACTTTAGGGTTAGGGAAGAGAAATACAAGATAAGACTGGAGGATTTTGTAGCAGTAGAAAGTAAGAAAGTGCTACTCCCTCTTCGCCACAAAATGACAGGAGTTTGTCAAAGGGACACAGGTGTCAACTGAAAAAGCTCCCAATGGCCAATACAGGAATAATCTGAGCAGTAAAATAAACAACATAGTATTAGATTATAACCCAAAGTATAAAATAATAATCCCTGAGTTCATAATATAAATAACTGAATAAATAGGAGATAACTGACAAATTTCTCATGCAGAAGAATGTAGATACTCCACCGCAAAGAGGTGAAATATAACTACTCACTTTTTTTTTCTTTTGAGATGGAGTTTTGCTCGTCGCCCAGGCTGGAGTGCAATGGCAGGATCACTGCAATCTCTGCCTCCCAGGTTCAAGCAGTTCTCCTGCCTCAGCCTCCTGAGTAGCTGGGATTACAGGCATGCACCATCATGCTTGGCTAATTTTTGTATTTTTTTTTTTTTTTTTTTTTGAGATGGAGTCTCACTCTGTCGCCCAGGCTGGAGTGCAATGGTGCAATCTCGGCTCACTGCAAGCTCTGCCTCCTGGGTTCACGCCATTCTCCTGCCTCAGCCTCCCGAGTAGCTGGGACTACAGGCGCCGTCCACCATGCCCGGCTACTTTTTTGTATTTTTAGTAGAGATGGGGTTTCACTGTGTTAGCCAGGATGGTCTCGATCTCCTGACCTCGTGATCCGCCCTCCTCGGCCTCCCAAAGTGCTGGGATTACAGGCGTGAGCCACTGTGCCAGGCCTAATTTTTGTATTTTTAGTAGAGACGGAGTTTCACCATGTTTGCCAGGCTAGTCTCGAACTCCTGACCTTAGGTGATCCACCCACCTCAGCCTCCCAAAGTGCTGGGATTACAGGTGTGAGCCACCATGTCCACCAGCTACACTCTTTTTAGGCATGGGCTGCATATAGTGACTTCCCACTATACAGTAAAATAGGGGGAAAGGGGGAAGAATAACTTTACAGGGGAGAAACCCGTCAAATACTACCTCAGCCGGGTGATCAAGGTTAACAACAGTGATAAGCAATGTTGACAGCATGTACGCTGGATATGATGTGATGATGGTTTTTGTATTTTCCCGTTCTAAAATTTCCATGGGGCTATTCTTTATATTTTCTATTACTTCTCTGAGACTTTTAAACTTTCCATTTGAATAGCTGCTTTATAGTCTTGATAATTCCAACATGTGTTTCAACTTACATTCTGCATCTGTTACATTTTTTTCCAACATGAGTTGAGATTTTCCTGGTTCTTCACCTGCCAATTAATTTCGATTGTATCCTGGACATTTTGAATGTCATTAGGATGCTCTGGGTCTTGGTTAAATTTGGTGGAGGATGTTGATATTTATGTTTTAAAAGGTAATTAACCCATTTGGGTTCAAGTCGTAAGTTTTGACCAGCCTTCTGAGGGTTGTGATTCCAATGTCAGTTCAGTTTTCAAAGCCTTTGTAGTACTCTTCTGACAGGTCCCACATGGGTGGCACCTAAAGTGTAACCCAGGGTCCTTGGGTTTTTGGGTATGCACTGTGAAAAAGTTACCACTTGTAACTGTTATATCTTGAATTTTTGTTTTAAAAAGTTCCAGGAAGAAGCTCAGCCCAGGAAAAACAAAGACCAGTTGGACCCAGAGATGCCTGAGTTGGAGATGAACTTTGGCCAACTTTCCTCATTGCCATACTTAAAATCCTGCCCAAAGAGGAGCTTATTCACCATTTTCTATACATGTGACATATGCAGCAGCATGAACGACAACTGGGACTGCGCTGCCTTGACTCCACCTCTACATACAATGACTCAGCTAACCAGACTAATAAAAGCCATGTTTGCACCATTGCTCAGGGAGGCACTGCTTTGGGGAATTATTCCCAGTGTCCTCCTTACTTATCACAAATAATAAAATCCCCCTGGGAAGTCCTCCTTGGTTGTGGTCGTTGGACTGTCACCTGCCAAGCAATTTAACCCATTCGTTGTGTGGGTAACAAAAGGCCAGTCTGGGACATGAGATCTGGGTCTATAGTTTAGTTCTCATAGTCTTTGGCATGCAATTTAGGACCAGATTCATCATACCAAACAAGGGAGATAGTCTCAACAGAATTCTAAAATTACTTAAATATCAGAGGCAGTGTAGAGAAGGAGTACTTGGTGGTATGGTAGGTTTTCTGACAGGAAACAAAAGATGGAGGTAAAATAGAACCAGTTCTTTCTTTCAGAGAATACTGACTGCACCATTGACCATAACATGAAGCCAAGGCTATATCTCCCGGAAGTAAGAAATGTAATAAAGGAAACTTTCAGAAATAATAGATCATCTGGAGATTTGTTGGGCAGTGTATTTGGTAAGTTATAACTACCAGGTATCAATACAATAAGCTTAGTTTGAATAAAATAAGCTTAGTTTCTTTTTAATGAATTTATCCTGCTCAGTGTTCCCTGAGCTCCTTGGATTGGTTTGGTGTCTCACAAATTTTGGAAATTCTCAGCCATTATTTCTTGATTTTTTTTTTTTTTTGAGATAGAGTCTTGCCCTGTCGCCCAGGCTGCAGCGCAGTGGTGCGATCTCAGCTCACTGCAAGCTCCGCCTCCTGGGTTCATGCAATTCTCCTACCTCAGCCTCCCGAGTAGCTGGGACTACAGGCGCCCGCTACCATGCCCGGCTAATTTTTTTGTATTTTTAGTAGAGACGGAGTTTCACTTCGTTAGCCAGGATGGTCTCGATCTCCTGACCTCATGATCCGCCTGCCTCAGCCTCCCCAGTGCTGGGATTACAGGCGTGAGCCACTGCGCCCGGCTATTTCTTGATTTGATATTTTTTTTTTTTTTTGAGACGGAGTCTCGCTCTGTCACCCAGGCTGGAGTGCAGTGGCGCAATCTCGGCTCACTGCAAGCTCCGCCTCCCGGGTTCACGCCATTCTCCTGCCTCAGCCTCTCTGAGTAGCTGGGACTACAGGCGCCCGCCACCACGCCCGGCTAATTTTTTTGTATTTTTAGTAGAGACGGGGTTTCACCGTGGTCTCGATCTCCTGACCTCGTGATCCGCCCGCCTCGGCCTCCCAAAGTGCTGGGATTACAAGCGTGAGCCACCGTGCCCGGCTCTTGATTTGATATTGATATTTTTTCACCAGTCTTGGATGCTGTGTTCTGTTTCTGTCATTCTTTTTGTGTGTGTGTGTGTTTCAGTAACTTTTATTTACCTACCTTCAAGTTTGATTTTTTCCTCAACTGTGTTGAGTCTCCTAATGGGCCCATGGAGGGCATTCTTCATCTCTATTATTATAGTTTTTTATTTTTATAGTTTCCATTTTATTTTTCCTTATAGTTTCCATCTATTTGCTAAAATCACCCATCTGAGCTTGCATTTTGTTCACCTTTCCCCTTAGGGCTTTCATCACATTAATCATAGTTATTTAAAATTCTCTGACATTTCTAATGTCTATGTCTTATAAGACTGGTTCTAATGATTGTTTTATCTCTTTGGACTGTGTTTTTTCTTGCCTTTCTGTATGCGTCTTTTTTCTTTCTGTTAACAGTTGGTCATGTTGTATTTTTTTTGCTTAAATTATTTTTTTCAATCCCCTCTTCATAGTATGAAGTAAAGACTGTTTTTATGCTTGGAGATGAGTGTGTCTTTCCTTCTGCTAGGCCTTTAGTGCTCTTGAGTGCATAGCGGTGGTTCGGTGGTATCAGTCTAGTCAGAGATTGGGCTAGGTTTACAGTTTGTTGTTGTGGTTATCCTCAGTGCACAACAGACTTCAAATTTCCCTAGGGATAGCTTATGTGTAGGGTGTGGGCTTTATTTTGAAAGTATGTTTTAAAGAGGTCTGTATGGATGTCAACTCGACACAGAGTGGACAGTGGTAATTTTGTAATATATCAACTTTGCTAAGCTAAACTATGTTTCCCAGAATTTCCTTTCCTTTTGTTTCTGGTTAGAATAGCCCAAAAAAGACATGGTTGTGTAAGTCTTGAAGGGGAGAAATGAAGCATCCCTCCAGTTTTATACTTGAAATGGTGGTGCAGGGACACTAGGTGCTACTACGGCTCATCCACTTTGTCACCAATCAGCTGGTTCACCTCGTTGGGATGGGGCAGAAGCTTTTCCCTGAGTCTTCCTTCAGCTTTTTTGATTCCTGAGCCGTGTGTGTGTCTAGTCCTGTGGCAAAGAGTGTCAGCTCCTCTAGCAAGGATACTCATATCTTTAAAGTTGGAGACAGTGAAAGAACGACCAGCTCGTGTCTTAGGTTCCAATTCATTCTTGCTCTTCCCTACTTTATGTTCATCTTCCCTTCTTAACTGCTTGCCCTGCGAACATAAAGAAACGTAATGATTCCACTTCTCTGAATGAACCTTGGCTGGTACACAGACTTATAGACATTTTGTGATGGAGAAAAATTGTGAATTAGGGAGCCTCACTTAGTAAAGAAGGAAGGTCATCTCTGTTATGGCAGGAATAAAGACATAAGGATTTTAAGCGATTTACCTGAAAAGATTTAAATGACTACTGTAAGGGGAATAAATACTTTGCAGGAATGCTGAAACTTCTCATCCAATACTTAGGAAGACATACAGACACACAGATGCCATAAACACTCATGGTAAATATCAGTAACTGTTAAGAGCATTCCTTCCTGCTTGGTCCCTATTAAAGAACCAGATCCCTTCTTCAAAGAGTATTCCAATTTGCAAAGAAAATCCATTCATTAGTTGTCTAATTTAAATGTTTTAGAAATATTCCGTGGAACTTTCATCAATAACCCCCAAACAGATATCTCAAGAACCCCTTTTTCTAATCATTTAATCATACTACTTACTGAGAAAAATTATTATAGGAAAGGCAGTATTTGATATTGGGACATAAAAAGAATGAAAAATCTGTTAAATAAGCAAAAGCCCATTAGCCCGAAGCTGTCTTGGTATTTGAGTTCCTACATAACAAAATACAACCTGACTTAGTATGTAAATGAACTGAAGCCTAACTTACTATATTTTATTACAAATAGCTGGGTTTCAGCCAATCATGGCCGAGCTTCAGCCAATAGCAGACAGCCAACTGATCAGACCATGCCTCAATAAGGCAAATGCGTCATCATATCATTGTCAAATAAGGCAGACACCTAGATGTTAGCTAATCAGGTGATTTCTCTACTTTGCTTCCTATAAAAGCTAGCAGTTCATACTGCTGGACAGAGCTCTCTGAACCTCTTTTGGTTCTGAGTGCTGCCCAATTCATGAACTGTTCTTTGTGCAAATAACTTCTATTAAATTTGTCAGTCCAGAGTTTTTTTTTTTTAAACAAATATTCACAAGAAAAAGAAGAAAGTGGGAAGAATAAAAAGCAAAGCACCTCAGAAACACAAGGTCGAAAATCCACTTAAGGGATATAGATAATTCCCTGAAACAGGTAAGCATATTATTTGTTGAAAGCCTCCATGGATGTTCTTTGGGATAGCAAAATGGTTGCTACTTTTCAAATTGGATACCAAAAAGGCAACGTATCTGCATCTCTGAATCCAAATCATCCCCACGTTAGCCAAACTCCAGGCCTACCAACACAGATCCTTCAAGTCTTCCTGGCCTTCCAGGCCCCTAGGCTGCAGCTCGCCCAGAACTCCTGGGACTCTAGAACTTAAATAGGTCTAACCAGCAGGCGAACACAGACCTGAACCCTCAAACTTGGAAAGAAAGATCAGAGGCACCTCCCCAGTTTGCTCCCCCAGGGACCACAACGTCCAGCTCTAATGCCTTGCCCAAGTTCTCTGTAGCTTCCCACAGGGATTTCTGGGTCTCTATAGCTGTTTGGAGGAGCCGCCCACCGGTCCCGTCCTGCCCCGCCCCTAGGCCTGGACCAACCCCCTCGCGCTTCAGGCGCGGATACCCAACAGCTTCCGGTCTTGCGCGCTCAGGTCGGGCAACGGCCGCGCGTTCTTTTTGGGTCCTGAACCCCGGAAGAGAAACTGCGCAGTCCCCTTTTACGTGAGGCAGTGGCGTCGGTTCGGAAGTCGTCTGGCCTCCCCGCGGCCCCTCGCAGCTTGCTGGCCTCTCCCGCGCCTCACGTCGGACTCCGTCTCCGCGGCAGGGAAGCAGCATGGAAGCTGAGGACCTCCAGGAGGAGTTGACCTGCGCCATCTGCCTGGACTATTTCCAGGACCCGGTGTCCATCGAGTGCGGCCACAACTTCTGCCGCGGCTGCCTGCACCGCAGCTGGGCGCCGGGCGGCGGCCCGTTCCCTTGCCCCGAATGTCGGCACCCATCGGCGCCCGCCGCGCTGCGACCCAACTGGGCCCTGGCCAGGCTGACGGAGAAGACGCGGCGCCGGCGCCTGGGCCCCGTGCCCCCGGGCCTGTGCGGCCTCCACTGGGAGCCGCTGCGGCTCTTCTGCGAGGACGACCAGCGGCCCGTGTGCCTGGTGTGCAGGGAGTCCCAGGAGCACCGGACTCACGCCATGGCACCCATCGACGAGGCCTTCGACAGCTACCGGGTGAGCTGGCCGTCGCGGTGACTATGACGGGGCTGTCGGAGTTGCCCGATAAAGTTTGCTTAATGCTCCTAAAAGAGCCACGAAGTGGCTGTCATTCCTACTGGAAGCATGAAAAACCCCTGAAACTCAAAGAAGTTAAGCAAAACACGAATTTCAGAGCTGGGGTTAAAACTGGAATGAGAGGAGGGGAGGTGCAAACCTCAGCAATCATTGTGCAGAATTTTCAGTAAACTGGCCCTTGGGGAGCTCATAATAAAGAAAAACATACTGAGAGGGTGTGTGCCGCTGCTGTCCAATAGAAACCACATATGTAATTTAAAATCTTTCTGGTAAGATAAGGAAACGACGTGACGTTAATTTTAATAGTATATTTTATTTAATCTGATTACCCCAAATATTCAAAGCTGAGATGAAAATTATCAATGAGTTTTTTTTTTTTTTTTTTTTTTTGAGACGGAGTCTCACTTTATTGCCCAGGCTGGAGCACATTGGCGTGATCTTGGCTCACTGCAACCTCCTCCTCCGGGGTTCAAGCAGTTCTCCTGCCTCAGCCTCCCGAGTAGCTGGGATTACAGGCACACGCCACCACACCCGGTTAATTTTTGTTTTTTAGTAGAGAGGGGTTTCACCGTGTTGGCCAGGCTGGTCTCGAACTCCTGACCTCAAATGATCCACCCCGCTTGGCCTCCCATAGTGCTGGGATTACAGGTGTGAGTCACCGCGCCTGGCCTCAATGAGATATTTTATACTCCTTTTTCATAATAGGTCTGAAATTGGTGTGTATTTTATGTTTACAACACATAGCGGTTTGGAATATCCACATTTCAGGTGCTTGTATGGCTAAATGGATACTGTATTGGACAGTGCCTGTCTGTATCTAAATGTCATTGACAACTGATGATTTGGGAAAAGCTTGGCTTGTAATGATGAGGCTGGGTTTTGTTACTAGCTTCCTTCATCAGTTGGGAAAATCATGTAACATTTGAATTTGGGGATTATCTTTCCTATCTCATGGATTAAGAAGCTTCAGTTGAATAAATCACTTTACCTTACTCTGCTTCAGCCATACTGGCTTTCTTGCTTTTGTTTCAAGTCTGTTCTCTTTCTCTACCCACATCTATCCTTTAGATCCTTTTAGCTTTTAGCTTGAAGACCTTCCCTGATCATCCTTTCCAGAGTAGCCCCACCCCCTCCCATTACTGATGGTGTAACTCCAGTGGTCTCCAGCAGAATTGATATGCAGTAAGTACATGAACACATGAATTTATTTATTTATTTTATTATTGTCGTTTTTGAGACGGAGTTTCGTTCTTGTTGCCCAGGCTGGAATGCAGTGGTGAGATCTCAACTCACTGCAACCTCCACCTCCCGGGTTCAAGTGATTCTCCTGCCTCAGCCTACCAAGTAGCTGGGATTACAGGCACCTGCCAGCATGCCCAGCTAATTTTGTATTTTTAGTGAAGACAGGGTTTCACTATGTTGGTCAGACTGGTCTCGAACTCCTGACCTCAGGTGATCCACTCACCTTGGCCTCCCGAAGTGCTGGGATTACAGGCGTGGGCAACCTTTCCTGGCCAAACACATGAATTTAATGACACAGTGAAAATGTTTGGAAACTGTAGAATACTGTACAGTTGTACCAGCTGACTATGAACAGGAAACAGACGCAAAGCTGGACTAGAAAGTGTACGTTCATTCCTTCACTCAGTAACCTTTATGGATGCTTACTATTTGCCAAACATTGTTTTAGAATCTGGACATAAGTGGATGAGAAAGACATGGGCTTTGTCTTGTAAGGAACTTAAGTGTGTAGAACATTAATTTTAGTGTGTGTGAGAGTAGCTGAAGTATTTACCAAGTGTACAGAAGGTCTGAGGTCAGAGTGATCACTGGAGAAGTGATCCATTGAGGAGTTAAATGTGTTAGCTCTTCAAGGGTGAGTAGAGGTAGGAAAGAGGTATTTCAGGCCAAAGGAACAGCATATTCCAAATGTGGTGGAGTGGGATAGCATGTGATGTGTGAGAGGGCTGGAGTTTGCTCGGTACTTCTGGAGCATGGAGCATGGAGCATGGGAAGGAGGATGGTGGGCCATGAGCTTGAAGAAAAAGGCAGGGCCTTATCATGAAGGATCTTGTTTGCCATAGTAAAAAGATTGAACTTTCTCTTTCAGGCAGTGGGGAGTTATTAAAGGGTTTTAAGGCAGGGAATGATATGATCAGTTTTTTTTGTTTTAGACAGGTAACTTTGACATCCACATGGATGAATGGAAGAGAAGACTAATTAGGCTGCTGTTCTACCATTTTAAGCAGGAGGTAATAAGGACCTGAATTAGTTCAGGGCAGGGATGATGGAGAGGGAGGGATGGAGTGATAATGAGCTGGAGTTGAATGACTTGGTGATCAATTAGACTTGGTGGGTGAGAGAGAGAGAGAGGAATCTTGGATGGTAGTTCAGATTTCTGCTTCAGATGGCAGGTAGATGACTGTCAGGTTAACTGACATAAGGTACACAGGAGGAAGCATAGTCTTAGGACAGAAGATCCCATGCTTGTTGTGGAATGTACTGAGTGTGAAGTAATTGTGACAGGAAGTTCAAGGAAGAGGGACAGGAGGTGGGGTGCCATGGAGGCTAGAGATAATATTTTAGAATCCTCAGTCTATTCTTGAAGTCATGGAAGAAGTAAGAAGATGAGATTCTCCTAGGGGGACCACATAGAGAGTAAAAAAAGGCACAAAGAGAAGCTTGGGAAACACCAATGGTTGGTAGCCAGCAAAAGACATGGAGAGGACCCATCAGATAAATGGAAGGGAAAATATACTTGTGGGTGGGGGCCGAGGGAAATGTAAGTGAGTGGGTATGAAAGGGGAACATAGCCCTTAAATCTTCCATCTTCAGCAATAATAGCTATCAATTGTTCATTACTTCTTATGTACCACCCACAGTTCTAAGCATTTTTCATATTGTAATTCTTTAATCCTCATAGACATCCTATTAGGTGGATTCTGTTATTCCCTTTTTGAAGATGAGGCAGCCGTGCCACAGAGATGTGAGGTTACATGCCCCCAAGGTCACAGAGCTAAGAAGTGGCTATGCTTGAACTGAGGTCTTCTAACCCCTAATCCTTTACACTTTTCACTCTGCCACAACTAATCTGAGAAGACTTCTTAGAAGAGGTGGGATTTCAGGATTAAACACAATGGCCCAACAGGACAGGAGTGGATGGGTAAGGATTACACTGGGATGGGCTGAATGTCACAAGGTTGACTGCGTAGGTGTTCAGGAGCCAGGTCACTGGGTGGAATTCCCTGATACCCGCCCATCTCTCCATCCTCCTCTGCTTAGTCACTGCCCTATTCAACCACCTTTCATTCCATCCCCACCCCAAGTTAGTTAGAAAAACATAAACTGCCCCTGGGTGAAGCTGCTCTATTTCCAAGCATCCCATTCTCAGCATATGCTCAGATGGATGGATTATGTTTTAAAAGTTGGACAGCTGGAAGTTCCCTAAATCCATGGAAAATATCCCCATCCTATACCTGTTATGGTGAGGGGAGGAAAAGAGAGAAATAGCTTCATAAATCTCCGGATGCAAATTGTTTGCATGGAAAAGGCCTCCAAGCGCAGCTCTTTTTTCCTTCATGCCTGACTCTAGGAGCTAATCCCTCCATTCTGTTAATTAATTTAAGATGTTTATTGAACACTGGTTTTGTGTCAGATGCTGTGGCACGGCACCAGATGCAGCACTGGGAATCCAGTGGTGAGCAAGACAGGTAAAGGCTTTCCATGGAGCTCACAGTCCAGTTGGGCTGAGGGTAGGAGGTAAACGACAGACAGACAAATAAATGAAATAATCGCAGATGGTGATGGCATGCTGGGAAAGAAAAAGAAAGTGCTATCCTAGGCCAGGCGCAGTGGCTCACGCCTGTAATCCCAGCACTTTGGGAGGCTGAGGCGTGAGGATCACTTGAGGTCAGGAGTTTGAGACCAGCCTGGCCAACATGGTGAAACCCTGTTTTTACTAAAAATACAAAAATCAGCTAGGTGCGGCAGTGGACACCTGCAATCTCAGCTAGTTGGGAGGCAGAGGCAGGAGAATTGCTTGAATCCGGGAGGTGGAGGTTGCAGTGAGCTGAGATCATGTCACTGCACTTCAGCCTGGGTGACAGAGCAAGACTCCATCTCAAAAAAAAAAAAGAAAAAGTGCTGTGCCAGAGAAGGAGCAGGGGCTTCAATCGGGTGAGCAGTCTTCTCTTAGGAGGTGACATTGCAGCTGAAACTTGCTGGATGCAGAGTCTGCCATCTGAGGAACTGTGGGAAGAGGCCCTGAGGCTGGGGAGAGCTAGATATGTTTATGGGGTGGGAGGAAGGTCTCTGCACCTGGAGGACCAAGAGCAAGGGGAAAGGTGGCATGAGATGTGACACGAGGTGTAGGCAGTGGTCAGCTTATGTTGAGCTACAATGAAGTGTTCGAATTTTCTTGGTGAAGAGGAAAGCCAGTGAAGAATCTTGAGCAGGAGAGTGACAATATCTGATTAGTTTTTAGAAAAGTTATTCCAAGGGCAGGTGTGGTGGCTCATGCCTATAATCCCAGCACTTTGGGAGGCTGAGGCAGGAGGATCACTTGAGTCCAGGAGTTCAAGACCAGCCTAGGCAACTGTGAGATCCCATCTCTACAAAAAATACAAAAATTAGCTGGATGTGGTGATGCACATCTGTAGTCCCAGCTACTCGGGAGGCCGAGACTAGAGTATCACTTGCACTCAGGAGTTCGAGGCTGCAGTGAGCTATGATCGTGCCACTATGGCTGCCTTGTGGATATTGTATGAGAGAAGGACATGACTAAGTAGGGAGAGCAGTCGGGAGGTTATTGTAGTTGTTCAGACAAAAGATGATGGTGGCTTCAACTAGCGGTGGCAGTGGGGTTGGCATGTAGGTAGATTTGAGGTATATTTCCAAAGTATACCTACCAGCTTGGATCAATTGCAAAAGTTACAGTGATTGAAATTCATAGAACTCAAGAGCTGGGATGGTATTTAAAAGACATTTAGTCCAGTTGTCTTCATTTTATAGTTAAGGAAGCTTTGATCCAGGAAATAAGCAAGGCTGACTTGCTCACAGATGCACAGCTGGTTTGAAGGTCTAGAGTGAAACTAAGATCTTTGGAAGTTTAATGTTGTTTGAGTTACATGATCACAAGTCAGTAAATGTCTTCATTCTATAAAAGTATGCTCTTTTATTATACTTGTGTTTTCATATACGTACAATTTTCTGGTGCTAAATTAAGAGAAAGTGATTTTTTAAAAAATTATTATTTTTATTTATTTATTTTTTTGAGATGGAGTCTCACTCTGTTGCCCAGGCTGGAGTGCAGTGGCACGATCCCAGCTCACTGCAACCTCCGCCTCCCAGGTTCAAGCAATTTTCCTGCCTCAGCTTCCTGAGTAGCTGGGATTACAGGTGTGCGCCACCATGCCCGGCTAATTTTTTTTTGTATTTTTAGTAGAGACGGGGTTTCACCATGTTAGTCAGGCTGCTCTGGAACTCCTGACCTTGTAATCTGCCCGTCTTGGCCTCCCGAAGTGCTGGGATTACAGGCGTGAGCCACCGCGCCTAGCTGAGAGAGTGATTTTTAAAATTTCTGGTATTTCTAACCCAGATTGAAATGTTTGGTGTTGCGCTCCTGCCACCTCCTGGCAGTTTCTGTTGTTGCAGGGAAGGTGTTTTCTAACTTCCCCCAAGGCTGTCAAGTTAACTCACCTCCCAGTTTAGATTCCAACTGTGGCCAGATTGAAAAAGACTTAGGTAGAGTCTTGAATAATAGAACCATATGAGAGAATTCACGCATACTGACTTGTTAAGGCTTTTTAAGACATATAAAATCTCTATTTAGTAGATTATTGTTTTTTTCATTATCAAGCAAAGTGAAAACTTTCAAAAAACTTGGTCCTATTTGAAGGAACTAATATATATCTCATTACAAACCTCATATACATCAAATTTGACAGTGACCACAGAGTGGCAGTTATAATTGAATAAAGAAGTGAAATTACATGAGAGAGTAGCAGGGTTATATGCCTATTAAAGTTAACTACTAGAGATAGTAAATAGATGATATAATGTTAGGAAACATCATGGTAGTAACAAAATAGCACAGATGGTATTGTGCCATTTAACAGAACTGTATGAATCCCTTTTATAATTTAATTTTGTTTTCCTATTTCATTTTACCATGAAAATTTCAAGCGTACATCAAAGTTGGAAGAATTTTGTAATAACACCAGTGTACCCACATGTAGATTCTACCATTAACATTTGACTCTTTTATCACATAGCTGTCCATTTGTCTGTATCTCTCTGAATACATCAATTGTTATTTCCTTTTGATGCTTTTAAAATTCAATTGCAAACAAAATACTTTAGCATGTATATCATTAACCAGATTTAACATTTGTTTATGGTATTTTTTTTTTAAATATGTAGAGTCTCATTCTGTTACCCAGGCTGGAGTGCAGTGGTGTGATCTTGGCTCACTGAAACCTTTGCCTCTGGGTTCAAGCGATTCTCATGCCTCAGCCTCCCAAGTAGCTGGATTACAGGCTTGTGCCACCACACCTGGCTATTTCTTTTGTATTTTAGTGGAGACAGGGTTTCACCATGTTGGCCAGGCTGGTCTTGAACTCTTGGCCTCAAGCTATCCACCTGCCTCGGCCTCCCAAAATGCTGGGGTTACAGGTGTGAGCCACTGCGCCTGGTGTATGGTATTTTTTGAGGTAAAATTTAATACAATAAACAACACATATCTTAGTTGTACATTTGCTGAGCTTTGACAAATGCCCTTCTCAAGATAAAGGATATTACCATCCAGAGAATTCCTTCATGCCCTTTCCCAGTTATTCTCTGCACCCTTCCCCTACCAGGGCAACCACCGTTGTGATTTTTTTTCAAACACAAATTTGGTTTTGCCTGTTCCAGAACTTCATATAAATGGAATTCCATTGTCTGTATTTTTATGTAAGATCCTTTTGCTCAGCATATTGATTTTGAGATTCATCCATTTTGTATAGGTTGGTGCAAATGTAATTGCGGTTTTTGCCATTATTTATCCACCTTCCTATCAATGAATACCTGGACTGTTTCCAGCTTCTAGCTATTGTGAATAAAGCTGCGATGAATATTCTTGTACAGGTCTATTTATGGGTACATGTTTTCATTTTTCCTGGGTCTAGGAGTAGAATTGCTGTACCCTAGGATTACTGTATGTTTAGTTTTACACCAAACCTTCTTCCAAAATGGTGGTAGCATTTCATTTGCCTGCTGATGTTGTGTAAGAGTTCCAGTTGCTCCATACCCTTGCCAACTTTGATGTTATCAGCCTTGTCAGTTATTTAACTTGATTTTAACCATTGCCACTTGTAAATGATTGAATGAAAAGTTATACCTATTAGTAATTGTTAGTTTTCTGGGGAAGAATTTAAAAAGTTGTACAGGTTATTTTTTTTAGTTCTAATCATTTCTTTTTTCTTTTAGTTTTTTAAATTTATTTTTAATTTTTAAAATTTTTTTATTTTGACATATAGTGAGACTTACAGAAAGTTGTCCCAGGCCACCCTCCAGCATTTGACACTATTCACTAGTTTTGTAATTTAAATGGTCTCTTCCTTTGGCATAGGAGAAACCGTTCTCTCTTGGTTTTTCACCAACTGCTCACCTTAGCTTCTTTGCAGGATTTTGATTCTCTACATACTGCTTAAATGTAGTTGTTGCCAGTTCTAGCCTTGATCCTCTTACTTTATAGAATCTTACTGGGTGATTTTACGCACACCCAAGGCTCCAACTGCCACCTGCACTTTAATCCTGAAATCTGCTTCTGCAGCACAGATCTCCTTCCCAACTCTAATTGCTAACATATCCACTTGGATGTCCCACAGGCATCTCAGACTCGATTTATTTAGGTGAAATTTATTTTCCTTCCTCCCATTTACACACTGCTCATCTTCCTATATTTTCTAATTTGATAAATAACCTGCAGTCCATCCAGTTACTTAAACCAGAACCGAGGGGGCTAAATCTGGAGCCTTTCCTCCTGCAGCCATTTGATCACCAGTTCCTGTGGGTTTTTCTCTTGTGTGTTTCTCTAACATTTCTGCTTCCATCTCTGCACTCGCAGCTGACATTCTACTATTGGGTGCTGCCCCTCAGCCCAATTTGTTAATGTTGATTGACTTGCTTTATTTTTTAATAACTTACTCGGGTTTTTAAATTACAAAAATGGCATATGCCACTTGTAGAAATTAAAGCAAAAAGGCATAAAATTTCTAGTACCCCACCTCCAAATTTGTAAGCGATTCTTTTTCCTTGGAAGTCACCAATGTTAATACTTGGGTATACATCCTTCCAGATTTCCCTTGTCTTCACATACAGATACACACACATAGATAAACATGTATGCGCATAGACACGTTTATTCTTTTCAAAACAGAATTATACAATACATATTGTCTTATGGCTTGCTTTCAACTTACTGTGTATTTCATGTCAATACATAGACAGCTACCTGAAATTGATGCAAAGTATCAATATAACATAATTTAATAATTCCTAATTAGTGGATAATGAATAATGCTATGGTGACCATTTCTTTACATATTGGTTGTTTTTGCTAGTGTTTTGTTGCATAGATTATTAGAAGTAGCATTATACACATTTTAAATTTTGTTAAATCCTGCCAGTTGTCCATCAAAAAATGGCACCTTTTTAATCTCCTGTGGTGCTAGAGGCCTTCTCCCTGCCAGTAGTAGATATTTGCTAATCTTCTAACAGTTTTTAGTTTTTGCTAACTTACCAGGAAAACTCAGTATAGTGTTGTGATGATTTCAGACCAGAATAGTTCTTATCATAGGCCTGTGACCGTCTTCAGTATTTTCTCAATCTCATTCTCTGTTTTGATTAGGTGACTTTTAGCTCTTAAAAAATGAAGTTGCCAGGTGTGGTGGCTCATGCCTGTAATCCCAACACTTTGGGAGGCTGAGGTGGGAGGATCTGGGAGCCCAGGAGTTCAAGACCAGCCTGGGCAACATAGGGAGACTTTGTCTCTACAAAACATAAAAAAATTAGTTGGGCCTGATGGAGCATGCCTGTAGTCCCAGGTACTTGGGAGGCTGAGGTGGGAGGATCACCTGAGCTTGGGAGGCTGAGGCTGCAGTGAGCCATGATCAGGCCACTGCAGTCTAACCTGGGTGAGAAAGTGAGACTTTGTCTCAAAAAAAAAAAACAACCAAAAAACAAAAAGAAAAAAGAAGATGATGATGGTTGGAGATATGTTTTCTTACCTGTGTGTGTTTCTGCTGGCAGGAGAAACTTCTTAAGTCTCAGCGTAATCTCGTGGCCAAGATGAAGAAAGTCATGCGTTTACAGGACGTAGAAGTGAAGAACGCTACACAGTGGAAGGTAATAGCAGAAGTGGTTGGATAGTTCTTGCTCCTGAGGTCCTTTTGGTCTGGGACATTTCTTGCTTCTGAGGTCCTTTTGGCCGTGGGGTTTTTGCAGTTCACATAGAGTCTTGGATGCCTCAGAGCCTCTGTTTCCTCCATATCATGTGACTGAAAAAAGAGCTTTCTGGGTGTCAGTTCAGTTGTCAGGCCCCTTGTAGATACGGGGATAGGAGAGGAAGTACCTGTCCCTGCTGCTAGTGGCTTTGGGTGATAATGAGTTCCACATACTTCATCCCCATGTCTCTACTTTAAGGTAGCGCCCCTCTCCTTCCTACTTTTTCCTAAATATACTCCCTAGGTTAGAGTCGGTTTGGGCCCATGGCATTGTGGAAAGAAACAGATGAATGGATGCGCACACACACACACTCACACTCCTGAAGATTTAGCAAAACTAAACGAGTGTTCTGAGGGCCAAACTAAGTAGTAGATGTGAAAGTTTGTTTTAGTTTAAAACTTGTCAGTAGTAGAGACTGAAATGTTAGGAAGAATGAATGAATACTATAATGACTAGTACAGAGCTATCAAGTAGGTATAAATAAAGGAGTAATGGAAATTTTAGTGGGGGTGGGCAGGAGCTTTTCAAGAGGGTTTGATTAGGATTGACTGTGGATTACTGAGGAATTGTGTATGGAATTTAGTAGCTGGGGTCAGGCAGAAAAAGGAGTGAGCAAATCTCATGTGGCCTTAGGATAAGATAAAGAGTCAGCGAATGAGAATCAGCACGGAGTTTTCAAAGCTGCACAACTTCCTGGTTGAAGAAGAGGACCTGTTTCTTCAGAGATTGAACAAAGAAGAAGAAGAGACAAAGAAGAAGCTGAATGAGAACACGTTAAAACTCAATCAAACGATCGCTTCATTGAAGAGGCTCATCTTAGAGGTGGGGGAGAAGAGCCAGGCCCCCACCCTGGAGCTGCTTCAGGTGAGACAGTTACGGGCGGGGATGATCTCGTCTTCACTAACTGAACTCCCTCTTGTCTTTAGAGCTGAATGTCCTTCCTGGTGAGTGGGTTTCATAGACATGTCTTATCTCTTGCTAGTTCTGTGCTGTCACACAACTAAAAAGCCAAAGATTCACCATTCAAAGGAAATTAATGTGAAATGTAGGTATGCTGAGCTCAGGTCATAGGAGATAAGTTGATTCACATGGTCTCATAGTTCATCTAGGATCTGAGACTTAGCACATATAAGATTTTTTTCATTCATCTTATGTGTACATTTATAATTATTAAACAATAAAGTAAGCATAAAACTCCCAAGTACATAATTGTATCAACAATTAAGAGACACTTATCTTTCTCGCTTATTTTTAATCATTACAATCACAGCTTGATAAAACTTTGTTCTTCTCCCCATATTTTGAGTGGTACTTTCATTTAAATAATTTCCAATGTCTAGCAACCTTTAAAAGATTATAATTCTAACTCAGCACGTAAGTTTGGGTCTTTAGGCCAGTTTGTTATCAAAAGCCCCTCCTTTGAGTTAATCTTTACCTTTATATCCTCTGTAGGTAAAGTGTCCTTATAGCTTCTTTTAGTTTTTGGATAGGGTCCTACATTTGTGACTGTCTTTGTTTTTTCTTTTTGCTGAAATAATTCATGTTGAGTCTCGGATGCCTCAGAACCTCTTTTTCCTCCATATCACGTGATTGAAGATGAAAGGATCTCTAAAAGGTGTTCTCAAGAACATTTTCTGTCTACCATTACTATTTTTTTTTCATAAGCAAGAGACAACATTCTGTTCTACTCTTAAGAAAGTCAGAAACCTGGACCCACCCGGTAGTTATTATCAACAAGAAATTGCTAGCTAGGTTTTATATGATAGATAAAACCTAACATTTAAATTAAATGTAATGACTTCCAAGAATTATGTAAAAGTTTTACAACATGCTTAAGCAATGCAGTTGCAAGTACGTATCCAAATGTGTGTCATAAAAGAATCTCTGAAATAACACATTTAAAATACAGGCTTAACATCTAATTAGAATCTGAAACCTCTAAGATACATGTGAGCCAGCAGAATGTTTGCAAAAAATTGTATCAGCAAACGGAAATGCAAAGTTAGGGAAACGATTAAAAAAGATGAAACTGGGGCCGGGTGCAGTGGCTCACGCCTGTAATCCCAACACTTTGGGAGGTTGAGGTGGGCGGATCACCTGAGGTCAGGAGTTTGAGACCAGACTGGCCAACATGGCGAAACCCCATTTCTACTAAAAATTAGCTGGGGGTGGTGGCACATGCCTGTAATCTCAGCTACTTGGGAGGCTGAGACAGGAGAATCGCTTGAACCTGGGAGACAGAGATTGCAGTGAGCCGAGATTGTGCCACTGCACTCCAGCCTGGCGACAGAGCGAGACTCCATACCAAAAAACAAAACAAATAGATGAAACTAGAACATAGAATCTCAGAGCCTGAGAGAACTTACTGTACTTATCTACCTACCTACCCATTTTTAAAATTGATTTCCTTTACTTTTACCCCATGACCCACTTCTAATGTACATCTTCCACATTTTACCTGTTTCTTTTTCCAGTAATGGCTACCTGGGTTGCCTCCAACACCATTACCACTACAAATAATGCTGCAGTGAAACCATTAATATCTGCTCTTTATTGTTTATCTTTATTTTTATTTTATTTAGGTTTTGAGACAGGGTCTTGCTTTGTCACCCAGACTGGAGTGGAGTGGTGTGCTCGTAGCTCACTGCACCCTCAAGCTGCTGGGCTCAAGGAATTTTCCTGCCTTGATCTCCCAAAGTGTTGGGGGATTATAGGTGTGAGCCACTGCCCCCCAGCTGTTTTTTTTTTAATTGGTCCTTGGGTTTCTTCTCTAACTCTTTTCTCAACTTCTTGAGTTGGAATGCTTGGCTCCTTTATATTTACCCTTTTGTTTGCTGTAAATTTAACTTATACTTTTACCTTTATTGCTCTGTATTCCACAGATTTTGACAAATTGTTATATTTATTGTCATAATAAAATAAACATTAAAACACATTTTAAGGCCGGGTACAGTGGCTCACACCTGTAATTCCAGCACTTTGGGAAACTGAGATGGGAGGATCTCTTGAGCTCAGGAGTTTGCACTAGCCTGTGCAACTTAGCAAGATCTTGTCTCTATTTAAAAAAAAAAAGTATGACACTCATCTAGAAAAATGTATAAATCATAAGCTTGACAGATTATCACAAACTGACCATTCATGTAACTACTATCCAAGTCAAAAAAATAGAACATAGCATCCTTGAAGCTTCCTCATGTCCCCAATCAGTACCTCTTCCCTTCTCCTCAAAGGGTAACCTCCCTCTGGACTTCCCACACTCTTATTTTTTTTTCACTTTTTTTTTTTTGAGATGGAGTCTTGCTGTGTTGCCGAGGCTGGAGTGCAGTGGAGTGATCTCGGCTCACTGCAAGCTCTGCCTCCCGGGTACAAGCGATTCTCTGGGCTCAGCCGCGCAAGTAGCTGGGATTACAGGCGTGCGCCACCACACCTGGCTAATTTTTGTATTTTTGGTAGAGACGGGGTTTTACCATGTTGGCCAGGCTGGTCTCGAACTCCTGACCTCGAGTGATCCGCCTGCCTTGGCTTCGCAAAGTGCTGGTATTACAGGCGTGAGCCACCACGCCCGGCACTTGTTGCGCTTATTTTTGCGTGAGTATCTTTCAGGATGCACTCTTTTATACTGGCTTCTTTTGCTCACATTACGTTTGTGAGATGAATCCTGCAGTAGGTATTTGTTTTCATTGCTGTACACCAGTGTTTTGAATCAGGGTGATTTTGCTCCCTCCGAGGGCAAAATCTGATATTATGTAGAGACATTTTTGGTTGTCACAACTGGAGGGTGGTTACTACCAGCATCTCTTGTGTGTAGGATGCTGCCAACATTCTGTAATGCACAGGACATGCCTGCCTTCAGCTCCCAGCAAAGACTTATCCAGCCCCAAATGTCAGTAGTGCCTGCTGTATAGTACTGTCGTATTCCGTTATATTAATATACCAAAGCATATTATTCATTTTTCTTTTGAGGGAAATTTGGATGATTTCTGTTTCTATTGTTATTAAAAACAGGAATATGTGTGAACATATCTTTTTGGGTGCACATTTATATACATTTCTATCAGTTGTATACCTGTGAGAACAATTGGTCATAAGACATACATGTGTGTTCAGCTTTAGTAGATGATTCCAAACCATTTTCACACTGGTACAAAGTGATTGTTCTGGTTTACACTATTGTTACCAGTATGTAAAGCTAAGAGTTCCAGTTGCTCTATATCTTCACCAATACTTAGATTTGTCAGTTCTTTAATTTTAGCCATCCTGAAAGGTGCAAAATGTCATCTCCTGCCCTCAGTCAGCACCCCTTTCCTCTTCCTAAAGGTATGTGGATATATATATATATACATATATATATATATATATATATATACCTTTCCTTGATAAAGCTATTTTCTTTTTTTTTAAATTTTTTATTTTTTATTTTTTAGACTGAGTCTCGCTCTGTAACCCAGGCTGGAGTGCAGTGGCACCATCTTGGCTTACTGCAACTTCACCCCCCAGGTTCAAGCATTTCTCGTTCCTCAGCCTCCCGAGTAGCTGGGATTACAGACACCTGCCACTGTCTAATTTTTGTAGTTTTAGTAGAGATGGGGTTTCATCATGTTGGCCAGGCTGGTCTTGAACTCCTGACCTCAAGTGATCCACCCACCTAAGCCTCCCAAAGTGCTGAGATTACATAAAGGCATGAGCCACTGTACCCATCCAGATAAAGCTGATAACTAGTGAGATTGAGCACTTTTCATGTGGTAATTAACCAGTTTTTTTAAAAAAATGAACAATTTAGGTTTACCAGAAAGTTGAGAAGATGGGACAGAGTTCCCACATACCCCTTCACCCAGTTTCCCCTATTGTCAACATCTAGTGTTAATATGGTTCTTTTGTTACAATTAATGAACCAGTGATACAGTTTACTAACTAGAGTTTGTAGTTTATTTCCATTTCCTCAGTTTTTACCTAGTGTTCATTTTATTTTCTAGAACTGCACCCAGGATACCAGATTTCATTTGGTTGTCATTGTCTCTCCTTAGGTGCCTCTTGGCTGTGACATTTTCTGAGACTTTTCTGGTTTTTGATGATCTTGACAGTTTTGAGGAGTGCTGGTCAGGTATTTTGTAGGATGCTACCCTATTGGAATTTGTCTGTTTTTTTCTTGAGTTACAGGTTTTTGGAGGAGCTGTATTTTTTAAATACACATTGCCATTGGTTACCTGATATGTTACGTAGGATTTTCACATCTATGTCTTTAAGTAAAATGGGTCTATACTTTTTTCTACTATTTCATTTCATGGCTTAAGGAACAAGGTTATAATAGTCTCTGAAAAATCAGTTGGGAAAATTTCTGTTTTTCTCTTTTGTATTATAACTTAGGGTATTTTCAGTTCCATAAAGTTTAGTAAAATTCGCCTGTAGAAAAAACTCTTTGGACTTGGGCATGATAAAATATCCCTTGTGATTATAATTTAAAAGCAATCTTGTAAAACAACAGGAAGGAGAAGAGTGGAAGCTCAAAGCTGGAGCTGCTGAGGACCCACCAGAAGGCACGCAAAGGAGCAGGCTCTGTGATTGAGACTAGTTGGGGAGGCCGGCAGGAAGCCAGGAGCCAGTTCATGTCATGGTGTCAAAGGAGAAAGAGTAGGGGCGCAGGCAGCATTGTCGAATAGTGCAGAGGGGCAACTTGAAAGAAAGAACCAGATTCTGTCAATCTGTTGGCTTTGGCAGCGGGAGATCGTATGTGACATGAGCAAAAGCAACCATCAAAATACCTGCTCACACGGTTGTATTCCAGGTCTCCAGGAGAAGGTTTGTAACTTGCTTATGTCTTCCTTCTTTTCACAGAATCCAAAAGAAGTGTTGACCAGGTATGCGCTCCTGTTCTCTTATGGGGACCTGGGTGGCATGGTAAAGATACAGGCTGAGCAGAGGGGAAACAAGGCCTAGGCTCCATAGGTCAGTCTGGGCACACCCTAAGCGGGTTCTGAGAAAAAAATTCTCCTGATTGCTTCTGTGAGGAGGAATGGGAACAAAAGCCATCTGAACTTTGGGCTAAGAACCTTTGACCGGGAGTGGGGGTCTTGGCTACCCTAGCTGTTCCCTAAGAGCAGTCTTCTCTACCTTCTTAGGAGTGAGATCCAGGATATGAACTATTCCCTTGAAGCTGTAAAGGTGAAGACAGTGTGCCAGATACCATTGATGAAGGAAATGCTAAAGCGATTCCAAGGTGAGCAGAATTTCTAGGACTTGGGGCTCCATAGAAATCTTTCAAATAGGAGAATAAAGAGAGAAGTCTGAAGAGGAAAGAGGAAACAGCATGCAGCTAATAGAGTGTCAGGAAAGATGGTTAGTAAATGGGTATACACTGCATTCAAGAAACATTTATTTAACACACTGTTACAAGGTGCCAGTGATACAAAAAGAAAGGGACCTGTTCACTTCTTCATGAGTTCGTAAGCACATTGGAGAGACACACAGCACTCACTGTGATATAGTAGGAGCCAGTGTTTGCTGGCGGTAGGAATAAAATGTTACAGAAATCCAGAGGAAGGGCTCTGTTGGGGGCGAGATGGGAAAGTTTGCACAGCAGCGGTGACAGTTTTGAGATTTGAGGGATTAGTAGGAGTTTGGCAGGTGGAAAATGGGGATGACTTTTTCAAGCAGAGGCAGCAGCATGAGCAAAGGGGAGAAAATGGAGGGGTGGGTATCCAAAGAGGCTAAAGAACAAGGTGTATTTTGAGGAAAGGTAGAGGTTGAGGTTGAGAAGAAGAGTGTAGGACAGACTGAAAATAAAGTCATTGGATCTCCAGGGAGGCACCAAGGCATGTACGTGCTCTAGATGCTGTGCTGGCGATTCTCATGTGCACACGTTTGATTAAGAACCATGTTGTAGGCCGGGCACGATGGCTCATGTCTGTAATCCCAGCACTTTGAGAGGTCGAGGCAGGTGGATCATTTGAGGTCAGGAGTTCGAGACCAGCCTGACCAACATGGTGAAACCCTGTCTCTACTAAAATACAAAAATTAGCTGAGCATGGTGGTGTGCACCTGTAATCCCAGCTACTCAGGAGGCTGAGGCAGGAGAATCGCTTGAACCTGGGAGGTGGAGGTTGCAGTGAGCTGAGATTGTATCCACTGCACTCCAGCCTGGGCGATAGAGTGAGACTCTGTCTCAAAAAACAAACAAACAAACAAAAAAGAACCATGTTGTAGATGTTCACTTCTAGCCAAAATGGAGTAAATAAATAGGAGTTGTTTTCTTGTCTGTAGCAACTAAAATAAAAATACAAAAACGAAACAGGCACAATATGTGAAACAACAGTTTTCAAAGCACCAGACGTCAGGCAGTGAAGGACGGTGATTCCTGAGAAATGTGAAACAAATGAGGTCAACCTATGATTGCCCTACCCTCTGCCTGAGGGAGTTTCCAGACCATGTAAGGCTGAGGTAACTGAGGTAGAGCCAGGGAGACTTGCTGAGTTGAGGAATAGAGCTGGGAGTTCACGGAGAACAAAGTAGTGAGAGTTTGCAAAGTACTGGGCAGTATCCTGGAGGGGAGAGAGCCGGACAGAGAGAGAACCCTCGCCATCTATGGAGGAACTTCCTAGTTGGCAGAGTTCTGATCAGCACATGCCTGTGAAAATCTCCTCAAGGCTGGAGATAGAAGCTTCTAAAACGATTAGAGGGAGCGGTTCCTGGTGCTCACACAGGGCCAGGAACAGTGCCAGTTCCTATCAGCCACACCAGAAAACTCATAGTTCATGGGCACTGAGTAGTGTACTCAGGAAATCTTGCCTCATTAGCAGAAAATATTTACCCCTTGACTGGGTACTGCTCCACACCCACCTTACAAATCATGAAAGCAAGACCCAAAGGGGTCAAATTCTTTCCAGGTAACTTAACTGCATCCCAGGATAAAGCCCTAGAAAATTGGAGTTAATGGGTGCAGCAAACCAACACGGCACATGGATACATATGTAACAAACCTGCATATTGTGCACATGTACCCTAAAACCTAAAGTCTAATAATAAAAAAAAAGAAATAAACAAAAAAAGAGCACCTAACAATATAAATTCACAATGTCTGGCATCCAGTCAAATATCATGCATGCAAAAAGATAGGAAAGCAGTGACCCATAGTGGAGGAAAATAATCAACTGAAACTGACCTAGAATTGACACAGATGTTAGAATAAGCATGGAAGGACTTTAAAACATTTATTATGAGTGTATTCTGTAAAGAGGTATATAGAGACCAGATCAAAGTTTTAAAGATGAAAAATGTGGTGATTAAGGTGAAGAATGCACTGGATGGGATTAATAGTTGATTAAATATTACAAAAGAAAAAATTGGTGAACTTGAAGACAATGCAGTGGAAACTACAAAAAAATGAAACATACACAGAATAAAACAATTTACAAAAACACAGAGAGCATCAGTGACCTGTGGGACAACTTTATGCAGCCTTATTATCTATGGT
This sequence comes from Nomascus leucogenys, assembly GCF_006542625.1. Taxonomy (NCBI): domain Eukaryota; kingdom Metazoa; phylum Chordata; class Mammalia; order Primates; family Hylobatidae; genus Nomascus; species Nomascus leucogenys. Next base: position 34,566,270 of record NC_044397.1, on the reverse strand, counting down.
GATTGGCGTCCCTGAAAGAGAGGAGTGGGGATGGGGATGGAATAGGAAAAATACTGGAAGACATAATGGCCAAAGATTTTCTGAATATAATAAAAACTAAGTCCACAGATCCAAGATGCTCAACAAACCCTAAGTATGAGAAATATGAAGAAAAATACGCCAAGGCTCATCATAACTTGCTTGAAACCAGTGATAAAAAGAAAATCTTAAGTGCAACCAGGAGAGAGGACAGTTACTTGCAGTGGAACAAAGACAAAGTTGACATTACACTTCTCATTGGAAACAATGCAAGTGAGCAAACTCTTTAAAGCCCTGAAAGAAAAAAACTGTTAACCTAGAGTTCTAGAACTGGCAAAAAATATCCTTCAAAAACAAAGGTGAAATAAATAAGTTTGGAGGTAAACTAAAGCTTAAAAGAAAGAGTTTACAGCAGACTGACACTTCAAGAAATGTTAAAGGAAGTCCTTCAGACAGAAGGGAAATGCCAAATGGAAATCTCTCTACACAAAGGAATAAAAGAGCACCAGAAATGGTAATGACATGAATAAATATATATTATTGTCATTATTTATTCTTTTAAAAAGGAATTGCGATGGTAAATTTATACATCAACTTGACTGGGCCACAGAGTGCCCAGATATTGGTCAAAAATTATTTTGGGTGTTTTTGTGAGGGTGATTTTGGATAAGATTAACATTTAAGTCAGTAGGCCTGTGTAGACTGCCTTCATAATGTGGGTGGGCCTCATTTAATCAGTTGAAGGCTTGAATAGAAAAAAAAAGGCTTGGCCTTTCTGATGGATTTCTACAGCATACTGCCTTGGCCTTCACTGCAGCATTGGCTCTTCCTGCCTAATGGCCTTCAAACTAGAACACTGGCTCTATCTGGGTCTTGAGCCTGCCAACTCACACAGCAGATTTGGACTTGTCAGTAGCAATAATCACACAAGCCAGTTCCTTATATTAAATCTCACACACTGGCTGGGTGTGGTGGCTCACATCTGTAATCCCAGTGCTTTGGGAGGCTGATTTAGGAGGATTGCTTGAGGCCAGGAGGTCAAGGCCAGCCTGGGCAACGTAGTGAGACCCTGTCTCTACAAAAAATAATTAGTGTGCTGGTGTGTGCCTGTAGTCCCAGTTACTTGGGAGGCCACAGTGGGAGGATGGCTTAAGCCCAGGAGGTTGAGGCCGCAGTGAGCTGTGATTGCACCACTGCACTCCATTCTGGGCAACAGCGAGACCCCATTTCAAAACTCAGAAAACTCACAGGTGCACGCATGCACACGCGCACACACACCCACCCACCATACACAGACACACACAGACATATATATCCTTTTGGTTCTGTTCCTTTGGAGAACCCTGACTAATAATAATTGACTATTTCAACAGACAAAATATGGTGCATTTTGGAGTTTATAACATATTTAAAAGTAAAATGCGTGACAGTAGTGTGAAGATTGGGAGAGGAGAGATGAAAGTATATTATGATACAGTTCTCATGTGTGAAGTGGCATAATATCACTTGAAGGGAGACTAATAAAAAGGTGTATACTTGTGCCAGTCCCCTACTGACTTCATTAAGGATGGCACCATGTCTGAAAGGCCGAAGAGGAGATCTGGAATAGTGAATGAGACATGGGGTTTATTGAAGACCTACATGCAGGGCAGTCCAGGAATGGCTGGCTGGACAGGAAAACAAACCACTGCTATTTGTAAAAAGCATGCAGGTTATATATAGCATTTTCATTTAGCAATGTCCACCTGGGACCTTCCATTTAACCCAAAAGAAAGGGCCTCGATTCCCTGTATTGCTTGCATTCCAAGGAATGGACCAGGAGTTCACATGGCCTTTATAGGTAAGGAGTGCATTTTTAGGTTGGCCACTCCTGGATTCCTTAGCTCATAACTCTGAATACACAGTCTTCTTAGACCATAGGGTTATTCTCAGGGTGTGCTGGAGTTACTGCTGTCAGGTGTGTCTGCCGTACACTGCAGTCCAGCATACCCTCGAATGGCCCCCACATTCTTATCACGTCATTCTCTGCAACTTCCCTGGGGCAAGGTATGTGCAGGAGCATTGCTGCCAGATGCTGCAGCAGCATTAGAAACTACAGCAACAAAAGACAATGACAAGCATAGTAGCAATCATACTCTACAGAAAGCTTTTCCAAGCACTTGGAAGTTGATAAGGTAGAGAATTTTTAGCTGAAATATGGGTTTCTAGGGTTCCCATAGCCCCGGTTATAATGTGAGAGTAATAGGGATATATACACAACATTTGGTTTTAAGTAATGTGCAACTTCCACCCAGGGCAGCAGTTAAGATATCCAGGGCCATGGGATTTTACACAGTTGCCCAGTGAGAAGAGTGATGGCATGGCACAGGTATCCTTGAAGGCTGCAGCCATATGTTTAGCGAGGTCTCCAACTTGCAGCTCTGTGTCTATTGTTGCCACTTGGGGGCAAAAATGGCCAAGGGGTAGAACCACCAGAATGCACACTTCTGGATGTGCCTGGCTTTTACACTCTCCCAGTTAGTAGGAATGGTGTCTCAATGGGACAGAATGTGTCCGGCAGGTGAGGACGACCCCAGGTGCATCTATCAGCCCAATTATACGGTAAGTAAGGCCAGCTGTGGTTGCCGTCTACTCGTAGCCATCCCCAAGGGGAGGGCATGGGCCCCCACGTGGAGACAGTCACTGTGCCACCCTAGCCACATATTATTGGCTATTTGAAGGGATTGGTTGCATTGCTGTGGGGGTAGTCACCCCATATTATGGGTTTAGCTTGTGACATGCTATTATCATGCCTTTCAGTACATAAGGGTGCATGACTTACTACCTGTATCTGCACTCTTGTCACTCACCCTTGTCCATCGTGTACAGAATACCCTACAGCTGGGGTAGCACTAACCTGCTCCCATACTAGGTGGAAAATATGTCATCTTGTCTCACTGATGGTAGGAAACTCACTGCATAATGTGGTGGTGGTGCTGAAGGGAAGTGGGTGAGGCTCATCATGCCAAGTATAGACATGGCTCCAGGTACTCAAGTTAGCAGCATGGATGCCCCATGGCAGGCCCATTGTGGAGGAGAGGGGCAACTCTCTGCAGACCCAATAGTCTGTTGTGTTCTGGAAAGAGGTCACCATGTGCACCCAGTTGGTGAAGCGGTTTGCTGCACCCCATCTGTGGGCAACAGGTGAGATGTTTAGTGGGTACAAGAAAGGGGAAGCCATTTAGTAAGACACAGGAAGTTGTGTCATTCTGAGAGCACCACCCCTGGCAGTGGCCTGGCGCCTGGTTTATAATACCAAGTGGATTGGGCCCTCTGCAATGCTTTGCAAGTGGCCAGAGTAAGACAGTGGGGGGTATTATAATGTTCTATAAGAGGTTGATTGTCCCCTTGCACAAGGAAGACTGGGATTCGTTATTTTAGAAATACAGGGGATTGGGGAGTAGGATGTAAAATAGGTGTGACCTGTATATTCTTTTCTAGGCCCTTCCCCCATGGAGTGCAAGAACCGACTTGAGAAATCTTTTGTTCTTTTTTTTAGTTGCTACATAATAATTGTACATATTTATGAGGTACAGTGTGATGTTTCAATACATGTATACAATGCGTAATGATAAAATCAGGATAATTAGCATATTCATCACCTCAAACATTTATCATTATCTTCGTCGGGAACATTCAAAATCCTTTTCTACTATCTGGAAGAGTGTAAAATCCCAGGGAGGGTGGGATCGACTCTCTCCCACTCTGTCTGAACTTACTTCCCAGCTTCACTAGTTCCACAGCGGTATAATCCTGCATTGTGGTGGTCTGTCTTCTTTCAGGTGAAGGCAAGTCTTGTAGGGCTACCCTCTGTGGGTGTGGTTGGTCTTCTTTTATCTTGGTGGTGACCATCAGACATGCTGGGAGGATGGGAAACTCTGTGGACTCATCCCAGTCCTCATCCTCCTCGCCACTAGATCTCCTCACGGGGTCCCAGGACTTAGGGTTCCAGGACAATTTAGTCATGGTAGTCCTAACTCCATGTGGCAGTCAGTGACCCTTCAAACAGGCTACTCAACAAACCAGTGTCTCCATTTTGTCATCCTGTTCCCACAGGTGGGACAGTAAGTTCTCCAACACTTCAGCCTGAGCTAATATCTCCCTAGTTGCAGCTCATCTTGTAACTGGTACACCCTTGCCTGTGCCACAAGCTCAGCCTTGGGGGCTGCTGTAAGCACAGTCAGGAGTGGCCAGCCAACTGCAGCTGCCACAGCTTGGGCATTTGACTTTCCCTTAGCTGGATCCACTCCCTGCAGCAGTTCTTCCAGACCTTTTGGTGGGCCCCACCCATCAAGGATAGTGGCTATCGGGCCCCACATACATGTGGACAGCCAGCCCAGGATTTCCCCCGTGGATTCTCCCCTGATCTCATTGTCTTGGCACTTGCGGAATTTTCTCCAACCTCCTGCTGGGCTAATTGTTGTGCTAGACTCCGATTGATTTCAGTACGGGTGGCACTGTGAGAGGTGGAAGAAACCTGGAGCCAGTGAATGAGACATAGGGTTTATTGAGGACTTACATGCTGGGTGGTCCAGGAGCAGTGGGCTGGACACGAAAACCAGTTGCCACTGTTTGTAAAAAGCATGCAGATTATATAGCATTTTCACTTAGCATCCTCCTAACAACCTCCATTTAACCTGAATCAAAGGGCCTTGATCCTCTATACAGCCTGCATTCCAAGAATGGGCCAGAGGTTCAGATGTTCAGATGTCCTTCCTAGATAAGGAGCAGATCTCTGGGTTGGCCATTCCCACATTTCTTAGCTTGGAAGTCTGAACACACATTCTACTTGGACCATGGGTCATTCTTAGGGTATGCTTGAGTTATTGCTATCAGGTGCATCTGCCATACGATACTATAAACCTTAAACCACTAAAATAAAAGAGTTGTAGCTAATCAATAAAAGGAAATAAAGTGGAATTATAAAAAAAGATTAATAAAAAATAAGGCAGAAAAACACATAGGACAAATAGAAAACAGCAAAATAATAAACACAAATTTAATCATACTAATAATCACATTAACTATAAATGGTCTGAATGCGCTAATCAAAAGGCAGAAGTTGGTTGGATTGGCTAAAAAAAAACAAGACCCGATTTTTTACTGGAAAAGAAGCACATTAAATATGAAGAACCATATATGTTTAAAACAAAAGAATGGAAAAAGATATGTTAATAGATCTGGAGTGGGTATATTAGTATCAAAGTAGATTTCTGAGCAAAGGATATTACCAGAGATAAAGAATGTTATCCTAGTGATAAAGTGGTCAGTTCGTCAAGAGAATGTAAGTTCTAAACATTTCTGCACTTAACAGTGCTTAAAACGTGTTAAGGAAAAACTAATAGAGCTGCAAGAAGAAATAGACAAGTTCACAGTTACGTTTGGGGTTTTCAGTACCTTCTTTTAATAATTTTTAGGATAATTAGGCAATAAATCAGCAGGGATATAGTAGATTTGAATGACATTATCAATCAACTTGATCCCATTATTTATAGAACAGTCTACCCAACAGCTATATACTACATATTTTTTTCAGTGTACGTGAAACATTTTCCAAGATAGACTAAGCTGGCTGTAAAGCAAGTGTCAAATTCAAAGGATTCAGATCATTCAGAGTATGTTCTCTGATCACAATGGAATTGATAGAAATCAGTATCAAAATATCCTTGGAAAGCCCCATAAATGTCAGGAATCTAAATAATAGACTTTTTAGTAACCCTTGAATTAAAGAAGAAATCAAAAGGCAAATTAGGAAGTAGTTTGAATGGAATGAAAAGGAAAAGACAACATACCAGAATTTGTGGGATGCACCTAAAGCAGTACTTGAAGTGAAGAAAAGTGTATAGTGCTATACTGGAAAGAAGAAACTTCTTAAATCACTGACCTCAGCTTCCATCTTAAGACACTAGAGAAAGAGGAGCAAGTAAAGCCCAAAGTAAACAGAAGAATGGAAATAATAAAAATCAGAGCAGAAGTCATTGCAATAAAATACAGAAAGCCAACAGAAACCAATGAAACCAAAAGCTGGTCCTTCGAGAATTTCAGTAAAATTGACATACCTTTAATCAAAATGATCAGAAAAAAGAAAACACACATTACTAATGTCAGAAATGAGAAAGGTGACATCATTACAGATTCTACAGATATTAAAAGCATAATAGAATATTAAGAGCAACTTTTTGCCAATAAGAGCAACTTTTTGACAATATAGATGAAATGGATGAAGTCCTTAAAAGACGCAAATTACAAAAGCTGACTCATGAAGATAGACATAACTGGAATAATCTTATTTCTATGAAAGAAATTGCTATTAGAAACCTTCCAAGTGGCTTTCGTTTTTTCTTTCTTTTTTTTTGGCGGGGGACAGAGTCTTGGTCTGTCGCCTAGGCTGGGGTGCAGTGGTGCAATCTCAGCTTACTGCAACCTCCACCTCCCAGGTTCAAGTGATTCTCCTGCCTCAGCCTCCCAAGTAGCTGGGACTGCAGTCACGCGCCACCATGCCTGGCTAATTTTTATATTTTTTTTTAGTAGAGATGGGGTTTCACCATGTTGGTCAGGCTGGTCTTGAACTCCTGACCTCGTAATCCACTGCCTTGGCCTCCCAAAGCATTGGGATTACAGGTGTGAGCCACCGCGACTGGCCCCCAGATGACTTTCTTGGTGAAACATTTCACCAAACATTTAAGAAATAAATGCCAATTCTTCAAGAACTCATATTGAAAATTGATGGAGAGAATATTTCCCAATTCTTTCTGTGAGGCCTTTATTACCATGATACCAAAATCAGACAAAGACGTCACAAGAGAAAAGAATTATATATCAATATCTCTCATGAACATAGATACCTAAATTCTCAGAAAGCTTTGGCAAATTGAATCCAACAATATATTAAAAGGATAACATGTAATAACAACAATTTATATATCCTTTGATATACAAAAAGGATAATGTATAATAATCACAATATATGAGATTTATCCCAGAAGAGCATAGTTGATTTAATATTTGAAAATCGATGTAATTTATATCATTAAAGTAAAAAAAAAAAAAAGAAGGAAAACCATGTGATTGTCTCAATTGATGTAGGAAAAGCATTTGTCAAACTCTAGCATACATTCCTGATTTTTTAAAAAAAGTCCTCAAACTCAAGAGACATGGAGAGTTAGAGGGAAGGGAATTTGGAGTCAGGGAGGCCAGGGAGGACATTATTAACACATTGAATGATGCTGGAGATTGGAGTAAAGGCAGTGGCAGTGGGAGTGGAGGGGACGAAAAGAACCTGAGTGACAAATTTCAGAGGTAGAATTGGTAGGACTTGGTGACTAACTAGCTATTGAAGGTTAGAGGAAAAAGAGTCGAAAATAAAGATTTCAGAGCATGAGTGTTCAGGTGGAGGTGACTCTGACACCTTAGAGACATAGAAGGCAAGATGTCTGCATATGAAGTGGATTAGTCCCGAGAGTATAGAAGGGGGTGTAAGTAAGATAATTAGTTCAGTTTTGAATGATCTGTGGGGAGATTTGTGGAGATGCCCCATAAACAACTGGAACCGGTGAAAAGAGACCTCATTATTCTGTCCTATGTGACACCTGCGTGTATCTAGCCAAAGAACCAGCTAGTTGGCAGCCTTGGTTCTAGTTTTGATTCAACATGTGAGAATTTGTTAATATCTCTCCAAATTTTAGGCTGATTTTCGTGAAAACTTGGGGCATGAAATAATTAGACCCCAGTTTCTAGAGGTTAGTCTTTTTTTTTTTTTTTTAAGATAGAATCTTGCTCTGTCACCCAGGCTGGAGTGCAGTGGCATGATCTCGGGTCACTGCAACCTCCGCCTCCTGGGTTCAAGTGATTCTTCTGCCTCAGCCTCCCGAGTAGCTGGGATTACAGGTGCCCACCATCATGCCGGGCCAGTTTTTTTTTTTTTTTTTTTTTTTTTTGGTATTTTCAGTAGAGACGGGGTTTCACCATGTTGGCCAGGCTGGTCTCTCTCTCGTGACCTCAAGTGATCTCCGTGCCTCAGCCTCCCAAAGTGCTGGGATTACAGGCATGAGTCACTGCACCTGGTCTAGGGCTTAGTCTTTTAGAGCAGAAGGGAAATGAGGACTTCAGGTTGCTAAAGGCCATGCTGTGGCCTGCTAGGCCTGGCTGAAGATCAGTTGGGCAGCATGGAGTCATGAATGTTTGTTAGGAGGAGAAAGATGAAACTGATGCTGGAAAAGATGGGCATTTCTGGGGAAGGGTTGATGATAAACTGCCCCACTACTTATCTCAGCTCTCATGTTCTCCACAGTGGCTGTAAACCTAGCTGAAGACACAGCTCATCCCAAACTCGTCTTCTCCCAGGAAGGGAGATACGTGAAAAATACAGCATCAGCCAGTTCTTGGCCAGTGTTTTCTTCAGCATGGAACTACTTTGCTGGATGGAGGAATCCTCAGAAGACTGCTTATGCAGAGAGATTTCAGCACTTACCCTGTGTTCTGGGAAAAAACGCTTTCACCTCAGGGAAACATTACTGGGAAGTTGAGAGTAGAGATAGTCTGGAGGTTGCCGTTGGGGTGTGTCGGGAGGACGTCATGGGAATTACTGATTGTTCAAAAATGTCCCCAGATGTGGGCATCTGGGCGATTTATTGGAGTGCTGCTGGTTATTGGCCCTTGACAGGCTTCCCTGGAACTCCCACCCAGCAAGAGCCAGCTCTCCACCGAGTGGGGGTTTACCTGGATCGTGGGACTGAGAATGTCTCCTTCTACAGCGCTGTGGATGGAGTGCACCTGCACACCTTTTCTTGTTCTTCTGTCTCACGCCTCCGGCCATTTTTTTGGTTGAGTCCATTAGCATCTTTAGTCATTCTACCAGTGACTGATAGGAAATGAGTCTTTTCTTCCCCTGACCAAAACTCCTTCCCTGTAGTCCAGCTCAGGGACACACATCCTTGGGCCCTCTTCTGCCCTTCATGTCTCTATCCTGGATGGTCCATCTTCTGGGTCCCCCTAATGGAACCGTTTGGTATCTGCCCTTTGTATGCTTCACAAGAGGCAGTCCCATGGGAGGTGGTTCTGGCCAATGGAGATGGGACAGGAAATTTTCCAAGGTGCTTTTGGGAAATCTTTTTGTAGCTTTTAAAGAGATGTGCGGGGAAGACATATGGATGTTAGCAGCCATATTGGAACTAAGAACACAGGGATGGTGGAAAGGTAGAAGAAACACAGTTTTTGTTGCCGTTGTGAAATTGTTGAAATTTCCTTCATGCCAAGCTTCTTGTTATATGAGATAATTACGCCCTTATTGTATAAGACAATTTTAGTTGTATTTGGTTACTTGCAGCCTGAAGTATCCTAATTGGCACTAAAGGGACGTAGTGTGAGCATCCCACAGTATAGGCTTATGTCACTTCTGTGAAATTTGACAAAGGCATAGAATCTTTTTCTATCCAGTCAGGCATTGCCTATTCTTTCCAGTAACTACTGATTCCCCCACTTTTCTGTCTTAGAAAATTGTGGGAATCCCCCCTCACTCTGCCCATGTTGCACTCTCTCTCTTCCCAACCATGACTCTGCCCTCAGCTATTAACTGTGCTGTGTATTTATCAAGTTCCTATATTGTATGTACAGGGTTATTCATGTCATCATGAGAATGTTGGAACGCTTGTTAAATACCTTTTGCTAGCCTCTTCATATGCTGTTGCATATGACTCTCATCACAACTCAGTGAGATGGGAAGTGAAATCCTATTTGTACAAATGAGAAAACCGAGCTCTTTAGAATAACTAGCTCAGTATTGGCTAGCTGGTAAATGGCAGTGTTGGGATTAAAATCCAGATTTGTCTGAGATGAAAGCCCATGCTGTTATCTACTCTCCCTTTATTTGGAAGCATTTATTGGATGTTGATCTTTGTTTCAGGTTTTAATTTTGTTACTTTTTTTTATACTGTGTATATTTTCCTCAGTCTACCCTTCTGCTCTAGACTGTCTGGACTCAGGAGATTGTGGCAGTTACCGGATAGTTATTTTTAAGATAATGATTGCTTTTCTCTGTTTATATAAGTCATGTGTACTTATTGTAGAAAGTTTGTAAGATGCAAAAAGTATAAAAATTAAAGTTATGCACTACTAACATTTTAATATATTTTCTCCCAGATTTTCAATAAAGACTTTCAGGCAGTGATTTAACGAGGATTTTATTTTAACTTATATTTTAGTTTAAGGGGAACACGTACAGGTTTGTTCTATAGATCAATTACATGTCACAGGGGTTTGGTGTACATATTATTTCATTACCCAGGTAATAAGCATAGTACCCAATAGGTACTTTTTTGATACCCCACCCTCCTCCACCCTCTACCCTCAAGTAGTCCCTGGTGTCTGTTGTTCCCTTTTTTGTGTCCTTGGGTACTCAATGTTTAGCTCCCCCTTATAAGTGAGAACATGTGATGTTTGATTTTCTGTTCATGTGTTAGTTTGCTTAGGATAACGGCCTCCAGCTCCATCCATGTTGCTGCAAAGACATGATCTTATTCTTTTTTTATGGCTGCATAGTATTCTGTGGTGTATATGTACTACATTTTCTTTATCTAGTCTACTGTTGATGGGCATTTAGGTTGATTCCATGTCTTTGTTATTGTGAATAGTGCTGCAAAGAATATATACATGCATATGTCTCTATGGTTGAATGATGTCTTTGAGTATTGGGCATATACTGAATAATGGGATTGCTGGGTTGAATGGTGGTAGTGAGGATTCTTACACAACTTAACAGCATCTTCCCTAACTCCTCCTCCCCTCCTCCCCTTCTTATACATCAGCCATCTTGGCTTGTCTTCCTATTCAGCCTGAGCAGCCCCCTCATTCAACAGTTTCTACTGAGTTCTCAACTTCCCAGGATATTTGCTGTTATAGGTTGAATTATGTTCCCAAAAACATATGTTGAAAAGCTACCTGTGAATATGACCTTATTTGGAAATAGGATATTTGCAGATGTAAACAAGATGAGGTCATTTGGGTGGGCTCTAACCCAATATGATTGGTGTCCTTATAAAAAGAAGGAAACGTATGCATATGTTCACACACATGCCCACACATACACAGAAAAATGCCAGATGGAAACAACGTGAAATAGCCTCTGGAAGATGGAGGCAGAGATTGGATTGGAGTTATGCTGTCACAAGCCAAGAAACCTGGGGCTACCAGAAGCTGGGGGAGGCCAGGAAGAACCTTCCCCTAGAAGCTTTGAAGGGAGCATGGCCCCATCAACACCTTGGTTTCTGATTTCTAGCTGCCAAAACTGAGGTTAGACAATAAATTTCCATTGTTTTAAGCCACCCAGTTTGTTATGGCCACCTTAGGAAATGACTACACTTGCCCATCAGGACGTCCTTCAATACCTGCCTTACTAATAGCTAATCCTTTGGAAACTCATCAGCACCTTCCCTCCTCTCTTCCTTCTGGCTATTGAAAGGTTGATTGATTCTACTATAAATCCTTGCTCTCTGCCTTCAAGTGGGCCCTTTGAGCTGCATGGTAAACTTTTTTTTTATCATTTGACTTGTTTTTACGTCTTTGGTGGCAATGATTCCAAACTTTTCCTTTTAAGTCTTCATGAGTCTGCCTTCATACGATTGCAAAGAACTTGCATCTTCAACAGAGAAAAAATTCTTTTCCTCTACCCTTCTTATTCTTCACAGTTCTTTGTCTCTGTGCTTGAGTCTTGATATTGACCCCTCTGGTCTCATCAGATATGGGATGGGACCTAGGTGTTCATTTTTATTTAAAAAGCTGACCAAAAAAAAAAAAAAATCCACCCATAAACTCTTTCCATGCTTCTTGATATACAAACAGGATTGAAAATAAACTGTCAGTTGTAAACTAAAAATCCTAAGCCTCCCGTCTGACTGAATGAACCCCCTCTTGGCTAAGGGGACTCCGGAGAAACCTGAAAAACAAATTTCTGGCCATGATGGGCTAAGTTAAGACATGCCTCAGGTGCACCTCCTACCTTTTGAAGTTTAGACACAACAACTACCCAACATTAATATTAAAATAGAGACAACAGGATTAACAAAATGGGCTCTGACAATAAGATACCAAATCATAAATAAGACCTAAGGCCATGACAGACCTTTAGTCACACACCCTTACAGGTCAGTCTGATGCAGTGAATTAGCTAACAGACTTCCTGTCCTTCAGGGATGTCCTAGAAAGAGGCTGTAGTGCTGCAGTTGACCACTTTCCGGTGGTACCTGCATATCATGCAGACCAGTCTGCAGGCTGAGGAGCAAGGGAGCCAGTCTGAGTCCCAAAGCTGAAGAACTTGGAGTCTGATGTTCGTGGGCAGGAAGCATTCAGCACAGGAGAAGGATGTAGGTTGGGAGGCTAAGCCAGTTTAGCCTTTTCACATTTTTCTGCCTGCTTTATATCTTGGCTGTGCTAGCAGCTGATTAGATGGTGCCCACCTAGATTAAGGGTGGGTCTGCCTTTCCCAGCCCACTGACTCAAATGTTAATTTCCTTTGGCAACACCCTCACAGACACACCCAGGATCAATACTTTGCATCCTTCAATCAAGTTGACACTCAGTATTAACCATTACAATACCCATATGTATACACACTTCTAGAATTATTTGTCTACCCATCTATATTTATATTCAGCTAAGCATGAATTAATACTGATGTCTCCAACTCTAATCCAGCTCCATGAGATTCATTCTAGCCTTCCCTCCTTTCTTATCATCTGTAATTTTCTTCTCTGATAGAAACCTGGCTCTCATCATCCATGATCTGTTTGTTTATAACCCCATCATACACACAAAGCAGATTCAGAATTGTTAACCTGTATCCCAGTGAGAAATTTATCAACTGGAGGATAGTGTTTGTGTACAATTCCTTTTATTTTTCACGTTATGTTTTTCCATCAAAACAGCATTTTCCAAAGTTATTCAGCTCCTTCCCCTACCACTCCATTCTTCAGTGAGATTGTGTAATAGATTTGTAATATAGTTAGAGTCTTCCTCAGAGTCTGCATTTCATCCTGGAATTCTTCCAACATCCTGTTTAATGTTTAAAATTTTGTGTATATAAAAGTTCACTCCTTGTTGATGTATGGTTCTATGGGTTTTGGCAAATGCATGAGTTATGTATTTATCACTCCAGTACCAAATAGAATAGTTTCGTCATCCTGTCATTACCCTGTGTATCCCCTTTGTAGTCATCCACCTGCCCTCCCATCCACCTGTCCTCCCAATGTATTCTGCATATATTGATATAATCATATGGTTTTTGTTTTTGGTTCTGTTTATGTGATGAATTACACTTGCTGATTTGCGTATGTTGAACTAACCTTGCATTCCAGGGGTAAAGACTACTTGATAGTGGTGGATTACCTTTTTGATGTGCTGCTGGATTAGATTTGCTAGCATTTTGTTTGTTTGTTTGTTTTTTGAGATGGAGTTTCGCTCTTGTTGCCCAGGCTGGAGGCAATGGCGTGATCTCGGCTCACTGCAACCTCCGCCTCTCGGATTCAAGCGATTCTCCTGTCTCAGGCTCCCGAGTAGGAGGGATTACAGGCACATGCCACCAGGCCTGGCTAATTTTTGTATTTTTAGTAGAGACAGGGTTTCATCATATTGGTCAGGCTAGTCTAAAACTCCTGACCTCACGTGATCCGCCCTCCTGGGCCCCCCAAAGTACTGGGATTACAGGTGTGAGCCACCACACCCAGCCAAGTATTTTGTTAAGAATTTTTCCATCTATGTTTTTTTTAAGGATATTGACCTGAAGTTTTCTTTTTTTTGTTGTGTCTCTGCCATGTTTTTGTATCAGGATGATCCTGACCTCATAGAATGAGGTAGGGAGGAGTCCCTCTTCAGTTTTTTGGATAGTTTCAGCAGGAATGATACCAGCTCTTCTTTATACATCTGGTAGAATTCAGCTATGAATCCTTCTGATCCTGGGCTTTATCTGGTTGATAGGCTTTTTATTACTAATTCAATTTTGTAACTTGTTATTGGTATGTTCAGATTTTTTATTTCTTCCTGGTTCAATCATGGGAGATTGTATGTTTCCAGGAATTTAGCCACTTTTAGTAGGTTTTCTAGCTTGTGTGCATGGAGGTGTTTGTTATACTTTCTGAGGTGTTTTTTTTTTAATATTTCTATTGGGTCAGTAGTAATGTCCCCTTGTCATTTCTGATTGTGTTTAATTGGATCTTCTCTCTTTTTCTTTATTAGTCTGTCTATTGGTCTATCAATCTTACTTATTCTTTCAAATATCAACTTCTGGTTTCATTGATATTTTGTATGGTTTTTTTGCACCTGAATTTCATATAGTTCAGCTCTGATTTTGGTTATTTCTTGTCTCTTACTGGCTTTGGATTTGGTTTGCTCTTGTTTTTCTAGTTCCTCAAGGTGTGATATTAGGTTGTTAATTTGAGATCCTAGCTTTCTGATGTGGGCAGTTAGTGCTATAAGCTTTCCACTTAATACTGCTTTGGCCATGTCCCAGAGATTTTGGTATATTATATCTTTTGTTCTCACTACTTTCAAAGAATTTCTTGATTTCTGCCTTCATTTCATTGTTTACCTAGAAGTCATTCAGTATCAGTTTGTTTAATTTCCATGTAATTGTTTAGTTTTGAGTGCTATTCTTATTATTGTTTTCTATTTTTATTGTTTTGTGGCCTGAGAGTGTGGTTGGTATGATTTTGGTTTTTTGAATTTGTGGAGAATTTTTTTTTTTTATTTATACTTTAGGTTTTAGCATACATGTGCACAATGTGCAGGTTTGTTACATATGTATCCATGTGCCATGTTGTTTTGCTGCACCCATTAACTCGTCATTTAGCATTAGGTATATCTCCTAATGCTGTCCCTCCCCCCTCCCCCCACCCAACAACAGTCCCCAAAGTGTGATGTTCCCCTTCCTGCGTCCATGAGTTCTCATTGTTCAATTCCCACCTATGAGTGAGAACATGCGGTGTTTGGTTTTTTGACCTTGTGATAGTTTACTGAGAATGATGATTTCCAGTTTCATCCATGTCCCTACAAAGGACATGAACTCATCATTTTTTATGGCTGCATAGTATTCCATGGTGTATATGTGCCACATTTTCTTAATCCAGTCTATCGTTGTTGGACATTTGGGTTGGTTCGAAGTCTTTGCTATTGTGAATAGTGCCACAATAAACATATGTGTGCATGTGTCTTTATAGCAGCATGATTTAAAGTCCTTTGGGTATATACCCAGTAATGGGATGGCTGGGTCAAATGATATTTCTAGTTCTAGATCCCTGAGGAATCGCCACACTGACTTCCACAATGGTTGAACTAGTTTGCAGTCCCACCAACAGTGTAAAAGTGTTCCTATTTCTCCATATCCTCTTCAGTACCAGTTGTTTCCTGACTTTTTAATGATGGCCATTCTAACTGGTGTGAGATGGTATCTCATTGTGGTTTTGATTTGCATTTCTCTGATGGCCAGTGATGATGAGTATTTTTGCATGTGTTTTTTGGCTGCATAAATGTCTTCTTTTGAGAAGTGTCTGTTCATATCCTTTGCCCACTTTTTGATGGGGTTGTTTTTTCCTTGTAAATTTGTTTGAGTTCATTGTAGATTCTGGGTATTAGCCCTTTGTCAGATGAGTAGGTTGCAAAAATTTTCTCCCATTTTGTAGGTTGCCTGTTCACTCTGATGGTAGTTTCTTTTGCTGTGCAGAAGCTCTTTAGTTTAATTAGATCCCATTTGTCAATTTTGGCTTTTGTTGCCATTGCTTTTGGTGTTTTAGACATGAAGTCCTTGCCCATGCCTATGTCCTGAATGGTAATGCCTAGGTTTTCTTCTAGGGTTTTTATGGTTTTAGGTCTAACATGTAAGTCTTTAATCCATCTTGAATTAATTTTTGTATAAGGTGTAAGGAAGGGATCCAGTTTCAGCTTTCTACGTATGGCTAGCCAGTTTTCCCAGCACCATTTATTAAATAGGAAATCCTTTCCCCATTGCTTGTTTTTGTCAGGTTTGTCAAAGATCAGATAGTTGTAGATATGTGGCATTATTTCTGAGGGCTCTGTTCTGTTCCATTGATCTATATCTCTGTTTTGTTACGAGTACCGTGCTGTTTTGGTTACTGTAGCCTTGTAGTATAGTTTGAAGTCAGGTAGCGTGATGCCTCCAGCTTTGTTCTTTTGGCTTAGGATTGACTTGGCGATGCGGGCTCTTTTTTGGTTCCATATGAACTTTAAAGTAGTTTTTTCCAATTCTGTGAAGAAAGTCATTGGTAGCTTGATGGGGATGGCATTGAATCTATAAATTACCTTGGGCAGTATGGCCATTTTCATGATACTGATTCCTCCAACCCATGAGCATGGAATGTTCTTCCATTTGTTTGTATCCTCTTAATTAATAGTTTTCTTCAGCCAAAGTTTGAGAATACATCTTGGAAGAACACCAGCCACAGGAGCCTCTGTGACCTGTGCTTTTTCTAAAGAGGGTTTAGGGAAGTTCACAATTTAAAGGAGAAAGAGCAAGCAGGAGAGAGAAGAGGGAGACTGTAGGAAGTGAGACAAATGGTCACATTCTTGCGAGGCTCTGAGAAGTGCTCAGCAAATCTGCATTTTGCATGTGAAAAGAGGGCATAGAGGAAAAAGTCAGTTATATATTTGTATTGTGATAAAGAAATCTCAATTTTACATAATATAATGCAAACATGTGGAAAGAGAGAGTAGAGGCAAAGTCAGTTATGCATTCAACTCAGATTGGGTGGAGGGATAATTTCTTGGTCTTGTCCTTGTCCTGTGTTGGCCAAGATAAACTGGAAATTGACATTGTCAGGGTAAGTGAGATTCAACAGAACTTGGTTTTAAGGGCTGGTTCATGGGGGGAAGGAGGATATGTATCCTAAAAGATTTAGGGACTCATAAGGAACGTCCTTGTGAGAAACTTATGAGGGAGGCCATCTGGGGAGATATGTGGCCTTCTATCATTTTGGGAATCTGGCTTTCTTATGAGGTTATGACACAGCATTGTGAAATTACAGCTATATGATTTGAACTAAAGGAAGGCAGTATTGCATGACTCAGTTTCCAACCATAACTTTTCATTTTGGTATAGTGAGTTTGGTCAGATTTTTGCTCTTAATTTAGTCAAGATAATTTTTTTTTTTCATAAAGGACCACAGTATGTTTTATTACGTGAAATGTGTTAAAACTTTTGTATGAGAAGATACCATAAGCAAAGTTAAAAGACAGGAAAGAGACTAAGAGAAGATATTTGTACAAGGATTAATATAGAGAATCTATAAAACTTCTATAAATGAAGGATTTACTTGATAAGTGAGAAAAGGATATTAATAAGCAATTCATAGGAAATGAAGTCTGAATTATCAGTAATATGAATGAGTAATTGACAATGATAAGCATGAGAAGTTCCTCAGTATTGGTAGAAGTCAGGAAAATGCAAACTAAAAAGATGCCATTTTTATTAAAATGGCAAAAATTACATTTAAAAGCATAGATTGGCAAAGATGGAGGGAAAGGATACTTTTTTATATAGCTAGGGAGTTTGTAAATTAATAAGGTTCCTTTGCAGAGTTAGTTTGGCAGAAAATGGGCATAAAAAAAGATAACTTTTAAGGATAGACATGACCATTTTATATGTCCTTTAAAAAATTTGATCTTTTAATTAATTGTTTAGAATAAAAGGTCACTAAAATTTTAAATTTAGAAGTCTTAATTCAAAGGCTCCCACTATTTTGTCATTGACAATTAGAATTTCTAATGAAGTATTTATTATAATAGCACATAGAGAGAGAGAGAGGCTGGGAAGGTGGCTTTGTTACGCAAAGAAAACCTCATAGGTAGTAGCCCTCAGAGTATGTGTCAGATCCTTTTCTACTCTTCCCTAGATTCAGACAAGGGAAGTTCTGGTAAGTCCACATTAAAATGTGTCAAAGTTGGGAGGCTGAGGTGGGAGGATCACTGGAGCCTGGGAGGCAGAGGCTACAGTGAGCCAAGATGGTGCCACTGCATCAACCTGGGTAACAGAGTGAGACTCCATCGCAATTAAAAAAAAATGTGTAAGCTGGGTGCAGTGGCTCATGCCTGTAATGCCAGCACTTTGGGAGGCCAAGGCAGGCACATCACCTGAGGTCAGGAGTTCGAGACCAGCTGGCAAACGTGGTGAAACCCTGTCTCTACTAAAAATACAAAAATTAGCTGGGCGTGGTAGTGAGTGCCTATAATCCCAGCTACTCAGGAGGCTGAAGCAGGGGAATTGCTTGACCCCAGGAGGTGGAGGTTTTAGTAAGCTGAGATTGCCCCATTGCACTCCAGCCTGGGTGACAAGAGCAAGACTCCATCTCAAAAAAGAAAAGTGTCAAAGAAATATATTTTGGGTTGCATATTGATTTTTCTTAACTGGCTGGGGTTTCTAGAGGGGTAAATTGAAACTTTGTAGCTGTGGGAATTCCAGTAAACATTAGAGGGGGCCACGAGTTGGTAAAACCCAGTGGAAGGTAGATTGAAACTCAAAACAGAAAGTTATCACACAATTTACATAGGGTCAAGATCTCCAAGCATAAGGGGAAGTTATAGCTAGCTGACAATAAACCTTGACCCTCAGCTACCAAATTCCAAAATCAAAAGCCACATCAGCTCCTTACGTGGAGATGGATCTCAAGCTAAAAACTGTTCATCATTATGGAAGCAGAAAGCTCACCTTCCTTGTAGGAAGTAAGTAAACACTCCCAGAAATGACCTCTATGGCAGAAGAAAATTCAGGTCTCAAGCAACATTTTGTGGGAGATCAAGGATCTCTAGAAGGAGAAGCTCCCAGACCTCAGCACATGAGCCAATTGGTTAGAGTGATAAAAAGCTCTAGATGGTTCTATCACACTGATGGGAAAATTTCTGCAGGCTGAGGGCCAAACTGCACTCAGTGAATCCCATTGTGGTCACCAAGGTGTTAACCAAAAAGTGACTGAGGCAGGTGTCTTGATTGATAGAGGTTTATTGAGTCAAAGCTTGAGGGTACACCTGGAAACACATGAGCCACAGGGGTGGCTGTGACCTGTGTTTTTCCAAAGAGCGTTTTGGGAACTTGCAAATTTAAAGAGGAAAGAACCAGCAGGAAGGAAAAAAGGGGGGAAAAGAGTAGGCAGTGTGGTAAATGATTACATTTCTGTAAGGCACCAATTAGCTCCCATCAAATCTGCATTTTACATGTGAAAAGACAGAGTAGAGGAAAATATCAATTATGCATTCATGTTGTACTCAGAAAATCTACATTTTACATGAGATATACATGTGAAAAGAAAGAGTAGAGGAAAAGTCAGTTACATATTCATCTCAAGGTAGGTGGAGGGATGATTTCTGGTCTTGTCCTTATTCTGTACCTCTGATAAGCTGGTAATTTACATGATCAAGGTGTGAGTCAACGGAACTCAATGATAGGGCTGGTTTATAGGGCAGATGTGTAGAATTCCATGTGAGCGACTTGTGAGGGAAACCATCCAGAAAGATATGTAGCCTTCTATTGATATAGGAGCTAGAAAAAAATTATTTAGGCAGATAGTGAGGGCAAAAGGGTCCTCAGCAAGGCTTCCCTTGTAACAAAAAGCAGCCCCCCCAAATCATTTCTTTTCTAACAAAGAGCAGCCTGAAAAAATCAAGCTGCAGATATCGATAAGCAAGCTGGAAGCTTGCACGGGTAAATGCTGGCAGCTGTGCCAATAGAAAAGGGCTACCTTGGAAGCCGGTTATGCTCAACATGGAGGCCCTATCTTCCCTTATCTTTGTCACCCCATTTACAGTAAAAAAGCAGGCAACATAGTGCCAGCCAGGTAGAGAACCCATCTGCATAATTAAAGATTAGGGTGGGGCAGACAACTTCTTCACGTGTTATGCAAACAGTACACCTAGTCCTAACCAGTTTTTTATGTGCTGTGCAAATGGCGCACCTGGTCCAACCAATCTTTCGTGCCCTATGTAAATCAGACACTGCCTCCTCAAGCTCATCTATAAAACCTCCTGCACTTTATTGCAGATCAGAAGACCCACTGGGGACCCCCTCTCTCTGCAGGAGAGAGCTTTTCTCTTTCTTTCACCTATTCAACTTCTGCTCTTTTTTTTTTTTTTTTTTTTTTTTTGAGACGGAGTCTTGCTCTGTCTCTGTCACCCAGGCTGAAGTGTAGTGGCCTGATCTTGGCTCACTGCAGGCCCCGCCCCCTGGAGTTCACGCCATTCTCCTGGCTCAGCCTCCAGCGTAGCTGGGACTACAGGCGCCCGCCACCTCGCCCGGCTAATTTTTTGTGTTTTCAGTAGAGACGGGGTTTCACCGTGTTAGCCAGGGCGGTCTCGATCTCCTGACCTCGTGATCCGCCTGTCTCGGCCTCCCAAAGTGCTGGGATTACAGGCGTGAGCTACCGCGCCTGGCCCAACTTCTGCTCTTAATCTTACTCCTTGTGTGTCCGCTGTAGGGAGACCCCCTACATCTGTGGGACAACAAACATCGGATATCACCCCAGATGAATGATGCCGCATTGCTATTGTTGTCGGAATGTGGCTTATGTATGAAGCTATTACCCAGGGTTGTGAAATTACAGCTATCTGTCTGGGGAAAAAAGGAAGGCAGTAATGTATGACTTAATTCTCAAGCTCAATTTTGCCTTTGGCATAGTGAGTTTAGGGTCTCAAAGATTTTATTTTTGTTCACATACCGAATATGCATGCAGTTTCCTATGACACGCATATTCCCCTTGCAATGCTCAATTCCCAGATCATCTTTTTCTTTTAGATAGCCTCTCTGTTTGTTACTTAGGTTGACAAGAGCTTTATCCAAACAAACTCTGGGCTGAGATTGTTCTCTCTGCAGTAAAATAACTCAACATAGCAACAGCTCTATCCAATGCAAGTTTCCAGAATACTCACCCCCACATTTCTCCATATTTTTCATTACATTCTCTGTCAAATTTCCAAAGACCCTGGCAGAAGAAACAAAATACAATTCAATTATTATTTCAAATGTATACTGAATGCTACATTTAACCAGGGCAAAAAAGTCAATCCCAATGACATTAGGCTTGCTACCATTTACTGGCAGTTAGAGGGAGTCTTTTTTTTTTTTTTTTTTTTTTTTTCTGCTGCCCAGGCTGGAGTGCAATGGTGTGATCTTGGCTCATTGAAGCCTCCGCCATCTGGGTTCAAGCTCTTCTCCTGCCTCAGCCTCCCAGGTAGCTGGGATTACAGGGGCCCGCCACCACGCCCAGCTAATTTTTATATATTTAGTAGAAATAGGGTTTCACCATGTTGGCAAAGCTGGTCTCGAACTCCTGACCTTAGGTGATCCTCCTGCCTTGGCCTCCCAAAGTGCTGGGATTACAGGCGTGAGCCACTACGCCCGGCCGGGAATCTTATTCAGAGACCTCTTAAGGAAAAGGAGAGAACATAGAGAAGATATTTGAAATGGAGAATTTAAAGTCACTTTTAAATTTTCTCTAACTAGTGTAGATATTGAATGACTTACTTTTGTCTATGAACACTAAGCAACTCATTGTCTTTCTGATGTGTTTTCATTTCTGCATATGTCGTCTCTGCAATCTCATAAACCCCTGAATTATCACCACCATGGGAACATGAAGAAACTGAGGCTGAGGGAAAGTGAGTGAGTGTCTCAAGGGAATGTGCAATCTTTTATCTCCTCGTTCAGCATCCTTTTCATTTATCTCTTGTGTTCTCTCTAGAATTCTAGCTGAATTAGATAGTCAAAAACATCAGGGACCACTTTTAGTCTAGCAGATGTAAATAAAAGTCCAAGGCATTTTGTTGAGCGAGAAAATGAGTGAGTGGGCAAATGACAGAGTGGACTCACTTTCCAGTTTTCCAGCTTAACACATAATAAGTGTGGGAAATGCCACCTCTAGATGTCAGACACAGCACATTACAATACTCACTCAGAGTTTTCACTTCTGACACTTAAAAACAAAACTTCCTGCTTCCACGTTTCAGTTTTGATGTTCCAACTAGGCAACATATGGCCCGGGAAATGTGGATTTACTAAAGCATTGATCTGGGAATATGAAGAGAAAATTATTGCTTTCTCAGAGGATAAAAAAGGATGAAATTCTTAAGTGGTAATTTCGCAATGAAGGCCTCAGTTGGGAGAATTAGAATCTGAAAAACAAGCCTCAGGTCTGTAAGACAGAAAACCTGAGTCAGAGAGAAACCTGTACACAGGCTTTCTTACTGGCCATGTGGACATGCACTTGTGACTTTCCACCATGGCCCCAGGCCCTTGGTGGAGCATCAGACCAGGGTAGCCACAAGGCTCAGTCAAAATTCGTAGACTATGAGACACATATTACCTCCTGTTTAGATAATTAAATTATGAATAAGTTTGTCAAATTATCCCCTTTCTAGTTATTTGGTTAAGTAATTATGCCTTTCTTTAAAAAAAAACAGAACTCATTTTGTGGTTAAATATCTGAAGTTGATGGACAGCCACCATATTGTCTTCATTATAAGCACTCCCTGCTCAGGCTCACTCATAGGGTGCTGCCTTTGAAGAAAAGCAGCAGGAAAGCAGAACCTTCTTGTTCTTCCTCTCAAATCTGTAAAATACATCATGGGGAGAAGAAGCTGGAACACAACTTTGGAACTACCTGCAGAGAATTTAACAGTTCTTGAGAGAATTCAAGTATGTGCAAATTATCCAGTGGTAAATAGCTGCCTAGTGAACTGAATTTTCTTTTTTTTTTTAGACAGAGTCTTGCTCTTTCACCCAGGCTGGAGTGCAGTGGCGCTATCTCGGCTCACTGCAAGCTCCACCTCCCGGGTTCATGCCATTGTCCTGCCTCAGCCTCCCCAGTAGCTGGGACTACAGGTGCCCACCACCGCACCCGGCTAATTTTTTTTTTTTTGTATTTTTAGCAGAGATGGGGTTTCACCGTGTTAGCCAGGATGGTCTCGATCTCCTGACCTCGTGATCCACCCGCCTCGGCCTCCCAAAGTGCTGGGATTACAGGCGTGAGCCACCGTGCCTGGCCAATGAACTGAATTTTCAAAGCTGTCCAGGAGGAAGGAAACAAAAGGTTACTAGAGCTCTTGCTGCAAACAGGAAAGTTTGAATCTGGTATATGATGCTAACAAGCCACTACTGGGGCTCCCATTTCCCCATTTCTGCTTTTCTCTTAATACTAAGGACAACTGTACCTTCTCAGAAATCTGCACAGGGCAAAAGGAAAGTCCTCTTTATGGTTCACAAAGTCTGAACATCAAGTCCTGAACATCGAGTGCTGATCCCCCAGATATCTGTGCCATGCAACTGAGGCAAACCCAAACCCCCTGACCATTAACATGAGAGTCCTGGTGTAAACCTGGCCCTGCTCTGGGTGGAGCATGCACACCATTTCTGAAAGTGTAAAACATTGGAACTTCCTCCTGAGGAGGAGCATTTTTACTGATAGGACTAAGCTTGGGTTTGCATAGATAAGAAGCAAAAGAGGGAGCTCAAATAACACTTACCCTGAGGTAGAACAAAATAGTTCCCAGAAAAGGCAGAGGGGTTGGCCCAGGAATTCCCAGCTTCTTAAAAAGTTTATGTGAATGGGTCCCATAACTGTAAAATAAAAGAGAAAGCCAGGTTACAGAAATTGTAACTTTATAGATACGGGGTTGGCCAGACATTACCTCTGGAACTGGAATGTTCAAGGGAGGGAGGTAACATGGAGGCGATAAATAACAACACAAACTCTAATGGCAATAATTACATTTTATAGCAGGATTTTAAGGAATCAGAGAGACTGATGGGGTTCAGGAGGATATTTATTAATTATTTAGGTACACTGGCCCAGTCAGATGAATATCCAAAGGACTGAGCCTCACTTTCTTCCAAGCCCAACTCTCAGGGTGCTCCTGACTCTGCCTCCTGCTTTATTCTGGCCAAAGACAGGTATACTGGCACATATGGGGATGGACATTCCCTTTCCTCAGGTGGGGCCTGAATAATTGATTTTGGCTGAGGCTTTGGGGATTCCTGCAAGTTCTGCTCTAGTCACATCTCAGAAGCTGACTAGTCTACGCACAGCCGAAGCTAAGAGTACCATCTCCGGATAAGTAAATGTGGGTACAATTTACAAGCCTAGTTATAATTCTGTCAGTACTGATTGTTCTGTTGTTACATTATCACTGCAAATGCTGCAAATGTCTATGCCCAGAGGAAGGTTTGCCATGCCCATGTGTAGTGTAAGCATGTTTCTATTACATACACTAATGTTGTTACCATTTCTGCCTACACTAAAAGCGGAGAAATCTCCAGAAGGATGCCCACACTGTGTACACACTACCTGGGTAAGGAATACCATAGTTAAAACTCTACTGTACCATAACTACTATGAATGTGCAGGAACCAAGTTAGGAACCTGCACATACAACCAGACCACCTATTCAGTCTGTGACCCAGGAAATAATCAGCTATATGTATGTTATGACCCTAAGCTCTTACCCTGTGAATTCTGGCTTGAGGTACATATTAAATCAGAGGGAGAAAAAGAAGGAGACCTTATAGCTCAAACCAAAGAAGCCCTTCCCTCCTATAAAAGGCCTATTTCCTTGTATTTTGATGCCTACCATGCTGCATATGTTCATAATCCTAAAAAACCAGAAGCAGTCTGCAACGGTTTGACACGAGAGGCTTATCAGCAGCAGTCCTAAACATCTGTATGGAGAACGACAAATCAGATGCCCAGACTGTAACATTAAATGGTCTACACTGACACAGCTCCAACACCTATATTCAGGGAAGATTGTTCTGCTAAGTAGTGTGTCAACCAAACCAGATTGTAAGACAAAGACATGCAATCCTTTACATTTTACTATCTTAAAGCCAGAGCTACCTTTTTGGTCTACAGGACAGACAGCACTATTAAGAGTTGATAGACAAGGAGCAGGCCTTAGAATTCCACTACTGATTGTCAAAAAGACTAGAAGAACTCAGATGTGTCCAACCCTGCAATTCCGGGTTCATAAGTCATTCTATAAGCATTTTGATCAGCCAGTGCCCGAGCTTATTTGCTCAACTAACTGAAAACATAGCTGGCAGCTTAGGAATTCCCTCACACTATATATGTGGAGGAACTAATATGGGGGACCAGTGGCCATGGGAGGCAAAGAAATTAATGCCACAAAATCACTTCACTTCACTTAACTCTACCAGTGAACCAACAGCCTCAGCCAGTGTTTGGTTGTTAAAAACCTCCATAATTGGAAAGTACTGTATTGCCCAATGAGGAAAGGCTTTCACAGAGGCAGTAGGAGAAACAACCTGCCTAGGGCAACAGTATTATGATGTGACTAAAAACAAAACTCTATTGAAGAAACGCCCAGAACAACTTCTACTTACAAGATCGAAACCCTTTCTCTTGATTCTGTACTCTAAGCCACACTTGGCATCAGCTAGAGGCTCCAAATGCTTAGAAAGCACCCTCTGGCCAATATTGGACCTGTGGAGCACGGGCATATCAGCAACTGCCGGCTAAATGGACAGGGGAATGTGTGTTAGAAACAATCAAGCCATCCTTCTTTCTAATTCCTCTAAAGCAAGGGGAACTCTTAGGATATCCAGTTTATGATGAAAATAAAAGAAGAACTAGGAGAGGCATAATCACAAAAATAAACACAAATATCAAAAAAGATGTGGACATAGGAGACTGGAAAGATAATAAGTGGCCTCCTGAAAGAATCATTAAATACTATGGGCCAGCCAGCTAGGTGCAAGACAGGTCATGGGGGTACCGTACCCCCATCTATATGCTCAACTGCATCATAAGGTTGCGGGCAGTCCTTGAAATTATAACCAATAAAACATCAAGGGCACTAGATTTATTGGCAATACAAGCAACACAAATGAGAAATGCTATATATCAAAATAGGCTGGCTTTAGATTACCTCTTAGCCTCAGAAGGAAGAGTATGTGAAAAATTTAATTTAACCAATTGTTGCTTAGAAATCAATGATAATGGCCAAGCTGTCATAAAAATCACAGCTAGAATGTGCAGGTTGGCACATGTTCTAGTTCAGACTTGGTCCAGGTGGTCCCCGGATTCCTTATTTGGAGGATGGTTCTCAGCCTTTGGAGAATTCAAAACCCTCATTAGTGGGTTCTTGCTTATTTTTGGCATTTGCCTCATCCTGCCTTGCCTTTTACCCCTGTTTATTAGGAGTATTCAGTCAACTGTAGAGGCAATAGTAGCCTGACACACTACTGCGCAGTTGTGGCATTAACCAGATATCAGCTGCTGCTGGTAGAAGAAAAAGCTCAGCTCCCCAAGGAGGAGTGGTGCTTTCTATTAACACATCTGTTATAAAAAGCACCAAAGGGGGCAATGGAACAGGAATTAAAAGAAATTAAAGAGTGTGTAAGAAGAAACTCAGTTGTATATGAAAAAAACCCAATTTCCCCTGAAAAAGAGAAAGAGTTGGAATCTTTTAAAAACTAACTGCCTGTTTTTCTGAGGCTAGTGAGCCTTATCTCTCCTCCCTTCCCAGGCATTGCGAAGACCCTGTTTCCCTAGCTGTGCAGCTGCAAGGTCACTAGACAGATGAACTCAAGTCGCAAAACATGTTTTTCCTTGAAAAGTAAGAAATGATGTAATGCATGTCTCAATTGAATAACTGTGTTTGTTTCTCACTTCTCTAGTATGCTTCCCTCTGCACAGATCTCCCCGCTCCCACGAAATACTTAAAAGGTAACTTAACTCTTTGTTCAGGGCTCAGTCCTCTGGATGTTAATCCAACTGGGCTGGTGCACCTAAATAATTAATAAATATCCTCCTGAACCCCATCAGTCTCTCTGATTCCTTAAAATCCCACTACATTTCAATCCTCATCTTTTTTGCTGCCTCCTCTGTGAGACCCAAAAAAGTCACAATGATTAACTAAAAGCAGCTGAAGTCAGCATGATCCCAGTGCTAGAGTGAATGCTTAATAAATGTTCCCAAATTTGAGTGCCCTTAAGAGGTTCAGGCTGGAATTCTTCCAGGGCATTTCATTCACATATGTCTATTTAGTTAATTGATTCTTTCCTGATTTGGAAATTCTCTTTCTAGGTGTATTAGTCCATTTTCACACTGCTATAAAGAACTACCTGATACTGGGTAATTTATAAAGAAGAGAGGCTTAATTGACTCACAGTTCTCCATGGCTGGGGAGGCCTCAGGAAACTTACAATCATGGTGGAAGGTGAAGGGGAAGCAAAGCATGTATTACATGGAGGCAGGAGAGAGAGAAAGACAGACAGACAGAGACAGAGAGAGAGAAGAGGTGCCGCACTGTTTTTTTCTTGTTTTTTTTTTTTTTATTATTATACTTTAAGTTTTAGGGTACATGTGCACAACGTGCAGGTTTGTTACATAAGTATAGATGTGCCATATTGGTGTGCTGCACCCATTAACTCATCATTTAGCATTAGGTATATCTCCTAATGCTATCCCTCCCCCCTCCCCCCACCCCACAACAGTCCCCGGTGTGTGATGTTCCCCTTCCTGTGTCCATGTGTTCTCATTGTTCAATTCCCACCTATGAGTGAGAACATGCGGTGTTTGGTCGAGGTGCCACACCTTTAAAACCATCAGATCTTGTGAGAACTCATTCACTATCGTGAGAACGGCATGGGTGAAACCACCCCTATGATCCAATTCCTCCCACCAGGTCCCTTCCTTGACACATAGGGATAACAATTCAAGATGAGATTTGGCTGGGGACACAGAGCCAAACCATATCACTAGGCAAAAAAGGTGAGGTTTTTTTTTTTCATCTTTTGAGCTGATAATGAGTTTGTGCATCACTACATCCATTGAATTACAGAGGGTCACTGAGACCCTTTGCTGACACCTTCTTTTCTGTTTTCTTAGGGGTGTTTATGCTTTTCCTTCCCTCTAAACCATAACCTTGTTTTAGGATCTGGCTATTCTTAAATATTCCTGCACAGAGAAGCTTTGGAAGAATCATAATGTTCTTATTTTTATGGAATGACAACCATATTCAAGGCTTCCACTGGCTTCATAGAAATGTGAGCACCTTCCAGCTACACCCAAATCTCTGTGGTCAGACGATTTGATTGATATAAACTATAGTAAATGTGATTGACCTATATGTTCTCTGAATGGCACTATGCAGAGGAACCAATGACTAAAGAATAAATTTCAAGGCCATTCCTCCTCTTGTGCAATCTGGCCCCCCGACTGGTGATCTTTACTTGATAAGCACAATGCCAGTCATACTCACTTTTGTTTTTCTCAAAATGATCAGTCACACAGCAGTCAGTTTACTTCTTCTGTACATCAACTATCTCTGCAGGAAAACCCATTAAGTCTGGTGCTCCTTATGGCAGGCCTGCCTGCAACTCATCTTTGATGGCTTATGTGTGAACTCCATCAATTGCAGGTTCTGGATCCTTGCAGAACTTCCCACTCTGGTGTTACTGAGGGATGGAAGACTGGAGGAAAAAGAGAGGCTGCATCCCACCAATGTAACCATGCAGCTGCTGGTGCCACAAAGTAGGCCCTATAAATGTAAGTTAGGAAAGTGTGGCTGAAAACTATGGTGTGCATAAATAGTTTTAAATGCCCCATATGTGCTTTCAGCTGAAAGAGAGGTCTTCCAAAATTCAGGAACATTTCAGTTCATAGAAAAGATTCACTGTGCTACATAGCATAAGTAACCATAAAATATTCCAGACAGTTGAATTAGAAACTTGATTTCTCTTCTTTGTAGGTTAGCTTTTCTTAGATCCTAAATATTCGGTACAAATAAATAAATCTTATAAAATGTGATAAAGCTGAAAAATTGCATGAAGAGAATGTGTTTGAAGGACCCCACAGTGGCACCCTGGCCAGGCCCAGCTGTTAGCTTGGTTCCCTCTGTGGGAATCTTTTCCTACTCACACATCAAAAATAACCTCTCAGGCAGATGCTGTGGCTCACACCTGTAATCCCAGGCCAAGGCGGGTGGATCACGAGGTCAAGAGTTCAAGACGAGCCTGGCCAAGATGGCAAAACCCGATCTCTACTAAAAATACAAAAATTAGCCAGGCATGGTGGCAAGCACCTGTAGTCCCAGCTACTTGGGAGGCTGAGGCAGGAGAATCACTTGAACCTGAGTGACAGAGGTTGTAGTGAGCTGAGATTGCACCACTGCACTCCAGACTGGGTGATAGAGTGAGACTCTGTCTCAAAGAAAAAAAAAAAGAACACCTCACTACCCGCTCCATGAGGCCAAGAATCTCATCACGAATGAAGGGATGTATCTTCTGGTACTGGAACTTAAAGGGCAGCAAATATTTAAAATCCAAATTGGCTTTAAAGTCTCCTGCCTTTTCAGGCTGCTAGCACATTTCAGATGAGGGGACGAAGAAATCTCTATGCTGATGCTAAGCTCCCAGAGACTGGAAGGACAATGTGACAGAAAAGAATACAATGTTGAGATTTTCTCTAGATCTCCTCTGCTCTAAAATTTCATCATATAGAAGTAAATTGTGGCCGGGTACGGTGGCTCATGCCTGTAATTCCAGCACTTCGGGAGGCTGAGGTGGGTGGACCACCTGAGGTCAGGAGTTTGAGACCAGTCTGGGCAACAAGACGAAACCCCTGTCTCTACTAAAAATACAATAATTAGCCAAGTGTGGTGGTGCATGCCTCTAATCCCAGCTACTTGGGAGGCTATGGCAGGACAATTGCTTGAACTCAGGAGGTGGAGGTTGCAGTGATGCAGTGAGCCGAGATAGTGCCACTGCACTCCAGCCTGGACAACAGAGTGAGATTTCATCTAAAAAAAAAAAAAAGAAGTAAATTGTTCTGCATGTTACAGGGTGGAGGAATTGAGTTTCAGGAGAGAGGGCATTTCCAGGCCAGGGGAACAGAAAAGCGAGAAGAGCTGAGTTTAAGCCTCCCATGAAATCTGAGATGCCCTGTGGTGCCTTAAGTAAATGATGCCCTGGGGGTGGGTGGGAGTGGGGTAGAAACCATTTATGCCTACCATGAATGGGCAATCTTTCTACATATCTCTTGCCATAGACACAGAATACAGAGGTGAAGGTAATGAGATAAGACCCTCTAGAGTCCCCCTTCTGCCCCCAAAATGCCTGGAGCTAAAGAAGGAGGTGAGGTTCCCACTGCACATGGTTTCCAGTTGTTTATAATCCATTATCTGCCCATGCTAAATTCTGATTGTTAGTCGAGGTAGATCAAAACTCATAGTCAATCAGAAAGCATCTCCAGGATTGAGTGATGTCAGTAAACACTCTTAGTAACAGAAATTGGAAGTTGAATGAAGAGGAGGTGGATAATGTTTATTTACTCCTTCAATGGATCTGTGTAACATCTGTAGGGTCAAGAGAACATTCCTCTATGGAGGTTTGATATTTGAGTCTGAGAAATGAACTAACAGTGGATCAATTAATAGGAGATAATCCTTA
This sequence comes from Nomascus leucogenys, assembly GCF_006542625.1. Taxonomy (NCBI): domain Eukaryota; kingdom Metazoa; phylum Chordata; class Mammalia; order Primates; family Hylobatidae; genus Nomascus; species Nomascus leucogenys. Next base: position 34,535,762 of record NC_044397.1, on the reverse strand, counting down.
TAAATTTATCTCACGCATATGCATGGGAGCCTTGAAAGATATGATACTCAAAGAATGGCTTGATGATTGAAGCTTAAATAGCATTCTGAGCTACAAAATGTAGTATGTAGTATCTTCTGATGGGGAGTGTGTGACACAAGATATGAGACAGTGAGGGGAGAAAAAGCATGATAAACAAAATTCATCTTATTATAATGTCTGTCAGGCATCAGTGCTCCAAAGAACAAGTATTATCAACCTTTAGTCTCCCTTTCTGTGAGCTAATATTCCTTTTTTTTTTTTTTTTAGATGAAGTTTTGCTCTTGTTGTCTAGGCTAGAGTGCAATGGCTCAGTCTTGGCTCACTGCAACCTCTGCCTCCAGGGTTCAGGCGATTCTCCTGCCTCAGCCTCCCGAGTAGCTGGGATTGCAGGGACCTGCCACCGCATCCAGCTAATTTTTGTATATTTAGTAGAGACGAGGTTTCACCATGTTGACCAGGCTGGTCTTGAACTTCTGACCTCAGGTGATCCACCCATCTCAGCCTCCCAAAGTGCTGGAATTACAGGTGTGAGCCACCATGCCTGGCCCTGCTAAGATTCTTTTTGATGAAGATTATAGGGAGGGGGCTCAAGACCATTGCTTTTTTTTAGGATGACCTTCCTTTAGGTATGGGAACTTCAGAGAAAGCCCCTCCCTATATTTTGGGAGAAATAGCAGAGTTGGGAGACAGGAGAACATAAGAGTTAGCTTGATTCTGAAGCCTTTCTGAGACCTTTCAATTTCCTTTGGTTCAAAGTCCTCAACATGCCTAAGTGCCATATTTTGGGGTTTTATTTTTGGAGCCCCAACTTTCCCCTGTCATAAACTTCCCTAGAAAATGTACCTACTAAAGCTGAGTTGATGCTTGTGGAGAGGACAGTTGAATTGGTAGCTGAGTCGCAAGGGATCACATTAAACCAGTATAAACCAGTCTCACATTCCTAGCAATGTTGATGCAGTTAAACAGCTGTGCCTCATTTCAGGAGGTGGTGTTGCAGGTGGACTGTCATGAAAGTTAGGTCTGTATATGGTGCAGTTAAACAGGTACTTAATAAGAGGTCATTCTACCGAAGCAAAAGAAGACCAAAAGTTAATCATTTAGCAGACTAGTTTCTGAGTTCACAGGGCAGCCAGATAAAAAGATTTCTAGATGTTGGTTTTGAAACAGCTCCAGTTGGAGCAGAGGTAGGCAATGGTGATCTGACAGATTTTTTTCTCTCTTATAGCTCCTTAGGGCCAGATCTGAAAGAGTTTAAGTTGTTGCAATTTCTCTGCAGTCTGCTCTATCGCAAAGAATTCTGCAAAAATCACAACCCTTCCTGCCTTTGTGGACCAAACCAATGTATTTCTTAAATGTATTTGATATCTCATGCTTCCCTAAAAGAATAAAACCAAGCTGCACCCTGACCACCTTGGGTACATGTTCTCAAGACCTCCTGAAGGCTGTGTCATGGGCCATGGTCACTCATATTTGGCCCAGAATAAATCTCTTCAAGTATTGTATAGAGTTTGGCTCTTTTTGTTGCCAGCATGTATTACTCTTTCTCTATTACAATTCCCCTGTCTTGATGAATGGGCTCTGTCGAGGCAGGGGGCAAGGTGAATCCCTTGGGTGGTTACAGTTAAAATCCATACAAAATTTTACATGCATATGCACTGGAGGCCTACAATATATGAGACTAAAATAAGGACTGAATGATTAAAGCTTAAATAGCATTGTGAGCTAAAAACGGGGGAGTGGCTTCTGATATGGAGTTTCTGACACGAGTTATGGGAAGGTGAGGGGAAAAAACACATGATGAACAAAGGTTATTTTATTATGGAGATAAGGTCTCTCAGGTAGCAGTGCTGCAAAGAATAAGTATTACCAAACTTTTTCTCTTTTCCTGTGAGTTAGTTTTCTGATTGATGAGATTATTTGGAGAGGCTCAAGACAATTGCATTCTTTTTGGAAGATCTTCCCTTAGATAAGAGAACTTGTGAGCAACCCTGCACTTCAGGAGGGAAAGAATGGGGGATGGGTAGACAGAAGAGGGTCAGAGGTTCTGAAGACATTTGTGAAGTCTTTCAGTCTTCTTTAGTTCAAAGTACTCAGTATGACAAAGTTTCATTTTTTTTTTTTTTGAGATGGAGTCTTGCTCTGTCGCCCACGCTGGAGTGCAGTGGTGCAATCTCGGCTCACTGAAACCTCTGCCTCCTGGGTTCAAGTGATTCTCCTGCCTCAGCCTCCTGAGTAGCTGGGATTACAGGTGTGCACCACCATGCCTGGCTAATTTTTGTATTTTTAGTAGAGAAGGGGTTTTACCATATTGGTCAGGCTGGTCTTGAACTCCTGAACTCGTGATTGGTCTGCCTCCGCCTCCCAAGTGTTGAGATTACAGGCATGAGCCACTGTGCCCAGCCTAAATTTTACATTTTCAAATGTTGTATTAGGAGTCCTAACAGATTAATAATATTTTCTGTGTTCATAGTATTTGGCACTTAGGTAACTTGCCCTCTGTTATCTCTTTTATCTTCAAAACAAATAAGAAAAAGATGGGCCCAATTAGCACTTCAGGTCTTAGAGTTAAGAGCAGACATGCCTGCATAGTTACTCACATATAGAGGAGTACCAGGCTGGTAGCCACGAGAACCCATATTTCCATGGCAAAGTTTGGAATGAGATCCATCACCAGTTTTCTTTTTCAGCTCTGTCTTCTGAGTTTTTCTTTCAGCTGTGTGCTGCTGTTTGCTGGGCTGTGCATATAGAGCTTTGTTTCTCTGCCCAGAGGTGATTTAGTTAATGTTAACAGCAATATTTATGTGCTGGAGAAGGAGGTGGGTCTACAGCTGCAGCCAGTAGAAAAGCCACTTATGCTACTCCTCATATGAAGGGATTTGGGTACCCTTTTCAAATTGACAATTGGCAAATAATTATGGCTGTCCTTATTTTGGCCTCCTTTGATTTCCTATTGTGTGAACAATCAATAAACAAATCAGTCACTGCTATTGGTAAGCCCAAAGGTTATAGATTCTCAGAAACCTAAAGAAAAATACTTCTGCCCAGCAACTGCCTGTCCAACCTCAAACTGATGTCAGCCTTGTTATTGATCTTTATAGCCAAGGATAATCATTCCAAAACAAATATGTAATCCTTCTCATTATTTTTTTTAAACTTTGTCTTACTTTACCTACCTGAATAAGCACATAGTTTACCCTGGCACGCATATTCCCATTGCAATGCTTTATTCCCAAATAAAAATAATTCTTTTTAGAAAGCCTATCTCTCTTTGTTATCTAGGTTGTCAAATTATGCCTCCAGGTAAACAGACAAGAAGGACTTCCTGTGCCCCAAAAGCAAAAACAAACCAAGAGGCCATGGCAGGTTTAGGTGACAGTCATGTTCTCTGTGTTCTTAGTAAGTGTTGCAAAACCTATTTTTCTGTAGCCAAGTCAAATAACATTTTCTGAAAAAATCTGTACCTGGGAATTTTCCAACTGCTCACCAACAGATCATGTGGTAAGAACTCTGACCACCTAGGAACAGCCGATTAAGAGACATGTGACTTGGGGCTTAAAGGCTGTCCAATCAAGACTCTTTTCTTCACTCCCCTGACTCCTCTACCCTGCTCTGTGGTTTTTGACTTTATAGCTTTCCACCTCCAAGGCTGCATCTCCTCAATCTGCAGACTGTGTTTTATAGAAAATGAAGCTCTCCCTCTGTCCTCCACAGATCCCACAATCTTTGCTGATATTTCTTGGTGATGAGGAAGGGATCAAAATTGGCTCTCAAGATCCTCTCCCTTGTGCCATCTGGACTAATCAATGCATTGGCACCAGCAAGAGTCCTCTAAGCTCAGTTATCTTCCTGGCCTGGCTGTTTTGTGGAAAAATCAGTAAATCCTCTTACATCCAAGATCTCCCATTTAGGATGAGGTCTTGAGGTCTTTATTTTTTTTCAGGGAGCCTGCCCTTTTGGCTCCATGGCTACCCATTTGTGGGGTATGCTTGCACTTGGAAGGGCATGCCTATGTTTCCTGGGGTGCATTCATGCTGCATCAAGCAAGTTCATGCTTCACAGGATACTCCATGCTTCAGTGTTGCAAGGACTATCGCATTTTATTTGCCCTTGAAGGGACTCCTTCCTAAGGTGAGGGCTATGCATAACCTAGGTTCTAAGGCCATGGTCTCTAAGGCCTGCCATCGGGTAATTCAGTGGCTCTGTCTCTGATCAATCACTATCAGGTACTCTGGCAGTTTTTCAAGTTTAAAATTTAAAGGTAAAGGCTCGATAGAAATGGATGTGAGAGATACATCTAAATTGAACTCTGAAGCATGCAATGAGGACAAGACGAGTCTGGACATCTCAAAGACAGTAAGAGGCTTTCTTTCAATCTGCATTTTTGAAAGTTTCAAACACAATTGGGACTTTGGCTGTGTTTTAATAGGAGACTAACCTGAAGACTTAACCCATGTCTCAGAAAATCTGAAAAATTTGAAGACCCTAAAACGGAGAGTCCCATATCTTCCTGCTGCCCCACTTGTGTTCTACCTCCACTTTTCCCTTTTTACCATCACTGTCTTTGTCTGGAACATTGCAGGGACCTGGCAACTTGGTACCAGCAGGGGCCATTGAGCCCCTGGCTCCTTCATGATGATTGAAAACTGGGTGGGTCTCTTATGAGTTTTGGACTTCCCACTTGATTGACAGCTGTCAGTTTTGTTCAGTTAGTTGTTCTCACTCCTGGATAAAAGGGAGTGAAAGTAAGTCTCTTTCTTTGAGACTTACTGTTTCTCAAGGAGGGGGAATCTGTATTTCTCCCCTATGAATATATGAATGAGTATGTACGCTATTTCTCTCATTAATCTCCTTTGCGGGTGATTTTTTTTTTAACAAACCTTCAGAGGAGAAAGGACAAACATTTTTCTTGGCCTCTGCAGTTCTGTCCCTGTGAGCAGGATACCAAAGCCACTCTCTTCTTTCAGAAGCCTCAGTGAAGGGAGCCCAAGCACTGGTAAGTCAGCAGAAAAGTAAGAATTTCTTTTTTTTTCTTTTCTTTTTCTTTTTTTGACAGAGTCTGACTTTATTACCCAGGCTGGAGTGTAGTCTTGTGATCTCGGCTCACTGCAATCTCCGCCTCCTGGGCTCAAGTGATCCTTCTATCTCAGCCTCCCAAGTAGCTGGGACTACAGGCACACGCCACCATGTCTGGCTGAGAAAAGTAAGAATTTCTTTCCAGACAGGCTCCTGGCCTTTCTTTCTGGGAGATCCACTTGGGCAGATGTTAAGAATTGCTCTTTGTCTTCTCTGCAAAATCTTAATAAATAGGAGAAAAGGATTTGTGTTACTAGTCCTGGGTGCAGCAACTCTAGGGTACTCTCTAGTACTTTCTCTTATGAATACTCATATGGTTTGATCCCCTTTTCCTCTAGAAATAGTCTTTTCCTTTGTTCCTGTATTTCTGTGCTGTTCTGTCATAAAAAGGGCTACAGGAGTGTAGAACATGGGCCTGAAACCCCTATAAGCCGACTTGTTGGAGCTGGCTCTGCAGACTGAGCAGCTGGTGCTTCTGAAAAACACACCTGTTGTTCTACACATGTCCAGCTCTTGGGGGAGTTTCTCTTAAGAAGCCCCATCCCTATGGGTCTTTTGCTTTCCTAACCCTTGTGGCTTGGTTAGTCCTGAGAAAGTCCAATCCCCGGAGAACCTACCCAGTGTCACATATCAACAGGCCTGAACTTACTGGTTTTGGTGTCACTCAAAAGGGTACCTTCAGTTTTAAAAAATCGAAGCCTAGATAAAGTGTTTATAAAGGATAGATCTTCAGGTAAAATAGACTGACTTCTTTTTCAGAACTATTCGTAGTACAGCCAAACATTAAAATGCTTTCTTTGGCTAGGTGAGGAGGCTGACGCCTGTGATCCCAGCACTTTGGGAGGCTGAGGCAGGTGAATCACTTGAGGCCAGGAGTTCAATATTGGCCTGGCCAACATGATGAAACCCCATGTCTATTAAAAATACAAACATTAGCTGGGCATGGTAGTGCATGCCTGTAATCCCAGCTACTGGGGTGGCTGAGGTGATCCAGAGGATCACTTGAGCCTGAGAGGCAGAGGTTGCAGTGAGCTGACATCACACCACTGCACTCCAGCCTGGGAGACAGAGATAGACTATTTCAAAAAAGAAAAAAAAAAGCTTTCATCACTCTATTTAAGAGCTCCATCCTGAATTCAGTAATCTAATCAAGAAATTTCCATAAAAAGATAAAAAAATTATGGAGAAGACATCACAATAATGTTATGGGATCCTCGAGGTGTTGCTTTTATGGCCTAAAACCTCTGGCCAGTGGCACCTTTGCCCAAGTTTTGCTCGGACTTGCTGGGCTTCTTCCACCCACTTGGGTTGGCAGGCTGCACTCAGCCCACACTACCAGCCTGGATCCCATGCCTGCCAAGGGTGAGTTAGGAATGGAGCCATGAGGGGTGTGTGAATGAATGTGGGGTCAGGCCACTGCACAGTCAGACACTACAGCTGCTGCAGTGGCAGGCAGCTCCAGGTGCCTGCACAGGCACTGGCTCTCTGTGAGGCTGTGGCTGGACCAGGTACACTGCAAGCAGTTTCCCCAGATGGCACACGGAATGCAGTGGTGCCTGCAAACTTGGAGACACCAGGCACTGCAGGATACCAAAGAGTCACAACTCTGTTTTGGGGAGCTCCTGGGTCTGGGCTCCCTGAGGGACTGCGGCTCTTCTCTCCTTCTCTTTGCCTGCAACATGGTGAGCAAGGGGCATGTTTCAGCCCTGTTTGTGTTATAGCTCTTTTACCTCTGCCATTCAGTGGGTCCTGAATTCTTGTCCTTCGACCAGGAAGAATGAGGTATGCAGACAGGTGGAGGGAAAGCAAGATGAAGAGGAGCATTATTGAGCAATAGAACAGCTCACAGGAGACCCACAGAGGGTAGCTACTTTCCACAGTCAGGGTGTCCTGATGAGTGTTCAGCTCTTGGCAGAGAAGAGACCCTGGATTGGGAGGCTCCTCTCTTCAGGTAGGTCATCCTGTCATCTCTGCAGCTCTCAGCAGAGAGGAGGTTTTGGAGTGGGTTGCTCCTCTCTGCAGCTGGTAGTCTGCATGTCTCTGCAGGTCTCTGAGGCTCTCAGCAGAGAGGAGGCCCTAGAGTGGGTAGCCCCTCTCTGCTGCTGGTTGTCTAAATGTCTCTTGCTATCAGCAGAGAGGGTAGCTCATCTCTGCAGCTGGTCCACTGATGTCTGCTCAGCTCTAGCAGAACCTGGGGCTTTTATGGGCCCTAGAGGGGAGGAAGTGTGCACTGATTGGTCCTTGGGCAGCCATGTGAGGTCTGGAAAAAGAATCACAAGTTCTCACTCTAGTCAATGGGACTGGCAGCCCAGCCACCAGCCTTCAGGCCCTCCCTGACCTGAAGGTGGGGCCTCACTGGGGACCCACCTCCTTCTACCCGGGAATATGTCTGTCTCCTGCTTCCATTCATGGCACCAGGGCTCAGCCTGACTTTGCTCTGAGATTGGAGAGGGTGCTGACAGCAGGGAGAAGCCAGGGAGCAGGAGCAGGCACTTTGGAGCCTGTGAGGGTAGGGGGGCCTTCCTGGGCCCCCAAGAGTGCAGGGATGCCTGAGTCTGCAGCTGGTGGGTGGCTGCAGCTGTGCAGGGTAGGGGGGATGGAGGTTGAGGAAAGGTGGGGATGGGTGGTAGGGGTGGGTGAAGGAGGACTTCTGCCTGCTTCATGGAGCTGGAGGCCTGGGTCTGCAGCTGTGGTTTGGGTGGCTGCAGCAGCACCCATGGAACTCCTGCCCCAACTTGGAAGGGGCAGGGCTCCATGGAGTGTGCAGCCCCGCCCGCCTCCCTGCTGCAGCCACCGTGATGGCAGTGGCAGGCTGTCTGGAGCAGTCACTGCCATCAATAACCTTTCTACACTTGTTCCCAGTTATAGAATTTATGCAAACAGATCTTTAAAAATAAATGTACTGACCACTTTAGGACAAATATTAGAGAGACCACAAAAAACTTTGCAGGACAACCAGAGTCTGTAAATTTCTTAGCTTAAGTGGTTTTAACAAAATGCTCAAGTTTTATACAGCTAATTGCTACAAGTCTGTAACTAAAACCTAGATTACAGTAGTTCAATGCATACAACTTACAGATAAGTCAATTTTGTAACCTTGCCTTTCATGACCAAAGTCTTTTGACTTTTGTTTTTTGGCTCTTATATTACTTAAAAAAGATTTTAAGGATTGATGAATGCCTTCCCACCTCTATTCCTGTCTGGCCTAGAACATATAAATCAGCTATTAGTCTTTTGGCTTTAGGTCCTTTGGCCATAAGAGCCCCATGGAGGGACAGGGTGGACTTGGGGCAGACAGCCACACCATCACAGCAATGATGAGACCAAATAAAAGTCTGCCATTGATGTTGGCTCTGGAAAATCTTGGCCCAAATAAAGGAGAATGTGAACCAAAAACACAATCCCAAGCGCCCTCCACCAAATAAACAGACCCCCCTTTGGCTAAGTGGACCCCAGAGGAACCTGAAAAACTGAATTCCAGGGCGTGATGAAAAGGGAGGTCCAGCATGCCTCATTATACCCCCTCCATTGCTCATTGTCATTAGACTTTCTTTCCTAAAGGTGAAAGAGAAAGCAGCCTCTTCAAAAGATTCCACACCAATATTGTCATTTATGAACTTATCCTCCCAGGTACAGGGTAAGGATAAGATGAGATTAATCCTTCCCTCACCCTTCCCTGAGATATCTACTTCCTCTATTACTTTTTCTTTAAATGTTCACCTTATCATATGACAAGGCACTAACTAAAGTCTCACAAGTATGAAGTCATTCATCTCATAACAACCCTCCCCCCCCATTTTAAAGGAAAATTTATAAATATTAAATCTCTGAGAACCTCTTTGGAAAAAAAACAGCCACAGATGCATATGTGACTTACATTTTTCCCGGGCATGCACTCAAGCTGGCTTAATAATCCTCAGTGATTGCGACTTATGCTTCGGTCACTCATTTTGGTGAAGGTTGAGATGACGAAAGCCCTCATGGACTTGAGCCTCTTAAGACTAACTCCCCTATGAGCTGGCATGGTCAGACAAAGAGAATGCTACTTGCTACTTCACATCTTGGGTCCCTAGCCTTTTTGGCTAGCTGCCAGATGTGAACCAACAATCAGGCCCCCCGGTAACAGAGACCAGAGAGAGATGTTCTCACTTCGCAACAAAGCCAATTTCTCAGGACATACAAATAGACAAAAGAAAGATCTCATTTGATTTTTGTCTGAGAGATACACTGCAAAGTTTGTCTAAACAGATGCTGGTCTGCTGAGAAATATGAAGTCACCAGTCTGTTGGGTGGGCTTAAATGACAGGCTTATAGAAAGACCCTATGCCCATGTTCTGCCCTACAATTCTCCTCTTTCTGACAAATGACAACAAGACAAAGGAAAACAAAGACCATCTCTGAAGGGGCAGGGACCAGAAATGCAGAATACTCACAGCAAAAATAAAAACACTAGATGTTGTATACCAAGAACAAGTTTACAAAAAGGTTTTCTACTACTAATCTAAGTTTGGAAAGAAACATGAGACTAGTAGTGATATTACCACTTGTGCAACCTGGTTCCACAAGCAGAGATCCAGGAGACAGACTGGGTAAGAATTCCTACCTTTCTCCAGCTTCATCAGGTCTCAGGGTCTCTCAACTGTAGCTTCAGAAGGAGCAGAGTGACTTTATCTCCTGGTTGTCTCACCAAAACTGTAGGGGGGTGGGAGAGAAAACTTCAGTTCCCCCTCTGGAGGCTTAATGTTTGAGTCTGAGAACCTGACAATGGATTGATTAACAGAACCTGTCATTTCAGTTACTTGAGAGGCTGAGGTGGGAGGATGATTTGAGCCCAGTTGTTCTAGCCTGCAGTGAGCTATGATTGCATCACTGCACTCCAGCCTGGGTTACAGAGCCAGACTCTGTCTCAAAAAAAATGCATACACATTTATGAAATGCATACACACTGGAGACTCACAATATATGAGACTAAATAAGGACCAGGTGGCTGAAGCTTAAATAGCATTGTGACTTACTAAAAATTTAAGGACTTCTGGTGGGGAGTTGGTGACACAAGCTATGGAAGGATAAGGGGAGAAAATGCATGATGAACAAAGGTTATTTTATTATGGAGATCAAGTGTGTCAGGTAGCAGTGCTCCAAAGAATAAGTATTATCAACTTTCTACTTCTTTCCTGTAAGTTAATATTCTGTTTGATGATATTATTTGGAGGTGCTAAAGACAATTGCATTCTTTCTGGCAGGTCTTTCCTTAGTCAGATAAAGGAACTTCAGAGAAAGTCCCTCTCTGCACTTCTGGAGGGAAAGTAGGGGAGGCAGGAGGTCAGAGAGACCTTAGTTCTGGGGCCATTTCTGAGATCCTCCAGTCTCCTTTAGTTCAAAGTACTCAGCTTGCCACAGTGTCTTATTTTCAAGTGTTTTGTTATGAGCCCCAACAGATCAATAATGATAATTTATGTTTGTAGCATTCAATGCTTAAGCAACTTCCCCTCCATTATGTCTTTCATCTTCAAAACAAATAAGAAAAATAGGCCTGATTAGTACTAAAAGTCTAAAGTTACAGAGCAGATGGCCTGCACAGTTATTCACAGGTAGAGGAGCACCAGGCTGGTAGCCAGGAGAACCCACATTTCCATGGCAAAGTTTGGAATGAGATCCATCGCGTTTTCTTTTTCAAATCTGTCTTCTGAGTTTTTCTTTCAGCTGTGTGCTGCTTTTTGCTGGGCTGTGCACGTAGAGCTTTCTTTCTCTGCCCAGAGGTGATTTAGTTAAGGTTAACAGGAATATTTATGTGCTGGGGAATGAGGTGGGACCATAGCTGCAGCCAGTAGAAAAGCCACATATGCTACTCCTCATGTGGAGGGATTGGGGTGCTCTTCTCACATTCACAGTTGGTGAAGAATTATGGCCACCCTTATGTTGACCTCCTTTGACTTTATATTGTGTGATATCAGTAAACTAATCAGTGTTTGATAAGCCCCAAGAGTTATAGATTCTTATCAGAAACTCATGTGAAGTCATTGGCATTCAATTTCTAACCAGCCCTTATCTTCACGGCTGCCTTCATTCCAAAATACTTCAGATCCATCAAAATAATCCACACATACACATCTTTATCCAGGAAGTTTCCACTGCCTAGAATTTCTCTATACTCCCTAGAAGACTCCTACTCATCCTTTCAAACCCAGATCAGATAGACTTCTTTTTAAGTTTTTACTCATTTATGTTTCTTTTTTTCTATACAATATACCTATATTAGCCTGTTCATACATTGCTATAAAGAAGTACCTGAGTCTGGGTAGTTTATAAAGAAAACAGGTTTAATTGGTTCACGATTCTGCAGGCTATACAGGAAGCATGACTGGGGAAGGTCTTAGGAAACTTACAATCATGGTGCGAAGGCACATCTTATATTGACCAGAGAAGGAGGAGGGAGAGAGAGAAGAGGGAGCTGCTACACACTTTTAAACAACCAGATCTCATGACAACCCACTCACTATCATGAGAACAGCAAGGGATAAGTCTGCCCCCATGACACCCAATTACCTCCCACCAGACCCCTCCTCCAACATTGAGGATTACAATGAGATTTGGGTGGGGACACAAATCAAACCACATCAATACCCATATAATAATTTGTTTTATTTATTTTTTTGAGACACACTCTCACTCTGTTGCCTAGGCTAGAGTGCAGTGGCACAATCATAGCTCACTGTAACCTCTAACTCCCAGGCTCAAGTGATCCTCCTGCCTTAGTCTCTGGAGTAGCTGAGGATACAGGTATGCATCAGCACACCTAGCCAATTTTATTTTTTATTTTTATTTTTGTAGAGACTGTGTGTCTCACTATGTTTCTGAGGCTGGTCTCGAATTCCTGGCTTGAAGTGATCCTCTGGCGTTGGACTCTCAAAGTGCTGGGATTACAGGGGCGAGCCACTGCACCAAGCCCAGACCTCTCCTATTAGAGGCTTTCTCTGATTTAGGAATCAGACATTACTGCTTCCTCCTCTGGGCAACTTCTTTCCCCCCTCCCATGGTTCTATTATTGTCTTTCCTCCTCTCCAGCACTGTGTTGGTTTCCACACATGAGCGGTGGTGATCCCTTACCAGAGCATGAGCTTCTTAAGGACGGTTTGGGTATTATTCACCACTATGTCTGTAGGCCCTAGATGAGCCCTTTACACAGAGTGGGCATCCAGAAAGGTTTGTTGAGTTTAGTTGGGTTAGATTGCTGCATATTGCAAAACTTTTCCTGGGACTCTTTCCCTAGGACTCTGGTGACCAAGCCACTTTCCTGAATACAGCAAGAGCTTTTGGCTGGGCCTTGGCTGCCATTTCTGTACATTCAGAGTGATCCACCAGGATTCTGTTGTCAAGAGGGCCTGTAATGGAGACACAGGGAAGGAGAAGATGAAGACGATGACGGCTTCAGTGAGAAGCAGCATACTGTGCTGCTTCCTGTGCACCCCCTCAAATGGTTCTGCAGAAGATGGAAAGCTAGAGAAGCTCCTGACCAAAAAATGTCCCTCTCTCTGGAAATAATGCATGTCTGGGAACAATGGGTGTGAAAGGAGAGAAGAGGAGAACAGCTGCCTGGATTGCCAGGTGGACTCCAGCCACCTTAACCACCAGGGATGTGGCTGATGTCACTACAAGCAGCACATACAACACCAAGGACTCCAATAAGATGATTTGAGCTTCTTCTCTGGGGTGGTAGGGGTCAGAACGGACAAATCCTGCCTTCCGAAGAGTGAAATATTTACCCCAGGGGCTGGTAAGGATGAGGCCTGCAACAGCAGTGCTGTCATCTGACAGCCCCTCTATGCCTGCTTGCTGGAAGAGGTCTCAAGGCTGAGCCTTTGGAAATGGCACTGGCTCATCATCACTGTTCCATGTTCCATGTCTCCTTGCCCTGAGGAATCATGAATTATGTGACAAGTAAAACCTCAACATTCTTAAAAGTCAACAGAAATACAGCCCTAAACTCCTGGGCTCAAGTGATCCTCCTGCCCTAGCCTCCTGAGTAGCTGGAACTACAGGCATGCATCAATATGTCCAGACTTTATTTATTGTTGTAGATATGGGGTCTTGCTATAATGCCTAGGCTGGTCTCAAAGTCCTGGGCTCAAGCAATCCTTCTCTCTCAGCCTCACAAATGACTGGGAATACAGACATGAACCACTGAGCCTGACCTTGATAGAAATTCTTAGTAAAAGGGATGACTTTTAAATATTAAATCTAGATTCTCAAGCAGTATAGTAAACTATTTTTGAAAAACAATATACAATTAAATTTGTATATGATAAAACTTGCAAAATAATCTTGAGTAGGCTGGGTGCAGTTGCTCATGCCTGTAATCCCAGCACTTTGGGAGGCCGAGGCCAGCAGATCACAAGTTCAGGAGATCGAGACCATCCTGCCTAACACGGTGAAACCCTGTCTCCACTAAAAATACAAAAAATTAGCCGGGCATGGCGGCGTGTGCCTGTAGTCCCAGCTACTCGGGAGGCTGAGGCAGGAGGATGGCATGAACCTGGGAGGCGGAGTTTGCAGTGAGCTGAGATTGTGTCACTGCACTCCAGCCTGGGTGACAGAGCGAGACTGTCTTAAAAAAAAAAACTTGAGTAGATATTATATGTTTTAATTATCTAAGCAGCCATTGACTTCTGAAAAGTCCAGTAACCCCTCCTAATTGAACCTATCCTGTGAAAGGATGGGAAGAGGCCTTCAGGAAACTTTATTTATTTATTTATTTATTTATTTATTTATTTATTGAGACAGAGTCTTGCTCTGTGGCCCCTGAGCTGGAGTGCAGCGGCGTGATCTCGGCTCACCGCAACCTCCGCCTTCTGAGTTGAAGCAATTCTCCTGGCTCAGCCTCCCCAGTAGCTGGGATTAGAGGTGTGCACTGCTGAGCCCAGCTAATTTTTGTATTTTTAGTAGAGACAGTGTTTCACCATGTTGGCTAGGCTGGTTTTGAACTCCTGACCTCAGTGATCAGCTTGACTTGGCCTCCCAGAGTGCTGGGATTACAGGCATGAGCCACCCGAGCCCAGCCTATGCTTTTGCTTTTAACGTCTCATGTTGGCTACAAAGAGCAGTGCAAATGGGGAACTTCTCAAGTCCTACAGCATTTGACCATAGTTTTAGCCTCACTCTTATCAAGTCAGCAACACTGTAACTTCCAATCTCAGTTGAGTGGAGGGCAAGCAAATTGCTGTAGAGACTGAGAAGCATCAGCCTGTAGATGCCTGGGAGCTGGGCTAGGGACTACCTTCCCCTTCCCAAACGTGCCACAAGCCTGCTTTCTCCCACACTGAGCCCCGTATTTGTACACATGTACAGAATGGCTACAAAGCTTCCATTAAGCCACAAATAGGATGAAAACCATCTCTACCCTCCCCCATTGCCATGCAGAAATCCTACTTCAGAGAAGGACTTGCATATTGAATGCATGAATCTAGAAATAAGACTTAGAAGGTCTTGTTTGACATCAATCAATGACAACTGCTCTTTAAGTTCATCAGGGAAAAGATTCCGACTTTTCTATAAAGGTAACACCACGTTATTTTTAATTTTAAAGTGACATGAATATATTTTTCTAAGAGACAGATAGACAAACACACCCACAAATACCCACACATACATGTCAGATTAAAATTAAAAATTAAATACCTTAAAATTTGTGGCCAAGAACCCCAATTCAACTGCAAATCACTCCTTGAACATTTACTGAATGCTTGTCATGGAAATGTCCCCTGCAAGGTGCTATTTGAATTTTATGAAAGAAATAAAATGAAGTGATATTTTTTAAGGGGGTGAGGGCAGACATTCTTAGATATAGAGAGAACTTAGTAAACAAGCATGAATGATTTAATGACAAATATGAAGTTAGGTGATGGTAACAGCCTGCAGTAATGAAAAACAAAGCAGAGGACTGAATGGGCCCTGGACTAGATGGAAAGGCTTTTCAGAAGAGCTTGGGGATTGAACCAGGACATGAAGGATGGGAAGAGGATGAGGAAGAGAGAGGGAAGAACATTCATAGAATTATTGTTGGGTTGAGAACTAGCTTGGCTTGTCAGCAGGAAGGGTCCTGGAAGGTGAGATCTAACAGTCAGGATGACCCTGATCTCTGGGAGATTTTCTACTCTGGAAGAAGTGTCTTGATTTAGTGACTCTCAAATTTGATTTCACATGAGAAGCAATGGAGAGGATGTTTAGAGCAACACTGTGGAGAAAGTATTTTAGAATCTCTGAGATGATACAAGCATCGTGAATATTTAAAACTCCCAGGTGATCACAGTGTACAGCTAGTGGTTGAGAACCACTGTCATGAGAAATCTTCTGGAAATCCTTTTTTAAATTTCTATTTATTTAAATTTAAAATTTTTATTTTTGGTGGATGTGAGAAAACATTTTAAATGATCCATTTTCAAGGCATGGTAAATCTAAGCACTGGCAGCCAGCCTGTGGTTGGAACAAACTGCACGGCTCATACACCTAGAAGGTCACAATAAGTGAACAGAATGTAGAGGAGGGGTCAGCCCATAAAAGGGAAGAAAGTTTTATTATCGGGAAGTCAAACTTAAGCAGGGAAGGGAACCGGGGTATAACCTTATAAGGGGGATAATGAAACTTAGGCGATGTCCACGAAGACAGTAACTCTGTAGTACTTGGCCAATGAGGAACTGGGGGAAGGAATTCTGTGCTAGGACATAAATTACCTGCTGTAACTGCCCTGGGTGTACCTGCCTACCAGACACCCAATCTTGCAAGACCACCATTAAAAGTCTCACTTCTGGCTGGGTGCGGTAGCTCATGCCTCTAATTCCAGCACTTTGGGAGGCTGAGGCCAGGAGTTCGAGACCAGCCTGGCCAACATGGTGAAATCCCATCTCTACTAAAAATACAAAAAAGACAAAAATACATGGACATTGTCCATGGCAAGCATTCAGTAAATGGCCAAGGAGTGATTTGCAGTTGAATTGGGGTTCTATGCCACAAATTTCCAGGCATGGTGGCGCACACCTGTAGTCCCAGCTACTTAGAAAGCTGAGGCAGGAGAACCGCTTTAACCCGGGAGGCAGAGGTTGCAGTGAGCTGAGATCATGCCATTACACTCCAGCCTGAGCAACAGAGTGAGATTTTGTCTCAAAAAAAAAAAAAAGTCTCACTTCCGCTCTCCTTCATGTCTCCAAGTCCATTCTTTGGATTTGGACAGGTGAATGTGTTTGCCACAAACTTGTGGACCCACCTGGGGCCTCTGTGCCTGTGTGGAGTGGGACTCTTGCTGAGAGGGGAGACACATCTCACCTGATTTAGATGGCCTGCTCTGTTTAGGTATCCCGACTTCCCGCAGAGGCCACAGACAAACCTGAGACTATTATTCAGGAGGCAGAGGAGGTGACACAGGAAGAAAAGAAGGCACCACAGCAACCAGGCAACCTTGTGTATGAGCCAAGGAAGAAAAATTGGACCATAAGTACTGCCTTGATGGTTGGGCATTTTTGGAGGTCAAGTGTATGTGACTGAGATGTATCTTAAATATGAAGTGAGTGTGGAGTCCCAATCTGCAGTTCTGTTCTCCCGCCAGGGAAATGGCCATAGATGGATGAAGCGATTCTCGGGGTGTGCAAGAAACCTCCAGTGAGGTGGGGGGGGTGGTTGAGTACACAGGGAAAAAGCTCAGACACAGAGACTGACTGAAGATGAGAAACAGAAATTGTAGGCCTAAGGGACAAAGGAAAGAGGGAGCCAAAAAGATTCCCTCTGACATTCCCCGTGGACAGTCCTTTAGGGAGAATGCTGCAGGTTTGGAGGGACAACCCTCAAGCCAGGGACAAGGAAAAGCAAAAGATGATAAGTACTGCTGTTTCATCTGTCCCAAAGACCCCATTCATAAGGCTTCAGTGTTTTGACCTAGGTTTGGCCCAGATGAGGATTGGGTGTGCCAAGCTTTATTTTTCTATGTGAATGATAAAACCCCATCCTCACAAGAAGAGATAGGTTATGCTGTCTGCTGGATCAAGGAATTAGCCCTTGTATTCCCCCTTCAAAGAAAAAGAAAAAGAACCTAGTAAAAAATCCTTGCCCAGTGAAAAGCCATGGGACCCCCCTATCATGCTTTCCCCCTCCATACCTCTCACAAAATAGGGGACAGGAAGATCAAGGAGCAGCAGGAGGGTTAGAGGAAGAAAGACCTGGAGACCATGAGGGAGACGAACAAATTGCTCCTTTAAAGCCTTATCCAAATTCAAGCAAAGAATTAGAACAGTGAAGTAGACTGAGTACAAGTCTCTTAGTAGCAGGGTTACAAAAGGTCTAAAAGCCTATAGTCCTGGAACAGGAATTAAAAGAAATTAAACAGTGTGTAAGCAGAAACTCAGTTGTATATAAGAAAACCCAACTCCCCCTGAGAAAGAGAAAGAGCTGGAGTCCTTTAAAATTAACTGTCTGTTTTTCTGTGGCTAGTGAGCCTTATCTCTCCTCCCTTCCCAGGTTTTGTGAAGACCCTATTTCTCTTGCCTTGCAGCTGCAAGATCACTAGACAGATAAACTCAAGTCACAAAACATGTTTTTCCTTAAAAAGTAAGAAATGATGTAATGCATGTCTCAATTAAATAACTGTCTTTGTTTCTCTCTTCTGTAGTATGCTTCCCCCTGTACAGATGCTTCCCCCATCCATGAAATACTTAAAAGATAACCCTTTGTTCAAGGCTCAGTCCTTTGGATATTAATCTCACTAGGCTTTCTATCAGACTTGTCTTTCTTTTTAAGGCTGAATAACCTTCCATTTTGTGTATATATCACATTTCGTTTACCCATTCATATGTCAATGGACACTTGGGCTGTGTCTACCTTTTGGATATTGTGAATAATGCTGCTATGAACATGGCTTTAAAAATATCTTTTTGGATTCCAGTTTCAGTTATTTTAGGTATATATCCAGAAGTAATATCACTGGATCATACAGTAATTGTATTCTTAATTTTCTGAGGAACCACCACACACTTTTGTATAGTAGCTGCACCATTTTACATTCCCAACAAGAAGCCACAGATGTTCCAATTCTTCCATATCTTCACCAATATTTGCTATTTTTTAGTTTTTTTTTTATAGTAGCTATCCTAATGGGTGTGAGGAAATATCTCATCATGGTTTCGATTAGCATTTCCCTAATGATTTGTGATATGGAGCATTTTTTCATGTGTTTTTTGGCTATTTGTATATCTTCATTGGAGAAATCTCTCTTGAAGTCCTTTGCCTATTTTTTAAGTCACGTTATTTGTTTTTGTTGTTGCTGAATTACAGGAATTCTTTATATATTCTGGATATTAACCTTTTTTCAGATACTTAAATTGCAAATATTTTCTTACATTCTATAGATTGCTTTTTCACTTGGTTGATTGTGTCCTCTGTCACACAGCTTTTAATTTCAATGTAGTCCCCATTATCTATATTTTCTTTTGCCGCTTGTTCTTTTGGTGTCATATTCAAGAACTCATTGCCATATCCAATGTCATAAATCTTTTCCCCTATGTTTCTTTCTAAGAGTTTTTATAGCTTTAGCCCTTTTACTTAGGTCTTTGATCCATTTCAGTGAATTTTTGTATATGGTGTAAGCTAAGGGCCAAGTTTCATTCTTTTGCATGTAGATATCAGTTTTCCCAACACTATTTGTTGAAAAGACTGTCCATTCCCAATTGGTCTTGGCACCCTTGTCAAAAAGCATTTGACCATGTATACAAAGTTGATTTCTGAGCTCTCTGTTTTGATCCATTGATCTTTATGTCTGTCTTTATGCCAGCACCATACTGTTTTGATTACTGTAGCTTTGTAGTAAGTTTTGAAGTCAGGAAATGTAAGACCTCCAGCTTGGTTCCTTTTTCAAGATTATTTTGGCTATTTGGGGTCCCTTGAGATTTCACATGAATTTTCTTATTTCTAACGAAAAACCCACGTTTGGATTTGGAAAGAAATTGCATTAAATTTACAGATCTCTTTGGATAGTATTGACATTGTAAGTATATTAAGTCTTCCGATTCATAAACATGAAATGCCTTTCCATTTATTGGTGTCTTTAATTTCTTTAAGCAATGTTTTGTAGTTTCCAATGTGTGTTTCTTTCCCTCTTGGTTAAGTTTGTTCCTAAGTATTTTATTCTTTTTGATGCTATTGTAAATGGATTTTTTTTCTTAATTTCCTTTTCAGACTGCTCATGGTTAGTGTATAGAAACACAACTGATTTTTGTGTGTTGATTTTGCATCCTGCAACTTTGCTAAATTTGTCTTGAACTCCTGATCTCAAGCGATCCTCCCAGCTCAGCCTCCCAAAGTGCCTGGGATTATAGGCATGAGCCACCATGCCCAACTACACCAAATTTGTTTATTAGTTCTAGCAACTTTTCTTGTGGAATCTTCAGTGGTTGCTACATATAAAATCATGCCATTTTAAAAATTTTATTATTATTATACTTTAAGTTTTAGGGTACATGTGCACAACGTGCAGGTTTGTTACATATGTATACATGTGCCATGTTGGTGTGCTGCACCCATTAACTCGTCATTTAGCATTAGGTATATCTCCTAATGCTATCCCTCCCCCCTCCCCCCACCCCACAACAGTCCCCGGTGTGTGATGTTCCCCTTCCTGTGTCCATGTGTTCTCATTGTTCAATTCCCGCCTATGAGTGAGAACATGCGGTGTTTGGTTTTTTGTCCTTGTGATAGTTTGCTGAGAATGATGGTTTCCAGTTTCATCCATGTCCCTACAAAGGACATGAACTCATCATTTTTTATGGCTGCATAGTATTCTGTGGTGTATATGGGCCACATTTTCTTAATCCAGTCTATCGTTGTTGGACATTTGGGTTGGTTCCAAGTTTTTGCTATTGTGAATAGTGCTGCTATAAACATACATGTGCATGTGTCTTTATAGCAGCAAAAATCATGCCATTTGTGAACAAGGATAATTTTACTTCTTCCATTCTAATTTGGATGCCTTTTATTTATGTTTCTTAGTTAATTGATTTGGCTAGTGCCTCCAGTATTATGTTGAATAGAAGTGGTAAAGTAGATATCCTTGTCTTGTGCCTGATCAAGCAGAAAAAGTTTTCAGTCTTTCATAAATGGAAATGATGTTATATGTGGCCTTTATTGTGTTGAGGTACTTTCCTTCTATTCTTAATTGATTGAGTGTTTTTATAATAGAATGGTGTTAAATTTTCTCAAATACTTTTTCTGCATCAATTGAGATCATCAATCATGTAGTCTTTTTTTTTCCTCTTCATTCTGTTAATGTGGTGTACATTGGTTGATTGACATCTGCTGAATCATCCTTGCATTCCAGGAATAAATCTCATTTGGTTATGGTTTATAATCCTTTTAATATGCTGTTGAATTCTATTTGCTCGTATTTTGATGAAGATTTTTGCACCAATATTCATCAGATATTTTGGCCTATAGTTTTCTTGTAGTGTCTTTGTTTTTCTTTGATATCAAGGTAACACTGCCCTCATAGAATGAGTTTGGAAGTGCTCCCTCCCTTTCAATTTTTTGGAAGAATTTGAAGACAATTTGTCTTTGACAATTATCCCTTTAATGTTTGGTAGAATTCACCAGTGAATCCATGTGTCCTGGACTTTTTATTGTTGGGGGGTTTTTGATCAGTGATTCAACCTCCTTACCAGTCACAGATCTGTTAAGATTATTTATTTATTCTGATTCAAACTTGGTAGGTTGTGTTTCTATAGGAATTTGTCCATTTAATCAAGGTTAACCAATGTGGTGTTGTACAATTTTTCATAGTACTGTCTTATTTTTGTAAAATTGATAATCATATTCTCTTTCATTTCTAATTTTCATTATTTATGTATTTTTTTCTTACTGTGTCTAACTAAAAGTTTGTTCATTTTGTTGATCTTTTAATGAACCAACTCTTGGTTTCATTGATTTTCTCTATTGCTTTTCTATTCCTGATTTCGTTTTCTTTGCTCTAATCTTTATTATTACCTTACTTTTGCTAGCTCTGGGTTTAGTATATTTTTCTTTTTCAGTTTCTTAATGTATAAAGTCAGATTGTAGATTTGAGCTCTTTCTTCTTTTTATTTTTTCTGTGATAACAGATTAATTTAAATTTTAGACCTGAAGCTGTACAAGGGTATGCTCTTTAAACATTCTATAAATGTGTACAACTGTGCAATACCACTTAAAATCTCAAAAAAGGAACACACTTTAGAATTGTTTAAACACAATCCACAGAATTAACAACAAAACCAGAAGCCATTCACAGTTATACTATTGTCAATTAAAAGTTTTACACTTAATACTTGATGTAACAGTCAATATCTAGTGGGGGATATTGAAAGTGATTTCAGAGTCTCATCCTGTTTTACTCTATTGGGAAGGTTTCTTGAGTAAGACACCTGGCCAAAAATGCATACAACCAAGACTAGACCAGCAAGTAAGTTCTACCACAGTTTCTGTAGTTTCCACTTATTTTGCTTTGTCAGTTAAAAGTGAACAGTGAAAATTAAATACTTATCTTTGCATAGGCACAGGGTATGCTGTGAAAGCACATTTGCTTACAAACATATAAAAATACTATTTGATAATAAAATAAAAGTATATAGCAAAAGCACTAATCATCTGTGACCCTAGAAAAACCAATTCCATATGTTATATTACATTAATATTACATCATATTATAGTTTCCATTTTTTTTTAATCCCTTATCCAGAAATACTTGAAAAGAAAGACAGGCAGAAATTACTCATTTTTACCCTTAGCATGGCTGTGAAAAAGAGTTAAATTTTTTAAAAAATCAAGTATACTGAAGTGCTTAAGTCCAGAATGAGTCCAAATATTTGGCCACATAGAATGTTATCATCTTCGCAAGCAGGAGTAGCAACACAGGCTTTTTTTAAAAATTATACTTTATGTTCTAGAGTACATGTGCACAAAGTGCAGGTTTGTTACATGTGTATACATGGGCCATGTTGGTGTGCTGCACCCATTAACTTGTCATTTACATTAGGTATATCTCCTAATGCTATCCCCCCCTCCCTCCACCCCATGACAGGCCCCTGTGTGTGATGTTCCCTGCCCTGTGTACAAGTGTTCTCATTGTTCAGTTCCCACCTATGAGTGAAAGCATGCGGTGTTTGGTTTTCTGTCCTTGCGATAGTTTGCTCAGAATGATGGTTTCCAGCTTCATCCATGTCCCTACAAAGGATATGAACTTTTTTATGGCTGCATAGTATTCCATGGTGTATATGTGCCACATTTTCTTAATCTAGTCTATCATTGATGGACATTTGGGTTGGTTCCAAGTCTTTGCTATTGTGAATAGTGCCGCAATAAACATATGTGTGCATGTGTCTTTATAGTGGCATGATTTATAATCCTTGGGTGTATACCCAGTAATGGGATCGCTGGGTCAAATGGTATTTCTAGTTCTAGATCTTTGAGGATTCACCACACTGTCTTCCACAATGGTTGAGCTAGTTTGCACTCCCACCAACAGTATAAAAGTGTTCCTATTTCTCCACATCCTCTCCAGCGCCTGTTCTTTCCTGATGTTTTAATGATCGCCATTCTAACTGGTGTGAGATGGTATCTCATTGTGGTTTTGATTTGTTTTTCTCTGATGACCAGTGATGATGAACATTTTTTCTTGTGTCTGTTGACTGCAAAAATGTCTTCTTTTGAGAAGTGTCTATTCACATCCTTTGCCCACTTTTTGATGGGCTTGTTTGATTTTTTCTTGTAAATTTGTTTTAGTTCTTTGTAGATTCTGGATATTAGCCCTTCTTCAGATGGATAGATTGCAAAAATTTTCTTCCATTCTGTAGGTTGCTTGTTCACTGTGATGGTAGTTTCTTTTGCCATGCAGAAGCTCTTTGGTTTAATTAGATCCCATTTGTCTATTTTGGCTTTTGTTGCCATTGCTTTTGATGTTTTAGTCATGACATCCTTGCCCGTGCCTATGTCCTGAAAGGTATTGCCTAGGTTTTCTTCTAGGGTTTTTATGGTTTTAGGTCTAACATGTAAGTCTTTAATCCGTCTTGAATTAATTTTTGTGTAAGGTGTAATGAAGGGATGCAGTTTCAGCTTTCTACATATAGCTAGCCAGTTTTCCCAGCACCACTTATTAAATAGGGAATCATTTCCCCATTTCTTGTTTTTGTCAGGTTTGTCAAAGATCAGATGGTTGTAGATGTGTGGTGTTATTTCTGAGGCCTCTGTTCTGTTCCACTGGTCTATACCTCTGTTTTGGTACCAGTACCATGCTGTTTTGGTTACTGTAGCCTTGTAGTATAGTTTGAAGTCAGGTAGCATGATGCCTCCAGCTTCGTTCTTTTTGCTTAGGATTGTCTTGGCAATGCAGGGTTTTTTTTTGGTTTCATATGAATTTTAAAGTATTTTTTTCCAATTCTGCAACACAGGCTTTTATAAGCAGTTTTTAATCCATAAATACAATAGGCGTTTTGATGCTGAGATGTCTCACTTTTGTAGATTCAATTCAGTGTATTTAAGGTTAACTAAAGTTGACATTGAAGTTTTAAAAATAGGCCAAAAAATCACATTGAAAACCTATATATTTTTATTTGGAGTAACAGTAGACAACGTGATTCCAGAAGTCAAAAATTATTTCACAGCCTGTGGCTTCGGCTTGGCAAATGGCCTAGGTTCCAAGACTGTTTTGATTCTATTAAAATGTAAGCACTTATAAAAAGAATGGGTCTGTGTATACATAGACATATCTTTTAAAGGAATTGGATAATCTATGAAGCCACCTTAGTGTTTCCTTTAAATTTACCTGAAAATGACCATTGCATTAGCTTCATGGAAATAACTAGCCAGCTTCTCGTTGCAAAGCTAACAGGGTCATCATTTGTCTAAGGCTAGAAAGGTACCCACAAGGTGTAAACCGTAAGGAGAGAAGGAGGAGATGAGGCCTTTCCCTAGCATTTGGTAGATAAAACTCAAGGGATTCTAGAAAAATGACACAATGTCAGCCCTTGTCTTTTTCTTCCCATGTTGGTTCTGGTGAAAGAAGACATTTCTGCTCTTGAAATTTCCCTATAATCCAGACATGTTCATAGAAAGCTTGAGACCAGTCGTGGTAGTTCATGCCTGTAATCTCAGCACCTTGGGAGACCAAGACAGGAGGATCACTTGTGCCCAAGAGTTCAAGACCAGCCAGGGCAACATAGTAAAATCCCATCCCTTAGAAAGAAAAATTAGCTGGGCCAGGTGGGGCAAGCCTGTGGTTCCAGCTACACCAGAAGCTGAGGCGAGAGGATCACTTAAGATGAGCAGTTCAAAGCTGCAGTGAGCTATGATCACACCACTGCACTCCAGCCTGGGTGTCAGAGCAAGATCTTGTCTCAAAAAAAAAAAAAAAAAGGCACCCTCTGCATTCATCCTAATCTTTGCTGATACCTCAATGGATATTACCTTACATTGCTGTGCTAAATGCTGTTTTTCCTGTGTTTCCTGTCTTCGATTATCCAGAGCTGTTTTATTACCCATAAAAATAATTGGAAACTCACCATGGTCCTTTACTCTGAGGAGAATCTGTCTTTGAATTTGAATTTATAGGTTTCTTCAAAACTGCCTCTATCTGTGCCTGAAAAGACCAACAGGAAACCCTCACCAGTCCTGATACACTGTTCCTTCATGGCTCCAAACTCTTCTTGTCCTGTTGTCTACAAAACACATAGCCGGGCTGCTCTTCCATCTAGCACACACTGCTTTGTGTTGGAATCTTCAATGGTTGGATCATAATCCATTAAAAAATAGGACTGGAGGAACTGTGTGCATCAACTTACAGTGCAGGGGGGTGGTCTTGGGTGCCAGGAGTTGTCAGAAGGGCTGGTCCTAGGGCAGCATGGTGCCTGGGGCCGGCTGGGTCTTGCCCCAGGCACAGAGAAGTGGGGTGATTACAAGGGTCTGGGGCAGTGGGTGAGGGTGGGGGTGCTCCTTTATGCCTTTCTGCAGCACAACTATACATGTGGCCATCTGGGAGTACTGTTTTCTTAAGTTTTAGCTTAGGTTCAGGGGTACATGAACCTAAGGTTTGTTATATAGGTAAATTACTTGTCCCAGGGTTCTGTTGTGCAGATAATTTTGTCACCGGGACAATAAACATAGCACGGCAGAGGTAGTTTTTTTTCACCCTTACCCTCCTCCTACCCTCTGCCCCCAAATAGGCCCCAGTATCTGTTGTTTTCTTTTTTGTGTCCATGTGTACTTGATGTTTAGCTATCACTCATAAGTGAGAACATGCTGTATTTGGTTTTCTGTTCCTGTGTTAATTAACTTAGAATAATGGCCTCCAGCTCCACTCATGTTCCTGCAAAGGACATGATCACATTATTTTTTAATGGCTGCATAGTATTCCATGGTGTATGTGTGCCACATTTTTTTTTTTTTTTTTACCCAGTCTATCATTGATGGGCATTTAGGTTGATTCCATGTCTTTGTTATTGTAAGTAAAGCCACTGTGGAAAGCAGTTTGGCAATTTCTGAAAAAACTTAAAACAGAATTGCTATTTGACTCAGCCATCCCATTATTGAGTATTTACCCAAAGGAATGTAAATATTCTACCATAAAGACACATACACATATGTTCATTGGGGCACTTCTTTTTTTAATGGAAATGTTTGTAACTACAAGTTTCCCTTTTAGCATTGTTTTGCTGCATCTCATCAGTTGGTATTTTTTGTTTTCATAATAATTTGTCTCAAGATATTTTCTAATTTCTCTTGTGATTTATTCTTTGACCCATTGGTTGTTTAAGAGTATGGTTTTTAATTTTCATGTATTTGTGAATTTTCCAGTTTTCCTCCTGCTATTGATGTCTAGTTTTATTTAATTGCGATTGGAAAAGATACATTACATGATTTCAATCTTTTTAAATTTATTAAGACTTGTTTTGTGGCCTAATACGTGGTATATCCTGAACAATGTTCTATATGCACTTGAGAAAAATGTCTTCTACTATTGTTGGGTGGAATGTTCTGTATATGTCTGTTGGGTCTAATTGGCCTATAGTGCTGTTCTTGTCCCTTGTTTCCTTATTACCCTCTGTTTAGTTGTTCTATTTAATATTGAAAGTTGACTATTGAAGTCTCTTACTATTAACGCAGATATATTTATTTTCTCATTCAATTCTATCAATGTTTGTGTCATATACTTAGGAGCTCTGATGTTTAGTACATATATGTTTATAATTATTATATCTTTTTGGTTAATTCACCCTTTTATCATTATGTAATGTTCTTTGTTTCTTGCAACAGTTTTTGAAATAAAGTCAATCTTGTATGATATTAGTGTTAGTATAGCCACTCCTTCCATCTTTTGATTATTATTTGCAGGGAATGTATTTTTCTATTCTTTTACTTTCAATGTATGCATGTTTTTAGATCTAAAGTGAGTCTCTTGTAGACAGAATATAGTTGGATCCTATTTGTGTTATTCACTCTGGCAATCTATGTCTTTATATTGAGGAGTCTAATGTATTTACATTTAAAACATACTGATGGGGAAGAACTTACTATTGTGATTTTGTTATTTGTCTTCTGCATATCTTACAGCTTTTTTGTCCCTCATTTTCTTATTGCCTTTCTTTGTATTTGGTTGATATTTTATAGTGACATGTTTTGATTACCTTCTCATTTTCTATTGTGTATTCTGTATATATTTTCTTTTGTGGTTACCATGGTGATTACATAAAACTTCCTAAGGTTATAACAATGTATTTTAAATTGATTACAATTTAACTTCAATTTCATTAAAAAGCACTACTCCTTTACAGCTCTGCACTCCCTTCTTTATGTTATTTATGTCACAAATTACATCTTTTTATATCATGTACCCATTTACATAGACATAGTTATTTGTTATGCTTTGGTCTTTTATATCCTATAAAATAATTAAAAGAGGAGCTACAAGCCTAAGTTGCAATAATACAAGTTTTAGATTTGTACATATATTTAGTTTTACCAAATAACTTTATATTTTCATATTTTCATATGGTTTCAAGTCACTTTCTAGCAATCAATCAATCAATCAATCAATCAAGGAGAATCCATCTCTACCAGCCTGTCACAGCACTAAAAGAATACCACACAGTCCCTGCCTCTTTCCTAAAAATGTTTTTTAAATTTTGGCTTTTGTTGTTATAACTTTACCAAAATTATTTAAAGTAACTTTACCAGCATTGAGTTTTATTGACTAAAGTCCCTCGGATTATTTCATGGGTATAAACCCATTTTGTTTCAGCCAGTTTGCATGGGGCCTTTTCTTTGGAAAAAACAATTTCTGGATTGCTGGCAAGATGGCCGAATAGAAACAGCTCTGTTCTGCAGCTCCCAGTGAGATCGACAGAGAAGGCAGGTGATTTCTGCATTTCCAACTGAGGTACCTGGTTCATCTCATTGGGACTGGTTGGACAAGATGGTGCAGCCCATGGAGGGTGAGCCAAAGCAGGGTGGGGTGTTGCCTCACCTGGGAAGCACAAGGGGTTGTGGAATTTTCTCCGCTACCCAAGGAAAGCCATAAGGGACTGAGCCTGAGGAACTGTGTGCTCTGGCCCAGATACTGCGCTTTTCCCACAGTCTTTGCAACCCGCAGACCAGGAGATTCCCTCCGGTGCCTACGCCACCAGGGCCCTGGGTTTCAAGCACACAACTGGGCAGCCATTTGGGCAGACACTGAACTAGCTGCAGGAGTTTTTTTTTTTTTTTTTTTTTTTCCATACCCCATTGGCACCTGGAACGCCCGTGAGATAGAACCGTTCACTCCCCTGGAAAGGGGGCTGAAGCCAGGGAGCCAAGTGGTCTGGCTCGGTGGGCCCCACCCCCATGGAGCCCAGCAAACAAAGATTCACTGGCTTGAAATTCTTGCCGCCAGCACAGCAGCAGTCTGAGATTGACCTGGGACCCTCGAGCTTGGTTGGGGGTTGGGCGGGGGACATCTTCCATTGCTGAGGCTTGAGTAGGCAGTTTTACCCTCACGGTGTAAATAAAGCCACTGGGAAGTTTGAACTGGGCGGAGCTCACCACGGCTCAGTAAGGCCACCCTGGCCAGACTGCCTGTCTAGATTTCTCCTCTCTGGGAAGGACATCTCTGAAAAAAAGGCAGCAGCCCTAGTCAGGGAATTATAGATGAAACCCCCATCTCCCTGGGACAGAGCCCCTTGGGGAAGAGGTGGCTTCCACCATTGTGGAAGACAGTGTGGCAATTCCTCACGGATTTAGAACTAGAGATACCATTTGACCCAGCAATCCCATTACTGGGTGTATACCTATAGGATTATAAATCATTCTACTATAAAGACACATGTACATTTATGTTTATTGTAACACTATTTACAATAGCAATGGCCTGGAACCAACCCAAAAGCCCATCAATGATAGACTGAATAAAGAAAATGTGGCATATATACACCGTGGAATACTATGCAGCCATAAAAAAGGATGAGTTCATGTCCTTTGCAGAGACATGGATGAAGCTGGAAACCATCATTCTCAGCAAACTAACACAATAACAGAAAACTAAACACCGCATGTTGTCACTTGTAAGTGGGAGTTGAACAATGAGAACACATGGACACAGGGAGGGGAACATCACACACCAGGGCGTGTCAGGGAGTGGGGGCCTAGGGGAGGGATAGCATTAGCAGAAATAGCTAATGTAGGTGACTGGTTGATGGGTGCAGCAAACCACCATGGCACATATATACCTATGTAATAAAACTGCACGTTCTGCACATTTATCCCAGAACTTAAAGTATAATTAAAATAATAATAATTTCTGGGCATGTAAGTAGCTGTCTTTCAGGTTCTACTGTGATGTACATATTCTGAGAGAATTAAACCTGTCAAAGAAACCTTGACTTTCAATGGCAGGCACTGGAATTGACCCTAATAATGTGTTTTGGGGTAAGCCTACTTCATATTCTCAACCTGTCTGCAGTAGTCGTTAGAATCTGAACTTCCTAAAGTTCATGTGCAAAGTTGAGTTCATTGTTTAATATTCAACAAAGATTATGACAGTAAGATGGTAGGAAAATATTAGATATGTGACATCACTGGTGGTATTATTTAAATTGCAACATATTTTAGCTGGCTGCTGATCTCGGCCACTATGCCTGCATTTTATCTCTGTCTCGTGGTCTGCAACCTTGGAAGCTTTGAACTTAGCTCGTAGAATCCTGGGCATCAAGAACATGTGGTTCTAATGGCTAGATAGGGAATGAGAGTAAAAGGATTTTGCCCATGGTCAAGTGAGTAAACAACAGATTTGGAGGGGTCTGGACTCCTGTGATGACTTCATTCTGACAATACTGTTCCAGTTGTCCCTTCATTTCTTCCTAATCTCATGTCTGGTCTGATCTGGCTGTTTCCCACCTTCCAATTCCTGCCTTCTCCAATGCTCCGTTCCATAGGACACTCTGTGGCTCAGAGACCCTGCTTAGCAAGTGCCCAACCTTTTAATTATTTATTCAATAAAACTTGGACTCATGTCTCCCCTTCTTGATAAAAAGAAAATACGTTATGTAATGTTGGGTTACTCTATAACTCTTGTCCTCTCTCTTGGCAACTGCTGAACTAACTGTTTTCATATTGAGCAAACATTTATGGAAGGACTGCCAAGAGTCAGGTACTAGGCTTGGTAATATCCCCCATTCTCTCTAGTCAAAGCCAGCACCAGCCAGACTTGCAGATCTAGGTCCCTCCCAAGCCCATTGCAGATCACAGGCCAGGGTCTGGTCTCCTCTGGGCTCCTTTGGGACGGAAAGACAGAATCATTAACATCCATTTTATAGATTAGGCAACTGAGGCTGAGGAAGTTTAAATAACTCAGACAGGGCCTGCACGTCAGTCACGTTCCAAGGATCCCTACTCACTGTCTTCTCTATACAGAACGAGATGTCTCTGGAGTCCATAGAAAGCCCAGGAGCCTGGCTGAGTGTGGTGGCTCATGCCTGTAATCCCAGCACTTTGGGAGGCCGAGGCAGGCAGATCACCTGAGCTCAGGAGTTCAAGACCAGCCTGGGCAATGTGGCAAAACCCCATCTCTACTAAAAATACAAAAAAGTAGCTGGGTGTGGTGGCTCACGCCTCTAATCCCAGCTACTTGGGAGGCTGAGGCACAAGAATTGCTTGAGCCCAGGAGGCAGAGGTTGCAGTGAGCTGAGATTGTGCCAGTGCACTCCAGCCTGGCAACAGAGCAAGACTCCATCTCAAAAACAAAAACAAACACAAACAAACAAAAATAGAAAGCCCAGGGGCCACCTGCCTCAGGTTCCCAGCCACACCTTTTTCTTGTCCTCCTCTGTCTCTGGCATCTTCTCTCAGGTTCTTAATTGTTTGTGGTTGCACAAAGTCAAAATCCCAGAAAAGTTACCACTTCACACCCACTCAGATGGCTATTTTTTTTTGAAGGAAGATAACAAGTGTTGACAAGAACGTGGAGAAACTGGAATTCTCACCCACTGCTGGTGAGAATGTAATACGGTGCTGCCGCTATGGAAAACAGCTTGGAGTTTCCTCAAAAAGTTAAACAGAATCTCAATGTGACCCAGCAATTCCCCTCTAAGTTATAGATCTAAGAGGATTAAAAACAGCAAAATACATGGACTCACATATTCCTAACAGTCCAATTCACAATAGCCAAAAGGTGCTAATAGCCCACATGTCCATCGATGGATGGATAAATAAATTGTGGTCTATCCATACAATGGAATATTATTCGGCCATAAACGGAATGAAGTACTGACACATGCTACAGAATGGATGAACCTCAAAAAAAAAAATGGATGAACACATGCTACAAAATGGATAGCCTCACTTCACTAGGAAGTGAAGGCCAGAAACAAAAGTCCATATATTGCGTCATACAAAATATCCAGAAGAGGGAAGCCCACAGAGACAGAATGTGCAACAGTGGATGCCAGGGTCTGGGGAGAGGGGAGAGTGGGGAGAAACTGCTCAACTGGTACAGGCTTTATTTTGGGATGATGGGAACATTTTGCAACTAGATAGAGGTAGTGATTGCAGAACACAGAATGTACTAAATTCCACTGATTTTTTTCACCTTAAAATGGTTAATTTTCAGTCCTGAGACTGGATAATCATAAAAAAATGGTTAATTTTATGTTATGTGAATTTCATCTCTATACATATTTTAAATCTCAGAAATATACACTAACAGGCATGGAACAGGTCACTATGGTGCCTGCCAACCCCTGTGATGTTATCTGGGGTCCCCGGCCAGCCTCAAGCCTCTTGCTGACCGGTGGAGGGCAGAACCTTTGCCCTAAAAGTATAATATTCACATGCTGGCATGATTCCTGGCCAGATGGCTTCTTTATTAGCAGTAATTAAAACTGCCTCGGTACAGACACCGTACCTTGCAACCAAAAAATGACTCAACAATGATGATAAGGGTTAAGTTGGGCCATTCTCTCTTTGCCAGTTAAATTATATTTGTTATAGCTTGACATGAAAAACAAAGCAATTCCAATAGGTATCACAGGGCAAAGGACATGAACATTTTATCAAAGAAGAAATGCAGCTATCAAAAATACAGAAATATTCAACCTTGTTAATAATAAAGTGGCTGGGCTCAGTGGTTCATGCCTGCAATCCCAGTGCTTTGCAAGGCTGAGACAGGAGGATCATTTGAGACGAGAAGTTCATCCTAGGCAAGCCAGTTCAAGGCCAGACTTCATGTCTACAAAACACCAAAACATTAGCCAGGCATAGTGATGCATGCCTGTCATCCCAGCCACTCAGGAGGCTGAGGCAGGAGGATTGCTTGAGCCTGGGAGGTTGTGGTGGCAGTGAGCCATGATTGTGCCATTGGACTCCAGCCTGGGCAATGCAGCAAGACTCTGCCTAAATAGCAAAAATAATAGTAAAGAAAAGGATTGGGATGCCATTTCTTGCTTACTCAATACACAGAGTTAAAAGCAATTTCTACATTTTCTTTTTTTTATTACTAAAAAAAGCTGGACCATTCTCATAGCCTGAAATGCTTCTCACCTTCCCTTCTTCTGTCCAAACACTTCTCTGTCGATGATAATGCAAACAGTCACTCCTTTAGGAAGAATTCATCCCAGGTAGTTCCAGATCCCCTTATCTCTGCCTTCTCAGAACTCCTGGTGTCTCTCCAGTTCCTTCCATATGGTGAAGTACCCCACTTAGGGTTTCAGTATGGCTCTGTCTGCAAAGGTCTTATTCACACCTTCCCTTGCAGTTCTGTTCCCCCGTGTTGTGTCATAGCACTGGGCACGGTGGAGAACCCATTCACAGTGATAGAGAGGGCCCCATGGTTCTGGAGATAATCATGTAACCAATCAGAATAGGGCATAAAAAGTGAGTTAATTGATAGGATTTTTTTTGTTTAAAAAAATGTTACTAGTTTTGAAAAGGTAATATGTGCACATGGTAAACATTAAGAAGGTTTAAGAGGATGATGCTTTTATACTACTAAGAATAATGTTTTCTCTAAGTTTTTTTGGTAGATGCTTTCATCAGATTAAGAAAATTCCCTTAGTTGTTGAAGGTTTTATGTATCATAAATGAGAGTTGAATATTATTATCATATATTATTAATATATTATTATTGAACTATCAAAGGCTTTTCCTAAAACCATTGAGATGATCTTATAACTGTTCTCCTTTAACCTGTTGATGAGATCATTGGTATTTATGCTATTTCTCTGTTAACCATTCTTGAGTCTTAGGTTTAAATTCAACTTGTTCATGGTGTGTCATCTTTGATCATTGCTGTCTGTGACTTGCTACTATTTTGTTTAGGATTTTTGCACTGATGCTCATGAATGAGACTGGCATGCCATCTTCCTTTGCAGTCCTGATTTTTGTCTGATTTGGATCATGTGGTTACCTCCCTCATGGAATGAGTTGGGCATGATGCCTTCTTTTTCGTGTCTCTGGATTGATGAGACACTTTGGATTCTCTCCAGATGGCCCTCAATGGTCCCTGCCTCCTCATTGTTAGGCCCCTGGCCAACCCCTTCTCATTTCTGGTAGGCCCAGGAACCTGTAGGGGTTTTGTTTGTTTGTTTGTTTTTTGAGTTGGAGTCTCGCTCTGTCACCCAGGCTGGAGTTGGAGTGCAATGGCCCGATCTCGGCTCACTGCAACCTCTACCTCCCGGGTTCAAGCAATTCTCCTGCCTCAGCCTCCTGAGTAGCTGGGATTACAGGCACCCACCAACACACCCAGCTAATTTTTGTATTTTTAGTACAGATGGGGTTTCACAATATCGGCCAGGCTGGTCTCTTGGCCAGGCTGGTCTCGAACTCCTGATCTCATGATCTGCCCACCTTGGCCTCCCAAAGCGCTGAGATTACAAGCATGAGCCACCACACCCAGTGAACCTGTGGTTTTTAAAAGCTCCCCATGCATGTGAATGCTGTGAGCATCCCAGGATGACAGCCACTGTGTGTTCAGCTGTTGGAACTGTGAGAAAGCACCAGTGGGACCCTCTCCAGCACTTGCCTGCTGAGGTCATGGAAGAGGCTTGTTGGGGAGATGATGCCCTGGTTGACTCCTGAAGGATGGTTAGGAATGCACCAGATGGAAGCTGGGTTGGACCCACACTATGCTAAAGAACAGCTTGTGTGGACACAAGAAGACACGAACGTGTCATTTTTGTAGAGCCTGGGGAGTGGCCAATCACACCATTTGCTTAAACATCGTGTACATTTGGAGAAGTGTACTGAGACCAAATAAAGAAGCTGACAGTGGCCAGATGAGAAAGGGTCTCGTGTTACTTCCTAGAGTTATTTAGATTTTATCCTGTGGGTGATAGGAGCAGTTGGAGGGACTGAAGCCAAGGAAAGAAACGTGTTTCAAGATCTATGTTTTTTGAGATGCTATCTGGTGGCTGAGCAGGGAATTCCCTGGATAAGTCCTGCCCAGGGTCAGGCAAAACAAGTTCGGAGGTTACCGAAATAAGGAGTATGAGAAACGGTGTAGGTTTTGCTGACGTTTTGTAACATATGTCATTATGATCTTCATTTCCTTTACCAATTTCCTGTTTCATTAATTCCCTTCCATGTGCTCTTCTGAAATTTGCCTCACATTCTCTGATTTCTCTTTTACATGTTGGTTTCATCACCTTTTACTTTTTGCTTTCCTGGAAACACAAATGATTCTGATTGTGACATGTCAGAATTATATGCAACATTCGCCTTTCTGCTGAAACCATGAGTTCACTGAATACACAATTTAGTAAAGTGTAGGATGCACATGTTGTTTTCATGGTCACAACCAGCTCTGTAGTGTTTTATAACTACACTGGCAGTGTGCTGGGAGGTGTAGAGGGAAATATTTATCTCATGTGTGGCTGACACAACCTGCCAAGTTATTTTAGGAGCCTCCTTGGAATCCCAGCAAGAATGCCACCGGCATGATTCGTAATCACAGCATCCTGCTCCATGCCCTGGCTTCACGGCTTAGTCACTTCTGCAAGTCTCTTTCCAACTG
This sequence comes from Nomascus leucogenys, assembly GCF_006542625.1. Lineage (NCBI taxonomy): Eukaryota > Metazoa > Chordata > Mammalia > Primates > Hylobatidae > Nomascus > Nomascus leucogenys. The sequence continues at coordinate 34,501,135 of NC_044397.1, read as the reverse complement.
TCTGTTTCCATGTCTATAAAGTATGAGTTAAATAATCCTAAAACTACTCATCTTACAAAGTTTTCTTGCTGATATTAAGAGAGTTGGGAAAGAACTGTAAAAATTGTAAAGTGCCATGGAGATGTTAGTGGTTACTTTATCAAGAAATAGACACTCTAGAATGGAGTAGAAAGCCAACAGTTATGATTGAGTCCTCCTCCTCTTCTTCTTTTTATTAATTTATAAAGAAAAGAGGTTTAATTGACTCCCAGTTCCATATGGCTGGGGAGGCCTCAGGAAACTCTCAGTCCTGGTGGGAGGCAAAGGGGAAGAAGGCACCTTCTTCACAAGGTGGCAGGAGAGAGAGAGCTCCTCTTCTTTTTTGTCATAAAGTCTACAGAAGTGCTTATACTTCAGGGCAAGGGTGGGCAGAGAGAAGGAAAGACATTGCTTCACCCCAGCCCTCACTGTCGAGTTTATTAGGGGACCTCACTTTGTCCCAGTGTAGGGGCAGAGCTCTGGCCACTACCCATTCAGAAGGCCTGGGCTGCACTGCTAGTTCCTCACTAACTCTGTGTGACCTTGGGCAAGGTTGGGCCTGTGTTAACAGATTATGACCCTGGGCTCTCAAGCTAGAGGATCGAAATTTGAATCCTGGCTCTGCTAAAGCAATTAGTGATGTAACCTTTGATGGGTCAGTTAACCTTCCTGTGGCTTAGTTTACTCATCTGTAAAATAGGGATCATAACAATATCAATACCACAGGATTGTTAGACAGATTGAATCAGTTAATGCAAGGTAAGTACTTAGCATGACACGTATTCACTATCGTTTCCTGGAGTAAGAGCTGAGTGTGAGTGGGTGTGAGCATGTGTGAAACCCTTTCTCTGCAATCTCAGTTAAGAAACCAATCCGGAATTTAAAGTTCAGGGACTAAAATGGGTGGTTATCTTCTCCCAGTTCCATCCTATCCCACCTTTGCTCTTCCTCCTGCCCACAGGAGCTGTTGGTCCTTGATTGGGCTGGAAGACCTGGTGGACCCTAAGTGATCTATAAGAGGAGAATAGAGGACAGGGAATGTCTGAAAATCCTAGAGGGACACAGAGGCTGAGAGGCAGGCAGTCCTGCAGGGGTCTTCTGATTGGGACAAGGAGAACCTTGGTCTTCATAGGCCAATTCTGGTCAGTTTCCCCCATGGACAGACGAGGAAACAGGCCCAGGAATATCCAAGGTCTCACACTTCCCATCCGTCAAGTCTTGTTGATTGTGTTGTATGCACATCTTTCAAAGAGAGATAGAGTTTAGGGAAAGAAAGAAGGATCAACTGTGTCTGATACCACTGGGAGCTTAAGTAAAGGGTTCTTTAACTTCATAGCATTTATCCCAATTTGTAATTCAGTATTATTTGTGTGGCTGTTTGGTATCTCTTTCTCCTATATGAGTGCTAGCTTCATAAGGGCAAGGATTTTGATTCTTTAATATTTAGTGCTTGCCACATGCCCTGAGCACAGCAGGCATGCAGGCTAACCAACATACAGTGGCATCGAAGTGAGGCACCTACCTCCTCCAGTGCCAAGAGAGCATATCCATGCACCTGTCATTCTCCTGAACACCACCCCCAAGCATGAGGCCCAAAAGCATTAGCTAATCCCCTCTTCCAGCCACCAAAACTTAAAGGCCAGGTGTGGTGGCTCCCATCTGAAATCCCAGAACTTTAGGAGACAGCAGCAGGAGGATCAGTTGAGGCTGGGAATTTGAGACCAGCCTGGGCAACATAGCTAGATCCCATCTGTACTAAAAATTAGCTGGGCATTGTAGCATGCCTGTAGTCCCAGCTGCTAAGGAGGCTGAGGCGGGAGGATCACTTGAGCCTAGGAGGTGGAAACTACAGTGAGCTATAATCACAGCACTGAACCCCAGCCTGGGCAACAGAGTGAGAGCCTGCCTCAAAACAATTTCAAAAATAAATAAATAAGAACAAAACTTAGATACCACCTGGTCACCCCAACATGCAAAATCAAGTTTTCCCCTACTGAGAAGAATGGGGACTTGAGGGCTGAGTTACAGAGATATTATATATATAATATATTATAAATATATGTAATATATTACGTATATAATATATGTAATATATTATATATAATATATGTAATATATTATATATAATATATGTAATATATATTACATATATTATATATTTTTTTTTGTTTACATCCTCAGGATCATGACCTGTGAAATTTGAATCTAATATACAAATCATTCCAGAGCAATGTTGCTTCCCCATACCACCAGCAATTCACTTGGCCACTGGAAGTCAGGATAAGCTTCCCAGAAGAGAGGTACCACTTGGGCTACCAATATAAAAGGATGAAAATATCAGAGTGAAGGTGTTCCTTGCATCACTGAGTCCCTGGACAGCCTGTCCATTGATGCTGATATCTGAGCCTAATGCTTCTCTGACTGTTGAGATTTAACTTTGATCCAATGAAACTAGAACGAGAAAGAAGATAAGTCTTTCATTGTTGATAAGGACATTATATTTCTCATACTTGTATGATTACTTTTCCTTAGCTGTACTATAATTATCTGCTTATTTGTCTCTGCTCTATGTGCTTAGGGTACAAAGTTGACCAACACCAACTTCGGTTGGGAGCACAGTACTGAGAGCACAGTATTGACAGCACAGCTTTAAAAAACATGATGAATGCTTTAATACAGGAAATGAGCAGGGGAGAGGCATGTGGTGGTTGGGTGTATCTTCCTTGACACAGTCAGTGCAGCTCTCAGTAGGCAAGTCCCTGTATGTTAGAAGATGTTACCTTCTGTGGAATTAAGTGGCAGAACATGCCTTCAATTATTTTCCTTTGCAGAACAACACCAATTGCATTAGTTAGGACACAGTGCTGGCTGCATTTGAGTCCAAGCAATGATTTGTCTATCACTGTTGGTATAGATTCAAACCAATCAGACCACCTCCTAAAGTTCGTAGGGCAGGTAAATCATCATCTTAGAATAAAAATCATCTTAGCCAAGTATGTGTTTTAGAGGAAAGAAGAGAACATATTCGTTTCTATAAGAGTTTTGTTTCAAAAAAATATAAGAAAGGCGCTGGGTTTAGGTGAGCTAATGAAGTTGTTGATAGTTACCAGATGACACTGGAATCTTTACTTGTCTGAATGTGTTCTGTGCACCTCTCAGTGTGGGAACATAGAGATGGAGATCCTCCAGCAATGGCACTGATACGGTCAGAAACTACAACTTTCCTTCTCCTTGCTGAGATGAGATGGAGTCCTTTGTTCTAGAAGACCCATGGTGGTGCCGCTGGGAGTAACCCTTGAAACAGGAACACAAATCTCAACCAATTGCTTAGCAGGGAATAGACAGTGCACCAGAGCAGCAGAGGACCTTCAATCTCCCTTCCTGTTAGCTTTTTATAATGTTTTATTGTGACCAGTAGCAGTTGGGAAGCTACTTGCAGTCACTGAGCCTCAGTTTCTACATCTGTAAACTGGGGATAGTAGCATGGCCCTATTTAATGTGCTCAGCGAAGCCACTGAAAGGAGACAGAAATGTATCAAAATTCCCTGGAATTTTATCCTACCTCTCTTGGGGATTGTCACCACCTTCCCATGTTTGTCCTTTGTTGGTTTGATGCTTTCTGTCACTTCTTTCCTTAGGTACCTCTCTGCACAGCTCCGTTATCCCAGGGATTCCAGAGTTACAGCACATGCATACCACCATCCAAGCATGTTTATGTGTCTCCTGCTTCACTAGGCTGTCCCCAAGGAAGCTGTGGCTCCCAGCACACGCCTGGCACAACACTGCCCATGACATTCACCCACTTGGCCTTGAATCTGACAAGGAATCTGGCATGATGTTCACCCACTCAGGCCAGGTGCCGAGCAGCCCTGGAGGCTTAGGGGCCAGGGAAAAGGTGTCTTTCTGGGGTGAGTATCAGTTTCTGCAGGAGGGCTGAATGTGAGAAAGAATAAAGAGAGAAGGAAGTGAACAAGCATAGCTTAAACATCGCCTATTTCTACTGAGTTTTAAGAACACTGTGATTTTGTTTGTCATGCAATCCATTCCTCAGGCCAAGCAGACACAGAACTTGGGTGTGAGTGAAGATAATGAGCTGATATAATTTTCACACCCTCATCACTGAGATCTCTCCCATCAGGAATGGGTCAGGGGGCTCACAGGTGGCAGCAACTGCTATCACTGGCCTCATCTCTACCAGCTCCTGGGACCTGCTCTCCTCCCATTAGAAAATCCTCCACTTGTCAAAAAGGAAGCCATTTGCTTTGAATTCCAATTCCACCCTCAAGAGGCTGGGACCACCTTATTGGAGTCCTTGATGCTGTGCAAGCCTGCAGTGACCGCTGCCCCATCATTGCTGGCTGAGGTGGTTTGGGTCCACCTGGCTATCTGGGCAGCTGTTCTCTTCTCTCCTTTCTCTCCTGTTTCCAGACACGCAGTATTTCCAGAGAGAAGGAGCCACTCTTTGGCAAAGAACCTGTCTAACTTGCTATCTATGGTGGACCTTTGAAGCGTTCACAGGAAGCACCACAAATTGATACTGTTCCACGAAGCCATCAGCTCCATCTCATCCATGCCCTGTCTCTCCTTTAGGGGTCCTCTTGCAAACAGAATCACAGAGGACCAGCTTGAAAGGGCAGAGACAGCAGCTGAGGCACAGCCAAGAGCTCTGGCTGTATTAATGACCTAAGAAGATGGAGTAGTCACCGGCAAGTCAGAAGGGATGACATGCAGCCAGTAGCAGGGCCCCCTGTGCTCCGCCTGCAGTTGGAAGAGGCTTCTCCACCTTGGAAGTTGGCAAAGAATCACACACACACACACACACCACTCATTCACCTCCTTTGAGTTCATATTCTATGAGGAATCATAAACAACTCAATCAATGTTACTGGGGAGTCCAAGGGTTCTGGGTGCTTATCAGAAACTCAAGTGGAGCCATTGGCATAAAATCTATTAAATCACCTCTCTCCTGCCCTCGTCTCTATGGCCCAGCAATCTCAGCTAAGTCAACTCCGCCAGTCTTTCTGGTCACCCACTGTGTGTACAGCACCCTGATAGGGACCAGAGCCATGACAGGGAATAAGACCAGACTATGCCCTTGAGGACCTCACCTCTGCTCAGGGAAACAGGCGTGGAAACACACAATGGTGGTAAAGAGGAAAGAGGACAATAGGACTGCATGAAGGGGACGGAAAGTGCCCAGGGGAGGAACTGGTTACATCTGTGTGAGGAGGTTGGTGAGGAAAAACTCTAAGAGAAGGCTCTGTCTGGCTGGGTTTGGAAAGATGTGTAGGAGTCTTCTAGGGGGCACTGGCACACTCCAGGCATAGGTAAAGATCTGTAGGCATGGCTTGTTGGGATGAGTTTCAAGTATTCTGGAATGAGGACAGCCATAGAAACAAGGGCAGGAGAGAGGCAATTTAATAGATTTTATGCCAATGGCTCCACTTGAGTTTCTGATAAGAACCCAGAACCCTTGGACTCCCCAGTAATATTGATTGAGTTGTTTATGATTCCTCATAGAATATGAACTCAAAGGAGGTCAGTGAGTGGTGTGTGTGTGTGATTCTTTGCCAACTGCCAAGGTGGAGAAGCCTCTTCCAACTGCAGGCGGAGCGCAGGTGGCCGTGCTACTGGCTGCAACTCCAGCCCTGCCTCCTTCTCCACCATATAAACAATCCAGCAGCCTCACTGAATCACTGCTGTGCAGGGCAGGAAAGCTCCATGCACACAGCCCAGCAAACAGCAGCACACACCTGAAAGGAAGACTCAGAGGAGAGAGATAAGGAAGGAAAGTAGTGATGGATCTCATCCCAAACTTGGCCGTGGAAACCTGGCTTCTCCTGGCTGTCAGCCTGGTGCTCCTCTATCTGTGAGTAACTGTCCAGGCTCCTCTCCTCTGTTTCCTTGGACTTGGGGTGCTAGTCAGGCCTCTCTTTCCCTTATCTGTTTTGAAGATCAAAAAAGATGTTCAGGCCAGGCGTGGTGGCTCACACCTGTAATCCCAGCACTTTGGGAGGCCGAGGCAAGTGGACTGCCTGAGGTCAGGAGCTCAAGACCAGCCTGGCTAACATGGTAAAACTCTGTCTCTACTAAAAATACAAAAATTAGCTGGGCATGGTGGTGCACGCCTCTATTCCCAGCTACTTGGGAGGTTGAGGCAGGAGAATCGCTTGAACCCAGCAGGCGGAGGTTGCAGTGAGCTGAGATCATGCCACTGCACTTCAGCCTGGGTGACAGAGTGAGACTCTCAAAAAAAAAAAAAAAAAAAAAAAAGAAACAAAAAAACATGTTCAAGGAGAACTAGCTTAAGTGTTGGATGCTACAAACATATAGAAGTTATTATAGATCTTATGCAGCTCTACAAAGAAATAAATAAGCATCTCCCCCATCCATCTTTAGTGGCAAGAAGGGTTTTGGGACAGCATTGATTGAGGATGATCTACTTGACCATAGTTTGGACCCAAGGAAGGATAAGGAGAGAAAGTAGTGATGGATCTCATCCCAAACTTGGCTGTGGAAACCTGGCTTCTCCTTACTAAACTAGAATTTGGATTTTACATTTTTCCCTTTATGTTGCAGTAGAAGAGGATGAATCCTCTCACTGGTGGGATCCTGCCACCCTAGAGCAGGTAGAGAGACGAGTCACTCCCCACTGTGGGTAGTGGAGGCTTCTCGCGTGTCACATTTCACTTCTACCTCAATTTCACTCTTACTAAGATTTGGGAATCATAATGACAGGAAAATAGAAAACATAAACCTCATTTTAATTCTTTCACAGAAAGGTTAGAAATTCAGTGAGTGCGGCAACATATTTTCTATCTTCTGACATTTTAATATGAATTGATATGGCTTAAATTCATTCTATTTTAAGCCAGATTTTTTTGGAGATAGTCTATTTCCAACATGTTCCTCCTAGGTGACAAATGAGGGCTGTTAGTTCAGTATTTGTTACAATAAATGTGTGTAAAATAACCTCGCCTTTCCAGAATAATGTCAGAAATATGAATCTCATGCACAAATGTATAACTCTATGACAAGATTGCATATATCTTTTAAAATATACCTTCCCAACAGTTCATTTTAATACCCCTATTTCAAACAAACCTCCTTAGCAGGTTATCTTAAACGTTCAGGGCAGGGGAGTAAGCAAGACTGTGAGCCAGTGATGACAGCAAAAGCATCCAGGTAGGATCAAGATGAAGTAAGAAAATATTCCTCATCCCTCAGGGTAGAACTCCAGAGAGACATTCATGGGCCCTGGCCCCCTAGTGGAGGTCACTCGAAGGACAAACATGTTTGCATCTCATCTGCTTGAAGCCTGGACACAGGGGCACCACCTGTGTCACTCTGTGTGTGGTCTGCCATGTTGTGGGGCTGTCACTGCAGACTCAGGCAGCCGGGCAGACAATACCTTAGCCTTAGATTATGCTGGTGCAGCCCAGGAGTCAGAAAATGCAGTGTAGACCATGCCCTCCTTAGGCCAACACAATTAAGTGCAATAGATGACTGGCTTTTCTGTTAGCCTCTTCATTGGAACCGAAAGCGGCATTACTCTACCAAATAGAGGGGAGCTGGAAAGAAGCTACACAGTTTGCCCAGCCTAGCCTCTGCCTTGACATGGAACCGTGTGAGTCTAGACATTCACCTAGATCATTCCTCGGGGAGCAATGCTGCTGACACATTAACTCAATAGTTTGTCCTGGCCTGAGAGGTCATGTAACATGTAGAAAGTTTAGAAACAGAGATTAGTGTCATTGATTTTCCATGGCTGTGACAACAAAGGAAGGAACAGGAGTGGGAAAACCTAAGGCCACCCTGGTTTTCGTAGATGGTGCACACACTTCCACTAACTATTCTGGAGCAAGGATCCAAATGCACTATTGGGCCTAGCTATGCTGCTTCTGCTGGGTCTTCCAAACACGAGCCTCCAGGCCATTTCTCTGTTGTATTTTACCACATATTATGATAGTCACCGGATTTGTACAGAATGTTTGGAACCTATACTGCCTTAAGGGCTATCCTTTAAAGAAGAGAAAACAAGGTCTTAATTCAACTGTCTGGAACATTTTATGTTTACTTATGTGGAATACTACAACTTTTGTTACAAACAGGAGGGAATGTGGACATTAGAAGGCCCCTGCCTTTCAGCTGAAAGCCCATATGAGTCATATGGATCTATTTATACACACCATGCTTTTCAGCTACATTTTCCTAATTTGCCTTTCTGGGGCCAACCTTGTGGGACTAGCAGATTCAGGGTTGAATTGAAGAATGGCGACCTCTTTCATCAGCTTTTCTTCTTCCTCCAGTCTTCCACCCCTCAGTAACATCAGACTGGGAAGGTCTTCAGACATCCAGAACCCCCAGCTGGGGGAGTTCATACATGATCCATCAAAGATGAGTTGCAAGCAGGCCTGCCTTAGGGAGCACCAGCATAAATGGGTTTTCCTACAGAGATAGTTGATGGGCAGAGGCAATAAACTGACTGCTTTGTGATTGATCACCTTGAGAAAAATGAGCATGTCTGGCTGTATTAGTCTTTTCTTGCATTGCTATAAAGAAATACCTGAGCCTGGGTATTTATAAAGAAAAGGGATTTAATTGTCTCATGGTTCTGCAGGCTATACAGAAAGCATAGTGACTTCTGCCTCTAGGAAGTCTCAGGAAATGTACAATCATGGCAGAAGGTGAAGGAGAAGCAGGCAGATGTTACGTGGCTGGAGCAGAAGCAAGAGAGAGTGGGGAGGAGGTGCCACACACATTTAAACCACCAGATCTCATAAAAACTCATTGTCACGAGGACAACACCCAAGGCGGGATGGTGTGAAACCATGAGAAACTGCCTCTAGGATCCAATCATCTCCTACCAGGCCCCACCTCCAGTATTGGGGATTACATTTCAACGTGAGATTTTGGTAGGGGCACAGATTCAGACCATATCACTGGCACTGTGCTAATCAGGTGAATATCACCAGTCAGAAGACTAGATTCCACAAGAGGAGGAACGACCTGGAAATTAGTTCTTCAGTTGTGATTCTTCTGCACACTGTCATTCAGGGAAATATGAGTCAATCATCCTTCCCAATAGGTCAAATCAACCGGATCATCTGACCGCAGAGACTGAGGTGTAGCTGAAAGCTGCTCACATTTCTATGAGGTCAATGGAAGCCTTGAGCACAGTTGTCAATCTGTAGAAATAAGGACTCTGTGACTCCTCCATGACCTCTCTGTGAATGACGGTTTAAGAAGGGCCAGATCCTAAAACAGGGTCAGAGCTTAGAGGGAAGGGAAAGCATAAAAGACTCTGAGCAAATTCTAAAGACAGGGTCACCATAGGCTCTCAGTGACCCCCTGTGACTGAGTGGATGCAGTGATGCAAAATCTCATAATCACTGCAGAAGACAAAAAAATGTCACCCTTTCTACCTAGGATGAGAATCCCCAAATTTGGGAAGAGGCCGCTTACTAAATAGATGTAAGGGAATAAAGTGACCTGGAAGAATTCCTGCCTGAACCTCTCAGGATCATTCACATTTGAGAATATTTATCAAGTATTCATTCCAGGACTGGGACCATGAAGACTTCAGCTGCTTTGAGCTAATCATTGTAACTTTTTGGTGTCTCATGGTGAAGGCACAAAAGGACCTGATGAACAAATATAATCATTGCCCTCAGAGTTACTGTTATTATTTCTTGCCTTAATGTTACCTCCTTCTCTTGAGCATTGCAGTTCCTCAGTCAGTGACTCATCAATCCCTATATCTATAAAGTTACAATCCCTGTGACCTGATTTCTGTTTCACTTTGTAGATGTGGAACCCATTCACATGGACTTTTTAAGAAGCTTGGAATTCCAGGGCCCACACCTCTGCCTTTTTTGGGAAATATTTTGTCCTATCGTAAGGTGAGTGTTTTTGAGCTCACTCTTTTGCTTCTTATGATTGCAAAGAGCAGCTTAGTTCCATCAGTAAAAATGCTTCTCCTCAGGGGGAAGGTCTGAAGTTTTACACTTTCAGAAACAGTGTGTAGGCATCACCCAGAGCATGGCAATGTTTACCCTGGGGCTCTCTTGCTAACTCTTAGGAACCTCAGGTTTGCCTCAGTTGAACAACCCAAATCTCAGGTAGATCAGCAACCTGTTGCTCAGAACTTGATGTGCAAACTTTGTAAGCACCATAAAGAAGATTTTCTTTTTGCTCTATGCAGGTTCCCAGGAAGCTACAGTCATACTTAGTATTATAAGTAGGAAAAGGACCCCCTGATTGTGGTTTGTTATCTGTGTACATGAGAGTCAAACTTTCCTCTCTGTAGCAAGAGCTCTTGAGTAGCCTTTCTTCCCTTCCTTCTGGACAGCTTTGAAACTCAATTTATTAGAGAGCCCAAGTATTTACCATTGGCTCATTTGCACCTGCTTCAATCCTCTCCAAAAAATGCTAAATTCCCTGAGGGTAGCTCCATGGCTTTACCCCAGCTCTTACTCCCCATGACATCTTCTGCAGCTTTGAGAGACAGAACAAAGGGGTTCTGCTTTACTTCTTTTCCTTCAAAGGCTGCATCCTATGGGTAAGTCTGATCAGAGAGTGGATATAACTGAGATGAGATAGTGGTTGTCTATCAAACTCAGATATTTAAGCACAAAATGAATTTGTGGGGTTTTTCTTTTACACGAAGGCAGAATCACATGCAAAATCACTAGAAAGGGGATGATTTGATGAAATTATTAAATATTCAATTTTGCTGAATAGAATATAATATGTGCCATGTGGACCATGAACTTTGGCTGAGCCTTTGTGCCTAACCTGGTCTGATGCTTTGCCCAGGGTCTGGGCCCTGGATGGGAAATTAGGAGCCCATGTCCACATGGCCAGCCGCAGCAGTCAGTTCTCTGGCTTACATCATCTTTCCCACATACCTGAGGCTTGTTTCTCAGATTCTATTTCTCTCAGATGAGGGCTTTGTTGTCTAATTACTACCCAGGAATTTCGTATTTTTTCCCTGTGCAAAAGCAATAATTTCCCCACCACCTTTTCCAGGTCAACTCTTTAGTAGATGTACCCCCAAGATGCACATTCCTGGGACCTTTGTTTGCACAGTTAAAATGTCACCCCTGAAATGTAGATACAGGAAGGTTTCTTTTTAAGTTTCAGTGAAAACTCCAAGCAAGTGTTGTAATTTGCTGTGTCCAATGTGTAGAGGGGACATTTTCTCAGAACTTCCATGTTAAGCTGGAAAACTGAAAAGTGAGTTCACTTTGTCATTCTGTTACTCACTCCTTTTCTCACTCAAAAACATGCCTCGCACTTATCTAAATCTGCTAGACTAAAAGAGTTCCCCGTTTCTCTAACTTCCTAATTCTGCTAGAATTCTAGATCGAGCTCATGAAATAAATGAAAAGGATGACAAAGAGATAAAAGACTGTGCATTCTCTTCTGATGCTAATTCACTTTCCCTCAGCCTCAGTTTCCCCATGTGCCCTGGAAGGTGATCATTCAGGGATTCATGAGATTTTAGAGACAACACATGAAAAAGCAAAAAGACATCAGAAAGACAAGGAGGTACTTAGTATTTATACACAAGGATAAGTCATTCAGTATCCACAACACTTGGAGAGAATTCAAGCGTGATTTTAAATTTCCCTTTTCAAATACCTCCTCTGTTTTCTCTTATTTCCTTTATGGCGTCTCTAAATAAGCTTCCTCTAACTGCCAGCAAGTCTGATTTCATTGGATTTGACTGTTTTCATCCCAATTAGAGGCAGAGTTAAGTACATTTAAAATAATAATCAAATATTATTTTGTTTCTCCTCCCAGGGCTTTTGGACGTTTGACATGGAATGTCATAAAAAGTATGGAAAAGTGTGGGGGTGAGTATTCTGGAAACTTCCATTGGATAGACTTGTTTCTATGATGAGTTTACCCCACTGCACAGAGGACAGTCTCAGCCCAAAGCCTCTTGGGATGAAGCTCTTGTGAACCTAACTACAAACAGAGAGAAGTTCTCTGAAAGAAGAGGATATTTATTTGGGAGTAGAGTATTGCAATGGGAATCTGCATGCTATTTTAAACTATGTGCAAATTCAGGGAAGTAAAGCAAGACAAAGAGGCTCCAAGGAAAATATGAGGAGGATTTCATATCAGTTTTGAAATAATTCTCCTTCGCTACAAAGATCAATAACAAGGGTGATGACATACCAAGGTTGGACAGGCAGTTGCTGGGCAGGTGTCCTTGCAGAATTATTTTTGTTTAATGTTGGGATGGCCTTTGTGCAAGCTCGTAGTTTTGCAAAGTCTTCTGTGATAGTTTTATTATCAGGCACACAAGCATGAGAATCCTCTCTTCATAGCCTTCTTTGATTTATTTGTCAGGGTTTTTAAACACACACACACACACACACACGCAACTAGTGACATCATTTTGGTTCTAACAACATTCACACTGTTTATTGTAAAACTTTTCGAAGCTTGTCCTACCAAGGATCCCATGTGTCACCAGGTGTCGAGTTCTACAGTCTGAACTAGGCTGGGAGCATAGTGGTTACCACATTTCTCCAGGCTTTGGTGGCCCAGGGACTCGCAGCATCATGCTCTGTCCAGTGTCTGCCTATTCTCCTCTTCTTTTTTTCTTCCTTAGGTGCCCTTTTATTACATGCATTGTCTCAAACCCTTTGAATATGTGCTCATAAATGCATCATATCATCTCCTTCCCACATCAATTCACTTTCAATTAAAAGCCAAAACTTTTTCATTTAGACTTTGGATTTAAAGTGCTTTTGAATGAAGTGTTGAGAGATAATAGAGAAACAGATTGGCAAACCATTTATGCTCTGCTGTTGTTTTTTAAATTTTCTCTGCAAGTGTGGAACTTTTCATTCTGTTTTGTGATTAAATTTAAGCCAAGACTTTTTAATAGAAGGGTATATAAGCATTTCTATACCTTTCTGCTGAATTTGAAGAAATGCTGAATATTCTTAACCACTGTCAGGCTGATGGACTGTGATTTTATTTTTTTTATTTTTATTTTTTAAATTATACTTTAAGTTCTGGGTTACATGCATAGAATGTGTAGTTTTGTTACATAGGTATACACGTGCCATGGCGGTTTGCTGCACCCATCAACCTGTCACCTACATTAGGTATTTCTCCTAATGCTATCCCTCCCCTAGCCCCCCACCCAACAACAGGCCCTGGTGTGTGATGTTCCCCTCCCTGTGTCCATGTGTTCTCATTGTTCAACTCCTATTTAGGAGTGAGAACATGCAGTATTTAGTTTACTGATCTTGTGATAGTTTGCTGAGAATGATGGTTTCCAGCTTCATCCATGTCCCTGCAAAGGATATGAACTCATTATTTTTTATGGCTGTATAGTATTCCATGGTGTATACATGGCACATTTTCTTTATCCAGTCTGTCATTGATGGACATTTGGGTTGGTTCCAAGTCTTTGCTATTGTGAACAGTTCTGCAGTAAACATATGTGTGCATGTGTCTTTATCGTAGAATGATTTATAATGCTTTGGGTATATGCCCAGTAATGGGATTGCTGGGTCAAATGGTATTTCTAGTTCTAGATCCTTGAGGAATCGCCACACTGACTTCCACAACGGTTGAACTAATTTACACTCCCACCAACAGTGTAAAAGTGTTTCTATTTTTCCACATCCTCTCCAGCATCTGTTGTTTCCTGACTTTTTAATGATCACCATACTACCTGGCATGAGATGGTATCTCATTGTGGTTTTGATTTGCATTTCTCTAATGACCAGTGATGATGAGCATTTTTTCACATGTCTGTTGGCTGCATAAATGTCTTCTTTTGAGAAGTGTCTGTTCATATCCTTTGCTCATTTTTCGATGGGGTTGTTTGCTTTTTTGTAAATTTGTTTAAGTTCTTTGTAGATTCTGGATGTTAGCCCTTCATCAAATGGACAGAGTGCAAAAATTTTCTCCCATTCTGTAGGTTGCCTGTTCGCTCTGATGATAGTTTCTTTTGCTGTGTAGAAGCTCTTTAGTTTAATCATATCCCATTTGTCAATTTTGGCTTTTGTTGCCATTGCTTTTGGTGTTATATTCATGAAGTCTTTGCCCATGCCTGTGTCCTGAATGGCATTGCCCAGGTTTTCTTCTAGGATTTTTATGGTCTTAGGTCTTACATTTAAGTCTTTAATCCATCTGGAGTTAATTTTTGTATAAGGTATCAGGAAGGGGTCCAGTTTCAATTTTCTGCATATGGCTAGGCAGTTTCACCAACACCATTTATTAAATAGGAAATCTTTTCCCCATTGCTTGTGTGCATCAGATTTGTCAAACATCAGATGGTGGTAGATGCATGGTGTTATTTCTGAGGCCTCTGTTCTGTTCCATTGGTCTATATATCTGTTTTGGTACCTGTACCATGCTGTTTTGGTTACTGTAGCCTTTTAGTATAGTTTGAAGTCAGGTAGTGTGATGCCTCCAGTTTTGTTCTTTTTGCTTAGGATTGTCTTGTCTATGTGGGCTCTTTTTTGGTTTCATATGAACTTTAAAGTAGTTTTTTCCCAATTCTGTGAGGAAAGTCAGTGGTAGCTTGATGGGCATAGCATTGAATCTATAAATTACCTTGGGCAGTATGGCCATTTTCATGATATGGTCTCTTCCTATCCATGAGCATGGAATGTTCTTCCATTTGTTTGTGTCCTCTTTTATTTCATTGAGCAGTGGTTTGTAGTTCTCCTTGAAGAGGTCCTTCACATCCCTTGTAAGCTGGATTCCTAGATATTTTATTCTCTTTGTAGTAATTATGAATGGGAGTTCACTCATGATTTGGCTCTCTGTTTGTCTGTGATTGGTGTGTAGGAATGCTTGTGATTTCTGAACATTGATTTTGTATCCTGAGACTTTCCTGAAGTTGCTTATCAGCTTAAGGAGTTTTTGGGCTGAGATGATAGGATTTTCTAAATATACAATCATGTCATCTGCAAACAGAGAAAATTTGACTCCCTCTTTTGCTAATTGAATATCCATTTGTTTCTGTTGTCTGATTGCCCTATTCAGAACTTCCAACACTGTGTTGAATAGGAGTGGTGAGAGAGGACATGCTTGTCTTGTGCTGCTTTTCAAAGGCAATGCTTCCAGTTTTTGCCCATTCAGTATGATATTGGCTGTGGGTTTGTCATAAATAGCTCTTACTATTTTGAGATACGTTCCATTGATACCTAGTTTATTGAGAGTTTTTAGCATGAAAGGCTGTTGAATTTTGTCAAAGGCCTTTTCTGCATCTATTGAGATAATTATGTGGTTTTTGTCATTGCTTCTGTTTATGTGATGGATTACGTTTATTGATTTGGTATGTTGAACCAGCCTTGCATCTCAAGGATGACGCTGACTTGATCCTGGTGGATAAGCTTTTTGATGTTTTGCTGGATTTGATTTGCCAGTATTTTATTGAGGATTTTCGCATCGATATTCATCAGGGATATTGGACTAAAATTCTCTTTTTTTGTTGTGTCTCTGCCAGGCTTTGGTATCAGGAGATACTGGCCTCATAAAATGAGTTAGGGAGGATTCCCTCTTTTTCTATTGTTCAGAATAGTTTCAGAAGGAATGATAACAGCTCCTCTTTGCACCTCTGGTAGAATTCGGCTGTGAATCCATCTGGCCCTGGACTTTTTTTGGTTGGTAGGTAGCCTATTAATTATTGCCTCAGTTCAAAACCTGTTATTGGTCTATTCAGAGATTCAACTTCTTCCTGGTTTAGTCTTGGGAAGGGGTATGTGTCCAGGAATTTATCCATTTCTTCTAGATTTTCTAGTTTATTTGCGTAGAGGTGTTTATAGTATTCTCTGATGGTAATTTGCATTTCTGCAGGATCAGTGGTGATATCCTTTTGATCATTATTTATTGCATCTATTTGATTCTTCTCCCTTTTTTCTTTATTAGTCTTGCTAGCAGTCTATCTATTTTTTTGATCTTTAAAAAAAAAACCAGCTCCTGGATTCATTGATTTTTTGAAGGGTTTGTTGTGTCTCTATCTCCTGTTCTGCTCTGATCTTAGTTAATTCTTGTCTCCTGCTAGCTTTTGAATTTGTTTACTCTTGCTTCTCTAGTTCTGTTAATTGTGATGTTACTGTGTCGATTTTAGATCTTTCCTGCTTTCTCTAGTGGGCATTTAATGCTATAAATTTCCCTCTACACACTGCTTTAAATGTGTCCCAGAGATTCTGGTACATTGTGTCTTTGTTCTCATTGGTTTCAAAGAACATCTTTATTTCTGCCTTCACTTCCTTATTTACCCAGTAGTCATTCAGGAGCAAGTTGTTCAGTTTCCATGTAGTTGTGCGATTTTGAGTCACTTTCTTAATCGTGAGTTGTAATTTGATTTCACTGTGGTCTGAGAGACAGTTTGTTGTGATTTCCGTTCTTTTACATTTGCTGAGGAGTGTATTACTTCCAATTATGTGGTCAATTTTAGAATAAGTGCAATGTGGTGCTGAGAAGAATGTATATTCTGTTGATTTGGGGTGGAGAGTTCTGTAGATGTCTATTAGGTCCTCTTGGTCCAGAGCTGAGTTCAAGTCCTGAATATCCTTGTTTAACTTTCTGTCTTGTTGATCTGTCTAATATTGACAGGGGGGTGTTAAAATCTCCCATTATTATTGTGTGGGAGTCTTAGTCTCTTTGTAGGTCTCTAAGAACTTGCTTTATGAATCTGGGTTCTCCTGTATTTGGGGGCATATATATTTAGGATATTTAGCTCTTCCTGTTGAATTGATCCCATCAACATTATGTAATGCCCTTCTTTGTCTCTTTTGATCTTTGTTGGTTTAAAGTCTGTTTTATCAGAGACCAGGATTGCAACCCCTGCTTTTTTTTGGTTTCCACTTGCTTGGTAGATATTCCTCCATCCCTTTATTTTGAGCCTATGTATGTCTTTGCACGTGAGGTGGGTCGTCTGAATACAGCACACCAATGGGTCTTGACTCTTCATCCAATTTGCCAGTCTGTTTCTTTTAATTGGGGCATTTAGCTCATTTACATTTAAGGTTAATATTGTTATATGTGAATTTGATCCTGTCATTATGATGTTACTGGTTATTTCACCTGTTAATTGATGCAGTTTCTTCATAGCATCGATGGTCTTTACCATTTGGCATGTTTTTGCAGTGGCTGGTACCGGTTGTTCCTTTCCATGTTTAGTGCTTCCTTCAGGAGCTCTTGTAAGGTAGGCCTGGTGGTGACAAAAATCTCTCAGTGTTTGCTTGTCTGTAAAGGATTTTATTTCTCCTTCATTTATGAAGCTTAGTTTGGCTGGATATGAAATTCTATGTTGAAAATTTTTTTCTTTAAGAATGTTGAATATTGGCCTCCACTGTCTTCTGGCTTGTAGGGTTTCTGCCAAGAGATCTGCTGTTAGTCTGATGTGCTTCCCTTTGTGGGGAACCCGACCTTTGTCTCTGGCTGCCCTTAATATTTTTTCCTTCATTTCAACCTTGGTGAATCTGATGATTATGTGTCTTGGGGTTGCTCTTCTCACGAGTATCTTTGTGGTGTTCTCTGTATTTCCTGAATTTGAATGTTGGCCTGCCTTGCCAGGTTGGGGAAGTTCTCCTGGAAAATATCTTGAAGAGTGTTTTCTAACTTGGTTCCATTCTCCCCGTTACTTTCAGGTACACCAATCAAACGTAGATTTGATGTTTTCACATAGTGCCATATTTCTCGGAGGCTTTGTTGGTTTCTTTTCACTCTTTTTTCTCTAATCTTGTCTTCTCACTTTATTTCATTAATTTGATCTTCAATCACTGATATCCTTTCTTCCGCTTAATCAAATTGGCTATTCTATTGAAGCTCATGTATGCTTCACGAAGTTCTCATACTGTGGTTTTCAGCTCCATCAGGTCATTTAAGCTCTTCTCTACACTGGTTATTCTAGTTATCCATTCGTCTAACCTTTCTCCAAGGCTTTTAGCATCCTTGCGATGGGTTAGAACATGCTCCTTTAACTCAGAGAAGATTGCTATTACCAACCTTCTGAAGCCTACTTCTGTCAACTCGTCAAACTCATTCTCCATCCAGTTTTGTTCCATTGCTGCCAAGGAGTTGTATTCCTTTGGAGGAGAAGAGGTGTTCCAGTTTTTGAAATTTTCAGTCTTTCTTCTCTGGTTTCTCCCCATCTTTGTGGTTTTATCTACCTTTGGTCTTGAATGACGGTGACCTACATATGGGGTTTTGGTGTGGGTGTCCTTTTTGTTGCTATTGATGCTATTCCTTTCTGTTTGTTAGTTTTCCTTCTAACAGACAGGCCCCTCAGCTGCAGGTCTGTTGGAGTTTGCTGGAGGTCCACTCCAGACCCTGTTTGCCTGGGTATCACCAGCAAAGGCTGCAGAACAGCAAATATTGCTGCCGGATCCTTCCTCTGGAAGCTTCGTCCCAGAGAGGCACCCTATATGAGGTGCCTGTTGGCCCCTACTGGGAGGTATCTCCCAGTCAGGCTACCCAGGGGTCAGGGACCCACTTGAGGAGGCAGTCTGTCCATTATTGGAGCTTGAATGCCATGCTGGGAGAACCATTGCTCTCTTCAGAGCTATCAAGCAGGGATGTTTAAGTCTGGGGAAGTTGTCTGCTGCCTTTTGTTCAGATATGCCCTGCCCACAAAGGTGGAACCTAGAGAGGCGGTAGGCCTTGGTGAGCTGCGGTGGGCTCTGCCCAGTTCAAGATTCCCTGTCGCTTTGTTTACACTGTGAGCATGGAACTGGCTACTCAAGCCTCAGCAATGGTGGGTGCCCCTCCCCCTGCCAAACTCTAGCATCCCAGGTCAATCTCAGACTGCTACACTAGCAGCTAGCAAGGCTCCATGGGCTTCAGACCCACCAAGGCAGGCACATGAGGGAATCTCCTGGTCTGCTGGTTGTGAAGACCATGGGAAAAGTGCAGTATTTGGGCAGGAGTGTACCACTCCTCCAGGTATAGTCATTCACGGCTTCCCTTGGCTAGGAAAGGGATATCCCCTGACCCCTTGCACTTCCTGGGTAAGGTGATGCCCCGCCCTGCTTTGGCTCACCCTCCATGGGCTGCCTCCACTATCCAACCAGTCCCAATGAGATAAACAAGGTACCTCAGTTGGAAATGCAGAAATCACCCATCTTCTGCATAGATCTTGCTGGGAGCTGTAGACTGGAGCTGTTCCTATTTGGCCATCTTGGAAGTGACCTGGACTGTAATTTTATCAGGTGACCTCAGCCAATTGCAGCAGCTGTTACCTGTCAGAGGGGCTAGAGGTTTGGTGAGAGGAGTGGAAGAGGTGCAGTGGTGTGTTCATTCACTAGAAGCAAGTGGGAGAAGTTTTTGCCTCTTTGTACTTCATCTTCTCTCATCGATTCCTCAGAAACTGCAGTGCTGGCTGCAGGGTGCTGTGGAGCTGGCATGGCCCACACAGGCAACAGGACTAAGTAGAAAGAACACACAGCTTTGGGCGTCCATAGGTCTTACACCAACTGCTCTTGAAACATTTAGTCCTTGTGAGCATTTGATGATTTACTTGCCTTCAATTTTTCATGGATCTAATATTCTTTTTTAAAATAAAATATTTTAAACATTTGAAACATTATGGAGAATGGCATGGGAAATACCCACATATGCACCACCCAGCTTAACAAATGCTCTACTGTCATTTCTTACAATGGTCTCTTTGAAGAGCTCTTTTGTCTTTCAATGTATCTTCGTTGTTTGGCCCATATTATCCTTCATCATATGAAGACTTGGGTGGCTCCTGTGTCAGACTCTTGCTGTGTGTCACACCCTAATGAACTAGAACCTAAGATTACTGTGTATTGTACAACAGTACAATTATGTAATGTCAGGATCAAAGTCTGGCTTCCTGGGTTGGGCTCCAGCTGTAGAATAAGGCTGTTGATGTTTAATCAACTCTGTTTTTTTCACACAGCTTTTATGATGGTCGACAGCCTGTGCTGGCTATCACAGATCCTGACATGATCAAAACAGTGCTAGTGAAAGAATGTTATTCTGTCTTCACAAACCGGAGGGTAAGCATTCATGTGTTGAAATTAAAATACTGATTGATTGATTAAATTTATATTTTGAAATTCTTATATATTCATAGAGAGTTGCCTAAAAAATGTCCAGGAAGATTCCACGTCCACTTCATCCTGCCCACCCCCCAATGGTAACATCTTGCAATCTTGCATAACTATAAATACAGTATATTCACGTTACTATAGTACAGGAAATTGACATTGATACAGTTCACAGAGCTTATTCAGATTTCACCAGCTTTATGTGCCCTCATTTCTGTTCTATGCAAATTTATCACAATCATAGATTTGTGCAATGACCAGCATGATCAAGATGCAGAACCCATTTGTGTTCTATACAAATTTATCACATTAGTAGATTTGTGCAACGACCAGCATGATCAAGATGCAGATCCACTCTGTCTCCATGTGGCTCCCTCCTGCTATCCTACAGTCACAAGTCTTTTTCTCTGACAGGGTCCATATCAGTGCAAACTATTTTTTATTTTGAGGTGACCAATGTATAAATATTTCCTTTTCTGGATTGTACTTTTGGTGCCACATTTGAAAGTTCTTTGCCTAGCCCTCCTTCCTATATTGCTGTTTTTTTCTAAAAGTCATAAAGTTTAATGCTTTACTAAATGTAGCTCTATTATCAATTTTGTGTTATTTTTTGCATAAGGTATGAGATTTAGATCAAGGTTCATTTTTTTTTGTGGCGTATGGCTGTCCAATTCCTCCAACGCCATTTTTGGAAAGGTGGGCATATTGTTAAAAATCAACTGGGCATACTTCTTTGCGTCTCTCACGTACTACTGTGTGCCATTGATCACTGTGTTTATTATTCCACCAATACCACACTGTGTTGACTCTAGTAGCTGTACACTAACTCTTAACACCACGTAGAGTGATTCTTCCCACTTCTATTGACTTAGTTTTTTCAGATTTGTTTTAACTCTTCCTGGTCCTCTGCTTTTCCATAAAAATTCAGAATGAGTTTCTCAGTGTCTACAAATAAACGTGCTGTTATTTTGACAAGAATTGAATTAAATGTATAGATTAGTTTATGGAAAATGTGTATCTTTACTGTTTGATCTTTCAATTCATGAACATAGTATGCCTCTCTATTTCCTTAGATTTTCTTTTATTGCTTTTAACATTTTGTAGTTTTCAGCACAGAGATCCTGTACATGTTTCGTTAGATTTACAGCTAAATTATTTCATTTTTGTTGGAATGACTGTAAATGATATTATGTTTTTCTTGTATTTTCAGATATTGATTGTTGTTACATAGAAGTGTGCTTTGATTTTGTGTGTTGATCTGGTATCCTAGAACCTTGCAGAACTGACATAGTAGTTCTAGAAGTCTCTTTGTATATTCCTTGAGATTTTACACATTGTCAATTATGTCACTTGAAAATAGAGACAATTCTTTTATTTCCTTTCCAATCTGTATGCCTTTTATTTCTTTTCTCTTGTCTATTGCACTAGGTCTTCCCAGTATAATGTTGAGTAAATGTGGTGAATTTTTGAATTGTTCCTAATCTTAGGAGGGAAGCCTTCAGTCTTTCATCATTAAGCATCATTTAGATGAAGTGGGCTGTTTTTTTGTAGATTCTCTTTATCAAACTGAGGAATTTTCTCTCCCTAGTTTGCTGAGTTTTTATCATAAATGAATGTTGGAAGTACTCATTATAAAAACAAATATGGTTATGGAAGATGAAAGAAAGTTTCAAGCATGTTGGCTTGATATGCCAGTTCCAAGTTGGCAAAAATAATTATCTCTTTTTTCTTTCTATCCATGAAATAAAAAATTAAGAGACAAGAATGTTTTTGGAATTGCATTATTTCTTCAAAATATGTTCCTAGTTTTAAAGGTATTACCTACTATTTTTTTTAAAACCACCACATTGAGGCACCTCTTTTTCACCTTGCCCATGCTGTAGGAAAACATAAAGACAGCTCGTCTGAGGCAACATGCAATCCACCAAAGTCACCTGCTTGTCTGTCTCCACTCCCTCTCTACACTGCAGAAGTGCTAGGTCTTGATTCTCTCTATTCTACTGGAAGAACAAGTTCTCTACCATGTGGATAATTTGCATGTAAAAGGAGACTGGGATATAGAGGCTGGAGACCACATCAGGTGGCTGGGTCTCCTGAACACTGCCCCCCAAACGCCCCACACAAATACATCCCAGGACACTGGGCATCTGGGATAAATCTCTATTGAGCATCTAGCATAGGGCCCGTCACCCAGTAGACAGTCACTAAATAGTTGTTGAATATGTGATGCCTGTTTAACACATTTTCTACAACCATGGAGACCTCCACAACTAATGTAGGACAAAATGTTTCTGCTTTGAACTCTAGCCTTTTGGTCCAGTGGGATTTATGAAAAGTGCCATCTCTATAGCTGAGGACGAAGAATGGAAGAGAATACGGTCATTGCTGTCTCCAACCTTCACCAGTGGAAAACTCAAGGAGGTATGAAAATAACATGAGTTTTAATAAGAAACTTAAAGAATGAATCTGGTGGGGACAGGTAGAAAATAAGATCACAGTCCCTTTCCAAGGGGTAGTCCACTGAATTTCAGCTGCCTAAAAATGGTCTTTTATCTTTATGTACAGAAAAGACATCACAAAATTCATTATAAAATGTCACTTACTGCTCCATGCTGGGGAAAGCCAGATTCTTCTGGGACTAGAGTCTGCACATTTAACTATGGGTGGTGTTGTGTTTTGTGCTTAGATGGTCCCTATCATTGCCCAGTATGGAGATGTGTTGGTGAGAAATCTGAGGCAAGAAGCAGAGACAGGCAAGCCTGTCACCTTGAAAGAGTAAGTAGAAGCACAGCCATGGGGTTCTGAGCTGTCATGAACCCCCTCCACCTGCCTGCCATGGAGCTGATAGTCCTGCTGTTGGGTTATTCCAGTGACCAGACAAAAGGAGGGCTGTGGTAATGCAACTTCAATGGGTCTCCCAAGATGGGGCAGCTCCGACGAGGAGGTGGGGCAGCTGGAGGAAAAGGATCTTCTCCCCTGTGCACAGGGGCCAGCGTTTACATCTCCGTTAAATTGTCACCTTGGATATTCTGGAAGACTAAATACATCCTTTAGGGGGAAAAGTGTGATTGTATCAGAGTTTTAAGCATGGAGTGTATGGGATGGTGGAAGGGGAAGGCACTTGTTATCTGTTGGTTGGCAGTGAGTAGGGTGGGAAAGTTATAATGGAGAACTTAGAATAACTTTGATCATTTCATGTTTTTTTCCTGAGGATATCAGTAGAATACCAAATATTAAAATTCCTACCATTTCTTTTTCTTCCAGTCTCAAAGAGAGAGGGTGGTAAAAATGCTGTAGGTAGGGCAAGCCTATTATTTGCTGTCTACACTTATGCAGGAACAACAGGTGTAATCTGAGCCTGTCCTGGGCAGACCGGGGATATGTGGTCACTCAGTATAGAAATTTCCAAATCAAATTTTGAGATATATTTTTTTTAACCAGGACATTATTGGTCATTATATTTTACAAAAACAATTCTGCCATCAGGGCAACTTCCGCTCACCACAGCTGGGGATAGTGGAATTTTCCAAAGCTTGAGCAGGGAGTATAGAGAATAAGGATGATATTTCTAGGAGCTCAGAACAGGGTACTGTTGCTTTGTAAAGTGCTGAAGAGGAATCAGCTCTGGGCACAGAGTCTGTAGTCAGTCAATGTCACCTGTCTTGAGCCCCTTAGGAAGAGTTAATTATTCTACTCTTGTTCTGCTGAAGCACAGAGCTTACCCATCTTGTATCATCCACAATCAACACATGCTACTGTGGTTGTATGATAGTGGGTCTCTGTATTCCTATGATGGGCTCCTTGATCTCAGAGGTAAGACTAATTCAGTTCAGTGTCTCCATCACCCCCAGCGGAGAGCCAGCTGCATCACTGGCACCCGATAACACCTTCTGATGGAGTGTGATGGGAGGTGATCCAGTAGATCTGAGAGTCTGTGGCTCTTTATCTGTCTTGACTGGACAAGTGGGTTTCCTGTTACACGTATAGTGGAAGGATGGTAAAGAGGTGCTGATTTTAATTTTCCACGTCTTTCTCCACTCAGCGTTTTTGGGGCCTACAGCATGGATGTGATCACTAGCACATCATTTGGAGTGAACATCGACTCTCTCAACAATCCACAAGACCCCTTTGTGGAAAACACCAAGAAGCTTTTAAGATTTGATTTCTTAGATCCATTCTTTCTCTCAATAAGTATGTGACTACTATTTCCTTTTCTCTCTCTCTCTTAAAAATAACTGCTTTATTGAGATATAAATCACCACATAATTCATCCACTTAAAATGTACAGTTCAGTGATTTGTAGTACATTTGAAGATATGCGTGACCATTATCATTTTAAACTTTAAAACTTTTTTTGTCAGTCTAGAGACCTCATACATTTTTAGCTATCAGCCCCCTGTCACAAACCCTGTCATCAAATGCAACCACTAATCAACTTTCTGCCTCTATGGATTTGCCTATTCTGGACGCTTCATAGAAATGATATTAATTTGTCAGGGTTTTTTATTCTCTAGTTCATGAATTTGTACTTTAGTCTGTATCATTTTCTTTCTTCTGCTGGCTTCAGGCTTAGTTTGCCCTTCTTCGTTTACTATGTTGTGGCATGAATATAGATTATTGATTTGTGATTTTTTGTTCTTCTAAATTTAGACATCACAGCTATAAATTTCCCTCTGGGCACTTCCTTTGCTAAATCCCATGAGATTGTGGCCTATCACATCTTAATTTTTGTTCACCTCAAAACAGTTTCTATTTGCCCTTTTGGTTTCTACTTTGACTCATCGGTTACTTAAATGTTTATTATTTAACTTCCACATATGTGTGAGTTTCCCAATTTTCTTTCCCTTATTGATTTTAGCTGTATTCCATGATAGGTGACAGAGATATGCTGTGTTATTTCTATCTTGACTACCTACTATTTCTTGAACAACGAGATTAATTTTGAGCTTCAGATTATGATTTGGGTTATTCTAGGAGACTCTAGTCCAATAGATAAAGGCAAAGAGATTAGGGCACTGAATTTTGTTCCTTTAATCATTCAAAAGATGCACAAGGGGCTGCTGATCTCACTGCTGTAGTGGTGATACATAGGTGATACATAGGTGATACAATGGCATAGGTCCCTATGCATAGACCTGCCCTTGCTCAGCCACTGGTCTGAAAGAGGGGCAAAAGTCATAGAAGGAATGGCTTCCAGTTGAGAACCTTTATGTCTTTTACTCTTCTGGTTGGTAGAGAAAACCAGAATTGTTCCAGGTAAATTTTGCACTTTCACAATGAATTTCTTTTTCTGTTTTTGTTTTGTTTTTCCTACAGTAGTCTTTCCATTCCTCACCCCAATTCTTGAAGTATTAAATATCTCTGTGTTTCCAAGAGAAGTTACAAGTTTTTTAAGAAAATCTGTAAAAAGGATGAAAGAAAGTCGCCTCAAAGATACACAAAAGGTAAAATCTGGTGGTAGTTATAGGAGGATGTTTAGTTTTTCATAATTTTTTTTCTTTTTTTTATTATTATTATACTTTAAGTTTTAGGGTGCATGTGCACAATGTGCAGGTTTGTTACACATGTATCCGTGTGCCATGTTGGTGTGCTGCATCCATTAACTGGTCATTTAGCATTAGGTATATCTCCTAATGCTGTCTCTCCCCACTCCCCCCACCCCACAACAGTCCCCATAGTGTGATGTTCCCCTTCCTGTGTCCATGTGTTCTCATTGTTCAATTCCCACCTATGAGTGAGAACATACAGTGTTTGGTTTCTTGTCCTTGCGATAGTTTACTGAGAATGATGTTTTCCAGTTTCATCCATGTCCCTACAAAGAACATGAACTCATCATTTTTTATGGCTTCATAGTATTCCATGGTGTATACGTGCCACATTTTCTTAATCCAGTCTACTGTTGTTGGACATTTGTGTTGGTTCCAAGTCTTTGCTATTGTGAATAGTGCTGCAATAAACATACGTGTGCATGTGTCTTTATAGCAGCATGATTTATAGTCCTTTGGGTATATACCCAGTAATGGGATGGCTGGGTCAAATGGTATTTCTAGTTCTAGATCCCTGAGGAATCGCCACACTGACTTCCACAATGGTTGAACTAGTTTGCATCCCACCAACAGTGCAAAAGTGTTCCTATTTCTCCACATCCTTTCCAGTACCTGTTGTTTCCTGACTTTTTAATGATGGCCATTCTAACTGGTGTGAGATGGTATCTCATTGTGGTTTTGATTTGCATTTCTCTGATGGCCAGTGATGATGAGCATTTTTGCATGTGTCTTTTGGCTGCATAAATGTCTTCTTTCGAGAAGTGTCTGTTCATGTCCTTCACCCACTTTTTGATGGAGTTGTTTGTTTTTTTCTTGTAAATTTGAGTTCATTGTAGATTCTGGATATTAGCCCTTTGTCAGATGAGTAGGTTGTGAAAATTTTCTCCCATTCTGTAGGTTGCCTGTTCACTCTGATGGTAGTTTCTTTTGCTGTGCAGAAGCTCTTTAGTTTAATTAGATCCCATTTGTCAGTTTTGGCTTTTGTTGCCATTGCTTTTGGTGTTTTAGACATGAAGTCCTTGCCCATGCCTATGTCCTGAATGGTATTGCCTAGGTTTTATTCTAGGGTTTTTATGGTTTTAGGTCTAAAATGTAAGTCTTTAATCCATCTTGAATTAATTTTTATATAAGGTGTAAGGAAGGGATCCAGTTACAGCTTTCTACATATGGCTAGCCAGTTTTCTCAGCAGCATTTATTAAATAGGGAATCCTTTTCCCATTGCTTGTTTTTGTCAGGTTTGTCAAAGATCAGATAGTTGTAGATATGTGGCATTATTTCTGAGGGCTCTGTTCTGTTCCATTGATCTATGTCTCTGTTGTGGTACCAGTACCATGCTGTTTTGGTTACTGTAGCCTTGTAGTATAGTTTGAAGTCAGATAGCGTGATGCCTCCAGCTTTGTTCTTTTTTTAGATTATATACATATGATCGGTGTAGTTGCCTGTGTGTTTTTAAAGAATGCTTTTAACGTGAAGACTACTCATGTTTAGGGCAAGAGAATTCATTTTATAGAAATGCAGAAAGTGTAGTTTGGGGAAGGAGATATGAGAATGAGTCAGAGACAGCACATAAAATTTGGTATCAGACACAACAATTAGTATGCCATGGCAAAAATTTTATTGAGATAAAACTTTACCACTTTACTTCCCTTCAGTAAATTGTCAGAGGATAAACATTACTGTTTGGAAATATATTTTACTGATATTATGCTTTCCCCATATCATAGATTGGTGAAGACTCTTTTCAAGTACAAAACTGTTATTTTACACATTCTCCAATGAAAGTCCCTATCAGGCCACCTGCTGAAGTGTAGCGTGTGTTAAATTTGAACCATCTCACATGATAGCCAGATTTGTTTCAGGAAAACATCTTGCTTTCCAAGGATTTAGAAGGGTATTTTTTTCACTGGTGACTCAGGCAACATGCTTCAGATTTCTGGTCTTCAAGGAGCCATATTCTCAGAAAGGAGATCAAGGACCGCACTTGTGATTTACTTCTGACTTCAGGAGCCACTTTCTGTCAATGAAATTTCTTTTTTTGCTTCTAGCACCGAGTGGATTTCCTTCAGCTGATGATTGACTCTCAGAATTCGAAAGAAACTGAGTCCCACAAAGGTAACCAGAGTGCTTCTGAGGGCTACTTGTGGGGCACTCAGAGGGAAGGCCTTCTTCTGAAAATGTGCAGGAAATATTCCAGGAAGATGAGAATTTCTGCCAATAGCAGAGCGACACATGTTTGGATGTTATAAGTGGTAGCTGGAGGCATTTTCTAGAGGCATACAGGCATAGATATCCATGTTCTAAGATTAAGGGGCAACTCTAAGTAAACCTGCCATGCTAGAAAGTCAGTCCGCAGTCTGTGGATCACCTACATCAGATCAAATGCCAGTTCTCAGCCTCCTTCAGATCCACTGAATCAAAATTTCTGCCTGGAAATTTATTAGGTTGCTGCAAAAGTAATTGCGGATTTTTCCATTACTTTTAATTGCCAAAAAAAAGAAAACCGCAATTAAAAGTAATGGCAAAAACCACAATAACTTTTGCAGCTACCTAATACATCTAACATCCAATCAGGAGCCACACTCTTACAATAAGGGTGATTTTAGCTGGCAGTACTTGTTGAAAGTGTGTCACCAGGTTAATCTACTGCAAAGTTATTTTCCCCTTTGGAATGGATTAGTAACTTGTGGGGAAAACCTCTGAGACCGTGTAAATATCCTCTTTGTCTTCCATGTTTCACCTACGAGTTTTACAACCATGTATGTTTTTTACTGAAGTCACTACTACTATGACAGTGGCAAAATGATGACCATGGTCAATTCAAAGCCACCAAGACTTGGCAACCATCTAACAAAATTCCTGAATATTTAACTATTGGTTCTAGAGAGCAGGACTGGGCTGACTCCAGCATACTGCTTTAAAAATATCCATGTCTACATCTACTTTTGTCTGTATGTCTATGTATCTATCTGTGTGCTATCTAGCTATGTATGTATGTATGTATGTATGTATGTATGTATGTATCTATCTATCTATCTATCTATCATCTATCATCTAGCTATCATTTATCCATCTATCTTCTATCTACTTATCTATTATCTATCTATCATCTATCTATTCATCTATCTGTCCCAATATAACTTGCTGTGATAAAGGAAATAGTCTATTGTTTTACTGTTTCATACAGAAATCACTAGACACATATGGCTATTGGGCAATGGATATGTGGCTAGTGCCACTGAAGATCAATTTTAAATGGTATTTCAGTTTAATTTAATAAAATTTGATTTTAAATAGCCACTAGTGGATAGTGGCTACCATATTGGACAGCAGAGCTCTAAAGTTTGAGATTATAGTTCAATTTCATATCAGTATCATCAGGTTCATGATAATTGAATACAATGATTAGGTAGTTGAATTTACCTATAACTGCATCACAGAAGTCTTCACTGGTAAATCACAGCTCTGTTGTCATTTCTCACACTCCTTTCATATTGGTTTTGGTTGTGAATTACATGGTTGGAGCAGGCATCATATTTGTTTCTATGTTCCAGTTCTCTAAAGGTCCTAATCCAGTCCTGATCAAACAGACCAGTGATGGACCATCCTGAGCTTCTCTCAGGAGAAAAAGCAAGAGGGGCCCAACTTGTAATCATAGCAGCTTATGCTATTTTAATGCCGTCCATCAGACTACAATCAGTCACCACTCATCTAACTTTTTGTCCATCTCTCATTCTTGTACATCCTGAGATAGTCAATTCTGAGAACTGTAGCCTAGATCTATCACCTGATGCCTCTCAAAGATATAATCCATGCTTCTCAAGCTAGGCTATGCACACAAATCACTGCATCTTGTGAAAGTTCAGATTTTGAATCAGTAGTTCAAGGGTGGGGTTTGAGATTTTGCATTTCTAATGAGCTCTCAGATGCTTCTGACCCATGGACCACACTTTGAGTACCAAGAAGTGGTCTGTAGTCCAATATTGGTCCCTAGGTTCCCTCAAACATATCTATGGGAAACATCCTTTAATTTTTCCCTACATTTAACCATTAGTGTTGCAAATTCTTTCAAAGTTTGTCAAGGTATATTGTAGCTAAAATAAATTACATTTTTCTTGGGGGAGAGGACTACCTCACATTAACTTACAATAAAGTACTTTTAGGATCATTCAAGGAACATGCCCATAACACTGAGTATGTTATGCGGAAATGCTCTCTCTGGAAATTACACAGTAGTGCAAGTGGCGGGGATGGCATGAGGAGGAGTGGATGGCCCACATTCTCGAAGACCTTGGGGAAAACTGGATTAAAATGATTTGCCTTGTTCTGGTTCTGTAAGATACACATCAGAGTGAAACCACCCCCAGTGTGCCTCTGAATTGCTTTTCTATTTTTTCCCCCTGGGGATTTGAAAGTTTCACTTCGATTTCTCTTCATATAAACTGTGATGCCCTACATTGATCTGATTTACCTAAAATGTCTTTCTTCTCCTTTCAGCTCTGTCTGATCTGGAGCTCGTGGCCCAATCAATTATCTTTATTTTTGCTGGCTATGAAACCACGAGCAGTGTTCTCTCCTTCATTATGTATGAACTGGCCACTCACCCTGATGTCCAGCAGAAACTGCAGGAGGAAATTGATGCCGTTTTACCCAATAAGGTGAGTGGATGATACATGGAGAAGGAGGGAGGAGGTGAAACCTTAGCAAAAATGCCTCCTCACCACTTCCCAGGAGAATTTTTATAAAAAGCATAATCACTGATTCTTTCACTGACTCTATGTAGGAAGGCTCTGAAAAGAAAAAGAAAGAAACATAACGAATGGTTGCTACTGGCAGAAGCATAAGATCTTTGTAAAATAGTGCTGGCCCTGGTTCATCTGCTTTCTGTTACCACAATAATGCTAAGTAAAAAACCTCCAAAAACCTCAGTGGCATCTAATAATAAGCATTTATTGCTCACCCTCATTTCACATTGGTTTTGGTTGTGAATTACATGTTTGCAGCAGGCACCATAGTGGTGTGTGATGTTCCCTTAGCTGTATCCACATATGGACACAGGAATTTGCTCTTTTTATCTGTTTTTACTTTCTTGGTTACAGACATGTGACCTTTTTTTGAAAGGTAACAATCACTTTCTCATATGTTATTTGATGCTAGTGGTCATAGCCTATTAGTCACATTTGTTTCCATGAGAAAGAAAAACCACTACATGGTTATGCTAAGGATTTCAGTCCCTGGGGTGAGAGCTGTCTCAAATATCTCCCCACTTCATAACTCCTCCACACATCTCAGTGGACCATTGAGCACATCAATGGGCATGACAATTATTAAAACGCTTTATATATATATATATATATATACACACATACACACACACACACACACATATATATATATATAATACAAATCCTGCTTTGTAACTCTTTTTGTTTGTATATATAACAAAAAGAGTTACCAAGCAGGACTTCGCAACCAATAATCCTTGCGTGGCAGAGATAATTTGCTTTGTTTTTTTTGGTTTGAGCACATTTGTATAAACACATACACAAGGCAAACACCAAAAATATTCCATGAATTGACTGTAAATATTTCTTTTTTTATTGTTATATTTTAAGTTCTGGGGTACATGTGCTGAATGTGCATGTTTGTTACATAGGTATACATGTGCCATGGTGGTTTGCTGCACCCATCAACTCATCAGCTACATTAGGTATTTCTCTTAATGCTATACCTCCTCTAGTCCCCCATCTCCCAACAGGCCCTGGTGTGTGATGTTCTCCTCCCTGTGTCCACACATCAACACAGGAATTTGCTCTTTTTATCTGTTTTTACTTTCTTGATTACAGACCTGTGACCTGCTTTGGAAAGGCAACAATCACTTTCTCATATTTTTTTGATCTTAGTGGTCATAGCCTATTAGTCACATTTGTTTCCATGAGAAAAAAAAAACCACTACAAGGTTATGCTAAGGATTTCAGTCCCTGGGGTGAGAGCCGTCCCAAATGTTTCCCATGTTCATAACTCCTCCACACATCTCAGTGGGCCATTGAGCACATCAATGGGCATGACAGTTATTAAAACACTTTATAAATGCTTCGATCCTTTGCCAGTATGAGTTAGTCTCTGGAGCTCCTAATACTTCATTAGTACTGCATGGACTGAGTTAAAAGTTAATTCGAAATCTCAATTTATCCAAATCTGTTTCTTTCTTTCCAGGCACCACCCACCTATGATACTGTGCTACAGATGGAGTATCTTGACATGGTGGTGAATGAAACGCTCAGATTATTCCCAATTGCTATGAGACTTGAGAGGGTCTGCAAAAAAGATGTTGAAATCAATGGGATGTTCATTCCCAAAGGGGTGGTGGTGATGATTCCAAGCTATGTTCTTCACCATGACCCAAAGTATTGGACAGAGCCTGGGAAGTTCCTACCTGAAAGGTACAAGGTCCCTGGGAAGGGAGCCCTCCCTGAACCAGCCTGGTTCAAGCATATTCTGCCTCTCTTAATCTACAGGACAGTCATGTGGTTGTATAATTATTTGCTTGTTTTTTATATTTAGAGATTTTTTAAATCATCAAATTGATTATTGTCACACTTTACAAACCATAGACTAGAAAAAAGAAAACTACAGCCATCCACAGTCCCAACAACTTACGATGAAGGTCATCAGTTATGTCCTTATGGGTCATAAGTGTCCAAAATGTAAGGACTCTTAAAAACACATGATCACAATGCTATTATTACGTCCCTCAAATGAATATTTTTTCATAAATATAATCAAATATTTAGGAATAAAATTTGAATAAAAAACATGCATCTAATCTTCAAAGAATTTTATAGCTTAGTGGAACAGATAGACAAAGAAAGCAGTGATGATACTGCATTGCATCGGTACAGTAGCATCATATGTCTGTGTAAATTATCTGACTTCAACTATTCTATGGAGGTGTAGGGGAGAAAGAGGGAGAGATGGAGAGAACAAGAAGGAGGAGAAGGAGGGATAAGACAAGGTAAGGACAAGGAGGAGAATTAGAAAAACAAGAGAGGAGATGAGAAGGAAAATGCAAAATAACAATTTTGAAATAGTGCAAGACAATATCCCCTTCTCCTTCCTCATGGCCAATGTAAGTGTGACTTGAGGCAGGAACCTACTTTTCTGTCAGTCAGTCTCATCACTTATGTGCCTTTTATAGTGTGAACACATCACCACCCTGAATATAATTTCAGTGTTTAGAAATAAGTATTCTTTGCAACACTATTTATCTCATCTCAACAAGACTGAAAGCTCCTATAGTGTAAGGAGAGTAGAAATGATCTGTACCTTACAATTCTCATAGCAAAATAAGCATAGCAGGATTTCAATGACCAGTCCACAAAAGTATCCTGTGTACTACTAGTTGAGGGGTGGCCCCTAAGTAAGAAACCTTACATGTAACTCTTAGGGGTATTATGTCATTAACTTTTTAAAAATCTGTCAATGTGGAACCAGATTCAGCAAGAAGAACAAGGACAGCATAGATCCTTACATATACACACCCTTTGGAACTGGACCCAGAAACTGCATTGGCATGAGGTTTGCTCTCATGAACATGAAACTTGCTCTAATCAGAGTCCTTCAGAACTTCTCCTTCAAACCTTGTAAAGAAACACAGGTTAGTCAATTTTCTATAAAAATAATGTTTTATTAAGAATTCTTTTAACTGAGGGGTCTGTATTTTTTAAAAAGAATATGCTCGTTTAATCTTTTACTAATTTGTTCTATGGGCCAAAGAATCAATTTGGACCCATCTATGATCTTTCAGGGTGCTTCACTTCTGGAGTTCGAAACCTGTAGCATTAAA
This sequence comes from Nomascus leucogenys, assembly GCF_006542625.1. Lineage (NCBI taxonomy): Eukaryota > Metazoa > Chordata > Mammalia > Primates > Hylobatidae > Nomascus > Nomascus leucogenys. The sequence goes on along the minus strand of NC_044397.1, from coordinate 34,467,664 downwards.
AACATCATGTAAAGTCCATGTAGATTAACATGGCATGATTATCTGCAGTCTCCTTGAACTTGAGCAAAGTTTACGTTCAGTTTCAAGTTGATTGGAAAGATGGGGAAGTATTTTGCACAGTCATGAAGTGTAATGATTACCTTGTTGTGACTTTTGAATGCTGCTCTCCCCAACCAGAACTCGCAGAAGCTCTCTCATGAGAGTGGCTCCCAACCACTAGCTGTACATTGGAATCACCAGGGAGCTTTAAAAATTCATGATGCCTGGGATATCACAGAAATTCTAAACTAATTTGCCCAGAGTGTAGCTTTAAAAGCTCCCCCATTGCTTCTCATGTGAAGCCAAGGTTGAGAATGACTAATTAAGGCATTTCTGGTGGATATGAAGGACTACCACAGTCTAAGGCCATTCTGACTGACCTCACCTTCCAGGTGCCTAGCTCCATCCAGCTGGGCTCCTTTTCAACCCAATTAAAACTCTATTAATGTTGTTCCATTTCTCCTCATTTTGTTCTTATCTTTCAAGTCCTAGTTCAATTCCCAAGCCCCTCCAAAGTGTCTTCTCCTCCTAATCCAAGGCCCATTTACTTCTCTGCTCTGTTATTGGATACTGGAGGCTATTATCATATAATTTCACAATTTGCCATTGAATCATTGAGTTTTATTCTCTATATTTTCTCTGTATCTAAGAATGTCTTCCCCCCTCCATTAACAATATCCTCTTATTTTATTCTTTTTTAAAATATCCCAGTGGTGCCTTGCAAGGGACTGTATCTAATGCAAGCCTTTGGTAAATGTTTAGGGAGTGATGTGCAGTTGATGGCTTGCATACATATATTAAGCTATTTAATGTGAACCTTTAAACAAATGCCATTCCTGCATATGCATGTGTGTGTGTGCATGCACATGTGGGCATGCATGTCTGTCTGCAGTGAAAATATATTCAGGGTTTTTGAAAATTTTTAAATAATAGAGTGTTATATTTATAGAAAGATTTGAAATATTTTCTCTGAAGAAGTTAAAGAACAGACATCATTGATTCATATTAAACAAGACCCTATAAATCTTACTTCTAGGTCTCATGTATTTATTATTCAACTCCACCCCTGAAGTAGGCTTTCTATATTGGAGAGGAAGAAGATAGAAATAGTTTCCATATTATTTCCATATTCCATATTATTTGTGGCTTTAGGCCAGCAGCGTAGCTATCTTATATGTGCTCAGACAGGGGACTCAGCCCTGAATGAAAGAGGTCCTCTGGCACACCTGGGATGGGGAAGGTACTCCTTGGTAAGCTCCCAACCTGGCACTTCTTGATCTCCTTGGCAATTTTCTTGCCAATTACTCCATGGAGATCAGAATATCACTCTGTTGTGTCCCCTCAACATGGAAGGAGTGTCTCAATAAGAATGGGGCTGAAAGTTGAGTCCAAACACTGTAGGAATTGAGAGGTTCCCCACTTGCAATACCCTTGGAAGCCAAGAGGAGATGTTAAAAAATAAAATGATAATGCTTCCTGAAGGTGTCTTCCCATCTTTACACTGGATGGGTTCAATTGGGAGGAATTACTGGACTCTGGAAGTTGAAGACTGTCCATATAATTAAAATGTACAATAACTACTCAGGATTACCTTGCAAGTTTCAACATACACAAAATTAACTTTATATGACTCTTCAAAAATAGTTTGCCATCATACCTAATAATCTGGTTTAAATTTTAAAAACTCATCCATTTTACCTAAAATTTAAATCAAAAAAGAACACAGGTTCCCATGAATTTGTCTCAGGCCTGGCACAGAATAGTACTCCACAAATATTTTGTTAAATGATAGATGATGAATGCTCTCACTATCCAATCCTCACACATCTTATAGACTAAGTATAAAGAATCCAAGATTTATAGTGCTAAAAGTAGTTTTTATATGTTTACAAAGCACTATTGTCATTACTGCATTTTTTGCCCATTACTCCGTGGAGATCAGAATATCACTCTGTTGTGTCCCCTCAACACTGAAGGAGTGTCTCACTCACTTTGATGCTATACTTTCTACTTTTGTTTATTTAATGCTTCTCAATATGCTTGTTTAACTGTTGCAGATCCCCCTGAAATTACACTCAGGAGGACTTCTTCAACCAGAAAAACCCATTGTTCTAAAGGTTGAGTCAAGGGATGGCACCGTTTAAGTGGAGCCTGAATTTTCCTAAGGACTTCTGCTTTGCTCTTCAAGAAATCTGTGCCTGAGAACACAAGAGACCTCAAATTACTTTGTGAATAGAACTCTGAAATGAAGATGGGCTTCATCCAATGGACTGCATAAATAACCGGGGATTCTGTATATGCATTGAGCTCTCTCACTGTCTGTGTAGAGTGTTATACCTGGGAATATAAAGGAGGTGACCAAATCAGTGCGAGGAGGTAGATTTGGCTCCTCTGCTTCTCATGGGACTATTTCCACCACCCCCAGTTAGCACCATTAACTCCTCCTGAGCTCTGATAAGAGAATCAACATTTCTCAATAATTTCATCCACAATTATTAATGAAAATAAGAATTATTTTGATGGCTCTAACAATGACATTTATATCACATTTTCTCTGGAGTATTCCATAATAAGTTTTATATTAAATCAACAAAGACCACTTTACAAAAGTATTATCAGATGCTTTCCTGCACATTAAGGAGAAATCTATAGAACTGAATGAGAACCAACAAGTAAATATTTTTGGTCATTGTAATCACTGTTGGTGTGGGGCCTTTGTCAGAACTAGAATTTGATTACTAACACAGGTGAAAGTTAATCCACTGTGACTTTGCCCATTGTTTAGAAGGAATATTCATAGTTTAATTATGCCTTTTTTGATCAGGCACAGTCGCTCACACCTGTAATCCCAGCACTTTGGGAGGCTGAACCGGGCGGATCACCTGAGGTCAGGAGTTCAAGACCAGCCTGGCCAACATGGTGAAACCCCATCTCTACTAAAAATACAAATATTAACTAGGCGTGGTGGCACACACCTGTAATCTCACTACACAGGAGGCTGAGGCAGGAGAATCACTTGAACCTGGGAGGCGGATGTTGAAGTGAGCTGAGATTGCACCACTGCACTCCAGTCTGGGTGACAGAGTGAGACTCAGTCTCAAAAAAAATATATATGCCTTTTTGAAGAACATATATTTTGTAACAAAGAACTGAAGCCCTTATTATATTATTAGTTTTGATTTAATGTTTTCAGCCCATCTCCTTTGATATTTCTGGGAGACAGAAAACATGTTTCCCTACACCTCTTGCATTCCATCCTCAACACCCAACTGTCTCGATGCAATAAACACTTAATAAAAAACAGTCTAGTGGTCAATTGATTGAGCAACAAGGCTAAAAGCACTCATTCCTTTTCTTTTCTGAATTCTTCCTTTATTTTCCCTTCTTGAATAATTTAGTCCTAAAGTCATTAGGTGGGTGGCAGCCATATGGTGGCCACACATTAAGGAAGAGAAGAGAGAGTCATGGTGGCTCTAAGTCAGAGACCAAGTAGGGTGAGGACCAAGTAGGTGTTCATGTGGAGAGACATCCTGGCCTGGGTGTGGGAATCCAAGAAAGCAGAGAAGGGGTCGACACAGAGGGGTGGCTTGCAAGAGCAGCCAGAGCCTAAATAGGGTATGGATAACCCACGTGAGGTGAGGAGGGCATCCATGAGTGGGAGGGGATGGGTGAGGTTTGGCTACAAAAAGGGGATTGATCAAATAAGTAAATATATTAAGGATGATGGAAGCCAGCCTTCTCCTCTTTGCAGAAGGGAGTCATGGATTCAGAAAGGGAGAAAACTAGCATGAATCCTATGAAATTAGATTGGAAAGGATGTATCCGTGTATATTCATACCCTTCTAGATAGATAGATGGGTAGATAGATGACAGATAGGTAACAGATAGATCACAGATAATGAGATAGATGTAAATGTATGTCTATATTTGTGTGTGTGTACAAAAAACATATATTCTCTACTTCTCTCCACTGATAGGGCTAGGTAACAATGACATTTCAATAGCAATGAACACACTTAGTGCCCCGATCTTGGCTTATGAATACCATTTTCCACTGAAGGGAACCAGAGCTCTTTAGAGAAATGGTTGATTCCAGGGCAAGGATTAAGAATGTTCAAGATAAGTTTAGGACACATTTTGTGCCAGAAAGCAAGAAAATTTTCAAATGATTTCCAAGTAATCTTTGGAAATGCTATTTGAAAATGACTTCCAAATGACATTTCCAAATGACTTGCAAACGATTTCCAAATGATATTTGGAAAAACCTAAAGACTCCATCAAAGCACTATTGGAACTGATAAATTCAGTAAAGTTGCAGGATACAAAATCAGCATACAAAAATCAGTAGCATTTCTGTATGCCAATAGTGAACAATCTGGCAAAAACAAAAAAGTAATCCCATTTACAATAGCCACAAATAAAACTAAATACCTAGAAATTAACTTAATCAAAGAAGAGAAAGATCTCTACAATGAATACTGTAAAACATTGATGAAAGGAATTGAAGACACAAAAAGGATACTTCATGTTTATATATTGTGAGAATCAGTATTGTTAAAAATATCCACACTACCCAAAGCAATGTACAGATTCAATGCAATCCCTCAAAATACCAATGACATTCTTCAAATAAATAGAAAAAATCCTATAATTTGTATGGAACCACAAAAGACCCATAACAGCCAAAGCAATCTTCAGCAAAAAGAAGAAAACTGGAGGAATCATATTACCTGACTTCAAATTATACTACAGAGGTATAGTAACCGAAACAGCATGGTTCTTGTATAAAAACAGACACATAGACCAATGAAATAGAATAGAGAACCCAGAAACAAATGCAAACACCTACAGTGGACTCATTTTTGACACTGCTACCAAGAACATATCCTGGGGAACAAAACATCTCTTCAATAAATGGTGCTGGGAAAGCTGGATATCAATATGCAGAAGAATGAAACTAGACCCCTATATCTCACCAGACACAAAAATCAAATCAAGGTGGATTAAAGACTGAAATCTGCTAAGCAGGGTGACTCATGCCTGTAATCTCAGTACTTTGCAGAACTTTGAGAGGCCAAGGCAGACAGATCACTTGAGGTCAGGAGTTCGAGACCAGCCTGGCCAACATGGTGAAACCCCATCTCTACCAGAAAATACAAAAGTTAGCTGGGCGTGGTAGTGCGTGCCTGTAGTTCCAGCTAGTCAGGAAGCTAAGGTGGGAGAATCATTTGGACCTGGGAGGTGGAGGCTGCAGTGAGCCAAGATCATGCCAATGCACCCCATCCTGGGCAACAGAGTGAGACAGACTGAAGTCTAAGACCTCAAGCTATGAAACTGCTACAAGAAAACATTGTGGAAACTCTTCAGGACATTGGTCTGGGCAAAAATTTCTGAAGTAATACCCCACAAGCACAGGCAACCAAAGCAAAAATGGACAAATGGAATCACATCAAGTTAAAAAGCTTCTGTGCCTCAAAAAAAGTAATCAACAAAGTGAAGACACAAACCACAGAGTGGAAGAAAATAGTTTCAAACTAACACTCTGACAACAGATTAATAGTCAGAATATATAAAGAGCTCAAACAACTCTGTAGGAAAAATCTAATAATCCAATCAAAAAATGGGCAAAAGATTTGAATAGACATTTCTATCTCTTTTTTTTTTTATTTTGAGATAGAGTCTCTCTCTGTCACCCAGGCTGGAGTGCAGTGGTGCTATCTCAGCTCAGTGCAAGCTCCTCCTCCCAGGTTCATGTCATTCTCCTGCCTCAGCCTCCCAAGTAGCTGGGACTACAGGTGCCTGCCACAACGCCTGGCTAATTTTTTTGTATTTTTAGTAGAGATGGGGTTTCACTGTGTTAGCCAGGATGGTCTCGATCTCCTGACCTCATGATCCGCCCGCCTCGGCCTCCCAAAGTACTGGGATTACAGGTGTGAGCCGCCGCACCTGGCCTGAATAGACATTTCTCAAAAGAAGACATATAAATGCCACATAGGCATATGAAAAGGTGCTCAACATCATTGATCATTAGAGAAATGAAATAAAAAACTACAGTGAGATAGCATCTCACCCCAACTAAAATGGCTTTTATCCAAAAGACAGGCAATAATAAATGCCAGCGAGAATGTGGAGAAAAGGAAACCCTTGTAGAGTGTTGGTGTAAATTCGTACAACCACTATAGAGAACAGTGCGGAGTTTCCTCAAAAAATTAAAAGAAAGCTACCACAAGATCCAGAAATCACAGTGCTTCAGTATATACCTGAAAGAAAGGATATCCATATACTGAAGAGATATCTTCATGCTCATGTTCACAATAGCCACTACTCACAAATGCCAAGATTTGGAAGCAACCTAAGTGTCCATCAACAGATGAATGGATAAAGAAAGTGCTCCACTTATACACAATGGAGTACAATTCAGACACGAAAAAAGCATGAGATTCTGTTATCTGTAATAACATGGATGAAACTGGAGGTCATCATGTTAAGTGAAATAAGCCAGGCACAGAAAGACAGACATTGCATGTTCTCACTTTTTTGCAGGATCTACAAATCAAAACAATTGAGCTAATGTCTGGGTCTTAGTCAATTTTGTAACCTAAGTACTGGGAGCACAGCTTTTAAAATACATGATGAGTGCTTTAATACAGGAATGAATAGATGAGAGGCACAAGGTGTCTCTGGGTGTTCTTCTGATTCGTAGTATCTTCCTTGACACACTCAGTACAACTCTCAGCAGGTAAGTCTCTTCATGTTATGTTACCTTCTGAGGAATTAGGTGGCAGAACATGCCTTCTATTATTTTCCTTTACAGAACAAGACCAATTGCATTAGTTGGGACACAGTGCTGGCTGCATTTGAGTCCCAAGCAACGATTAGTCTATTGCTGAGAGTAATTAGTCTATTTCTACAGAGTCAGAGGGGATGACACACAGGGGCCCAGCAATCTCACCTAAGTCAACTCCGCCAACCTTTCTGGTCACCCACCATGTGTACAGTGCCCTGCTAGGGTCCAGGGTCATGAAAGTAAATAATACCAAACTGTGCCCTTGAGGAGCTCACCTCTTCTACGGGAAACAGGCACAGAAACCCACAAGGGTGGTAGAGAGGAAAGAGGACAATAGGACTGTGTGAGGGAGATAGGAGGCACCCAGAGGAGGAAATGGTTACATCTGTGTGAGGAGGTTGGTAAGGAAAGACTTTAACAGAAGGGGTCTGTCTGGCTGGGCTTGGAAGGATGTGTAGGAGTCATCTAGGGGGCACAGGTACACTCCAGGGAGAGAGAATTGCATGGATAAAGATCTGTAGGTGTGGCTTGTGGGGATGGATTTCAAGTATTCTGGAATAAGGACAGCCATGGAAACAAGGGCAGGTGAGAGGAGATTTAATAGATTTCATGCCAACATGGCACATGTATACATATGTAACAAACCTGCACGTTGTGCACATGTACACTAAAACTTAAAGTATAATAATAATAAAATTAAAAAAAGAAAAAAAAAGATTTCATGCCAATGGCTCCACTTCAGTTTCTGATAAGAACTCAGATTCCCTGGACTCCCTGATAACACTCATTAAGTTGTTTATGATTCCTCATAGAATATGAACTCAAAGGAGGTCAAGAAAGGGGTGTGTGCGATTCTTTGCTACTGGCTGCAGCTGCAGCCCCGCCTCCTTCTCCAGCACATAAACATTTCAGCAGCTTGGCCTAAGACTGCTGTGCAGGGCAGGGAAGCTCTAGGCAGACAGCCCAGCAAACAGCAGCACGCAGCTGAAAGTGAGACTCAGAGGAGACAGTTGAGGAAAGAAAGTGGCGACGGACCTCATACCAAATTTGGCAGTGGAAACCTGGCTTCTCCTGGCTGTCAGCCTGGTGCTCCTCTGTCAGTAACTGTCCAGATTCCTCTCCTCTGTTAACTTGGACTTGGGGTGCTACTCAGGCCCCTGCTCCCTTATCTGTTTTGAAGATCAAAAGAGATGTTCAAGGAGGAGTAGGTTAATTGTTGGATGCTACAAACACATAAAGGTTATTACTGATCTTATGCAGATTTATGAAGAAATAAATAAGCGTTTGTCACAGCCACCTTCTCATTTTGGTGACTAGGAGGGTTTAGGGACAGCATTTGGTAGTGGGAATGACCTAATTAGGTTAGATTTGACCTATACTAGTCAATGAAAACTCAGCAAAGGCAGATTACAAACTGCTGAACACGATGGGGCGGGTGATCCTCATCCCCTTCCCAGGTTCTGGGGATTCTGGGTGCAGGAGGGAGCAGCTTGGGTTTTTGTCTCATTACCTTCGTTTTCTGGGTTCTCTGTCTGCTGGAAGGGATGTGTAGAAGTTCTTCCTCTGTGGACCTGGTGGTCCCTGCTCCCCTAACTTCCACCCCAGGATATCACTTACATAACGCACCAGGGAACACCAAGACTTCAGGGGAAGCTGTCCCCTGGCTCTTCCCTCTTCCCTGTGCCATGCCCCTGAAAATCCCCTCCCTCCTATGACTCACTCCTCCACCCTGTCATACACAGAACTGTTTATCTTGCAATGATCAATCTCTAGAGCAAAGGAGACTTGGAGGAAGTTTTGAGGATTTATTCTTTGCTTTAATCTTTTTCCTCCAGTCTCTGGGAGGTAGGATTAATATAGAGCTTTGTTTCTCACCTAATGGGAATCTACTAGCAGCCTGTAAAGGGAGGAGCTGTGAAAGCCAATTTGGATTTTACATATTTTTTTCCCCTTTATGTTATAGTACAGGAGGGCGAACCCTCTCACTGGTGGGATTCCTGGCATCCTAGAGCAGGTGGAGAGAAGAGTTACTTTCCACTGTGGATCGTGGAGGCTCCACCTGTCACATTTGTCTTCTACCTCAATTTGACTTTTATTAAGAGTAGGGAACCACAATGACATGAAAATAGAAAATGTAAACCTCATTTTCTTTCATAGAAAGCTTAGGAATTCAGTGAGTTGTGGCAACATGGTTTCCATTGTCTAACATTTTAAAATGAATTGATATGGTTTACATTCATTCGTTTTTAAACCAGAATTTTTTGGAGATAGACTATTTCCAGCATGTTCCTCTGGATGATAAAAGAGGGCTGTTAGTTCAGTATTTGTGACAATAAATGTGTGTAAAATAACGTCACCTTTCTAGAATAATATCAGGAATATGAGTCTAATGCATGAATGTATATCTCTAAGACAAGACCGCATATGTCTTTTTAAATATACATGCCTGACAGTTTATTTTAATACCTCCTTTTTGAATATACCTGCTTATCAGGTTATCTTAAACTGTCAGGCAGGGGAGTAAGCAATACTGTGAGCCAGTGATGGTGGCAAAGTCATCCAGGTAGGATCCATATGAAGTGAGAAAATATTCCTCAGCTCTCGGAGTAGAACTCCAAAGAGATATTCATGGGTCCTGGCCCCCTAGTGGAGATCACTCAAAGGGCAAACAGGTTGGCATCTCATCTGCTTCAAGCCTGGACACAGGGACATCAAATGTGTCACTCTGTGTGTGGTCTGCCACGTTGTGGGGCTGTCACTACAGACTCGGGCAGCCGGGCAGACAATACCTCAGCCTTAGACGATGCTGGTGCAGCCCAGGAGTCAGAAGCCATAGTGTAGACCATGCCCTCCTTAGGCCAACACAATTACATGCAATAGATGACTGGCTTTTCTGTTAGTCTCTTCATTGGAACCGAAAGCGGCATTACTCTACCAAACAGAGGAGAGCTGGAAAGAAACTAAACAGCTCGCCCAGTACAGCCTCTGCCTTGACATGGAACCATGTAAGTCTAGACACTGTATTTTATTGAGGATTTTGGCGTCAATGTTCATCAGGGGTATTGGTCTAAAATTCTTTTTTTTGTTGTTGTGTCTTTGCCAGGTTTTGGTATCAGGATGATGCAGTCCTCATAAAATGAGTTAGGGAGGATTCCCTCCTTTTCTATTGATTGGAATAGTCTCAGAAAGAATGGTACCAGCTCATTCCTTCTGAAACTATTCCAATCAATAGAAAAAGAGGGATTCCTCCCTAACACATTTTATGAGTCCAGCATCGTCCTGATACCAAAGCCTGGCAGAGACATAACCAAAAAAGAGAATTTCAGACCAATATCTTTGATTAACATTGATGCAAAAATCCCCAATAAAATACTGACAAACCAAATCCAGCAGCACATCAAAAAGCTTATACACCATGATCAAGTGGGCTTCCTACCTGGGATGTAAGGCTGGTTCAACATACGCAAATCAATAAATGTAATCCAGCATATAAACAGAACCAAAGACAAAAACCACATGATTATCTCAATAGATGCAGAAAAGGCCTTTGACAAAATTCAACAACCCTTCATGCTAAAAACTCTCAATAAATTAGGTATTGATGGGACATATCTCGAAATAATAAGAGCTATCTATGACAAACCCACAGCCAATATCATACTGAACGGGCAAAAACTGGAAGCATTCCCTTTGAAAACTGGCACAAGACAGGGATGCCCTCTCTCACCACTCCTATTCAACATAGTGCTGGAAGTTCTGGCCAGGGCAATCAGGCAGGAGAAGGAAATAAAGGGTATTCAATTAGGAAAAGAGGAAGTCAAATTGTCCCTGTTTGCAGATGACATGATTGTATATCTAGAAAACCCCATGGTCTCAGCCCAAAATCTCCTTAAGCTGATTAGCAACTTCAGCAAAGTATCAGGATACCATTGTACAAAAATCACAAGCATTCTTGTACCCCAATCACAGACAAACAGAGAGCCAAATCATGAGTGAACTCCCATTCACAATTGCTTCAAAGAGAATAAAATACCTAGGAATCCAACTTACAAGGGATGTGAAGGACCTCTTCAAGGAGAACTACAAACCACTGCTCAATGAAATAAAAGAGGATACAAAGAAATGGAAGAACATTCCATGCTCATGGGTTGGAAGAATCAGTATCGTGAAAATGGCCATACTGCCCAAGGTAATTTATAGATTCAATGCCATCCCCATCAAGCTACCAATGACTTTCTTCACAGAATTGGAAAAAACTACTTTAAAGTTCATATGGAACCAAAAAAGAGCCCGCATCGCCAAGTCAATCCTAAGCCAAAAGAACAAAGCTGGAGGCATCGCACTACCTGACTTCAAACTATACTACAAGGCTACAGTAACCAAAACAGCATGGTACTCGTAACAAAACAGAGACATAGATCAATGGATCAGAACAGAGCCCTCAGAAATAATGCCGCATATCTACAACTATCTGATCTTTGACAAACCTGACAAAAACAAGCAATGGGAAAAGGATTCCCTATTGAATAAATGGTGCTGGGAAACTGGCTAGCCATATGTAGAAAGCTGAAACTGGATCCCTTCCTTACACCTTATAAAAATTAATTAGAGATGGATTAAAGACTTACATGTTAGACCTAAAACCATAAAAACCCTAGAAGAAAGCCTAGGCAATACCATTCAGGACATAGGCATGGGCAAGGACTTCATGTCTAAAACACCAAAAGCAATGGCAACAAAAGCCAAAATTGACAAATGGGATCTAATTAAACTAAAGAGCTTCTGCACAGCAAAAGAAACTACCATCAGAGTGAACAGGCAACCTACAGAATGGGAGAAAATTTTTGCAACCTACTCATCTGACAAAGGGCTAATAACCAGAATCTACAATGAACTCAAACAAATTTACAAGGAAAAAACAAACAACTCCATCAAAAAGTGGGTGAAGGACATGAGCAGACACTTCTCAAAAGAAGACATTTATGCAGCCAAAAAACACATGAAAAAATGCTCATCATCACTGGCCATCAGAGAAATATAAATCAAAACCACAATGAGATACCATCTCACACCAGTTAGAATGGCAATCATTAAAAAGTCAGGAAACAACAGGTGCTGGAGAGGATGTGGAGAAATAGGAACACTTTTACACTGTTGGTGGGAACTAGTAAACTAGTTCAACCATTGTGGAAGTCAGTGTGGCGATTCCTCAGGGATCTAGAACTAGAAATACCATTTGACCCAGCCATCCCATTACTGGGTATATACCCAAAGGACTATAAATCATGCTGTTATAAAGACACATGCACACGTATGTTTATTGCGGCACTATTCACAATAGCAAAGACTTCGAACCAACCCAAATGTCCAACAACGATAGACTGGATTAAGAAAATGTGGCACATATACACCATAGAATACTATGCAGCCATAAAAAATGATGAGTTCATGTCCTTTGTAGGGACATGGATGAAACTGGAAAACATCATTCTCAGTAAACTATCGTAAGGACAAAAAACCAAACACTGCATGTTCTCACTCATAGGTGGGAATTGAACAATGAGAACTCATGGACACAGGACGGGGAACATCACACTCTGGGGACTGTTGTGGGTTGGGGGGAGGGGGGAGGGACAGCACTAGGAGATATACCTAATGCTAAATGACCAGTTAATGGGTGCAGCAAACCAACGCGGCACATGGATACATATGTAACAAACCTGCACATTGTGCACATGTACCCTAAAACCTAAAGTATAATAAAAAAAATAAATAAATAAATAAAAGAAAGAAAGAATGTTACCAGCTACTCTTTATACCTCTGGTAGAATTCGGCTGTGAATCCATTTAGTCCTGGACTTTTTGGTTGGTAGGCTCTTAATTATTGTCTCAATTTCAGGGTCCGTTATTGGTCTATTCAGACATTCAACTTCCTCCCGGTTTGGTCTTGGGAGAGTTCATGTGTCCAGGAATTTATCCGTTTCTTCTAGACTTTCTAGTTTGTTTGCATAGAGGTGTTTACTGTATTGTCTGATGGTAGTTTGTATTTCTGTGAGATCGGTGGTGATATCCCCTTTATCATTTTTTATTATGTCTATTTGATTCTTCTCTCTTTTATTCTTTATTAGTCTGGCTAGCGGTCTATCAATTTTGTTGATCTTTTCAAAAAACCAGCTCCTGGGTTTCAGTGATTTATTTGAAGGGTTTTGAAACTATCTCTTTCAGTTCTCCTCTGATCTTAGTTATTTCTTGCCTTCTGCTAGCTTTTGAATGTGTTTGCTCTTGCTTCTCTAGTTCTTTGAATTGTGATGTTAGGGTGTTGATTTTAGATCTTTCCTGCTTTCTCTTGTGGTCATTTAGTGCTATAAACTTCCCTCTACACATTGCTTTACATGTGTCCTAGAGATTCTGGTACGTTGTGTCTTTGTTCTCATTCATTTAAAGAACATCTTTATTTCTGCCTTCATTTTGTTATTTGCCCAGTAGTCATTCAGGAGCAGGTTGTTCAGTTTTCATGTAGTTGTGTGGTTTTGAGTGAGTTTCTTAATCCTGAGTTCTAATTTGATTGCATTGTTGTCTGAGAGACAGTTTGTTGTGATTTCCATTCTTTTGCATTTGCTGAGCAGTGCTTTACGTCCCATTATGTGGTCAATTTTAGAATAAGTGTGATGTGGTGCTGAGAAGAATGTATATTCTGTTGATTTGGGGGGTGGATTTCTGTAGATGTCTATTCAGTCCACTGGGTGCAGAGCTGAGTGGACATGAACATTTTATCAAAGAAGAAACACAGCTATCAAAAATAAAGAAATGTTCAACCTTGTTAATAATAAAGTGGCTGGCCTCTGGTTCATTCCTGTAATCCCAGTCCTTTGCAAGGCTGAGAAAGGAGGATCACTTGAGGCCACAAGTTCAAGATCATCCTAGACAAGTCAGTTCAAGACCAGACTTCATGTCTACAAAACACCAAAAAATTAGCCAGGCATGGTGATGCATGCCTGTCATCCCAGGTACTCAGGAGGCTGAGACAGGAGGATTGCTTGAGCCTGGGAGGTTGAAGTGGCAGTGAGCCATGATTGTGCCATTGCACTCCAGCCTGGGCAATGCAGCAAGACTCTGTCTAAACAATAATAATAATAGTAATAATAATAATAATAAAGAAAATGGTTGGGATGCCATTCCTTACTTATTCAATATACAAAGTTAAAAGCAATTTCTACTTTTTCTATTTTTTTATTACTAAAAAAAGTTGAACCATTCTCACAGCCTGAAATGCTTCTCACCTTCCCCTCTTCTATGCAAACACTTCTCTGTCAATGATAATGCAAACAGTCACTCTTTTAGGAAGCCTTCACCCCAGATAGTTCCAGATCCCCTTATCTCTGCCTTCCCAGAGCTCCTGGTGTCTCCCCAGTTCCCTCTGTGTGGTGAAGTACTCCCACCTTGGGTCTCAGCATGACTCGTTCTGTGAAGGTCTTGTTCACATTTTCCCTTATGGTTCTGTTCCCCTGTGTTGTGTCACAGCACTGAGCAGACTGGACAATCCATTCACACTGATAGAGAGGGCCCTGTGGTTCTGGAGATAACCATGTAATTGATCAGAATAGGGCATTGAGGGCTGGGTGTCAGGCACGGGCTGCACTTGGGTGGGCAGGCCCCCTGGAAAGTCACTGGGTTTGGCAAGCTTCCTAGTAACATCTCTCCCTGGGGTCCTCTTGGAACTTCATGCAAAAATGCTGGATGCTGGTTTATTCTGGAGAGATAGTTCATTCCGATAATCAATGAAAACCATGTCCCAACTAAAGTTCATAAACTCCAGTTTGTAAACTGAGATAATCTCAGCTGAATGAACTTGCTGACCCTCTGCTTTCCCCCAGCCTCTCGGTGCCCTTGAAATCATGTCAGTTCAAGCAGCCCCATGAGGTATTACAATGTTTAGTTATTTCAGTGTTTATTAAACCTTGTCCTATGTTGACCCCAGGTGAATCATAAGCTGGACTTCTGACAAGGAGAAGTTATGATATTCTTTTCAATTACAGAAAAGGTAAGTTAATTGATAGGATTTTTAAAAAATATTACTAGTTTTGAAAAGGTAATTTGTGCACATGGTAAACAAGAAGGTATAAGAAGATAATGTGTTTATACTACTGAGAATAATGTTTTCCCTAATTTTTTTTGGTAGATGCTTTCATCAGATTAAGAAAATTCCCTGCTATTAGTTGTTGAAGGTTTTTTATATCATGAATGGGAATTGAATATTATCATGTATTATTAATATATCATTATTGAACTATCAAAGGTTCTTCCTAAAACAATCGAGATGATCTTATAATCATTCTCCTTTAATCTGTTGATGAGATCATTGGTATTTATAATTTTTCTCTGTTAACTATTCTTGAGTCTCAGGTTTAAATTCAACTTGGTCGTGGTGTATCGTCTTTGAACACTGCTGTCTCTGGCTTGCTACTGTTGTGTTCAGGATTTTTGCACTGATGCTCATGAATCAGACTGGCATGCCATCTTCCTTTGCGGTCCTGATTTTTTTCTGACTTGAATCATGTGGCCCTCATGGAATGAGTTGGGCGTGATACCTTCTTTTTCATGTATCTGGATTGATGGGACATTTTGGAGTCTCTCCAGATGGCCCTCAATGGTCCCGGTCTCCTCATTGTTAGGCTCCTAGGCAACCCCTTCTCATTTCTGGTAGGCCCAGGAACCTGTGGGTTTTATGTTTGTTTGTTTGTTTTTTGAGTTGGAGTCTTGCTCTGTCTCTCAGGCTGGAGTTGGAGTGCAATGGCCTGATCTCAGCTCGCTGCAACCTCCACCTCCAGGGTTCAAGCAATTCTCCTGCCTCAGCCTCCTGAGTGTCTGGGAGTACAGGCATCCACCACCACATCTGGCTAATTTTTGTATTTTTAGTAGAAATGGGGTTTCAAAATATAGGCCATTCTGATCTCTTTGCCAGGCTAGTCTCAAATTCCTGAGCTCATGATCTGCCTGCCTCAGCCTCCCAAAGTGCTGAGATTACAGTCTTGTGTCTCCACACCCAGTGAACCTGTGGTTTTTAAAAGCTCCCCATGCATGTGAATGCTGTGAGCATCCCAGGATGACAGCCACTGTGTGTTCAGCTGTTGGAACTGTGAGAAAGCACCAGTGGGACCCTCTCCAGCACTTGCCTGCTGAGGTCATGGAAGAGGCTTGTTGGGGAGATGACACCCTGGTTGACTCCTGAAGGATGGTTAGGAATGCACCAGATGGAAGCTGGGTTGGACCCACTCTATGCTAAACAACAGCTTGTGTGGACACAAGGAGACACGGACATGTCATTTTTGTAGAGGCTGGGGAGTGACCAATCACACCATTTGCTTAAAATATCGTGTACATTTGGAGAAGTGGACTGAGACAGGCTGAAGAAGCTGACAGAGGCCAGATGAGAAAGGGTCTTGTGTTACTTCCTAGAGTTATTTAGATTTTATCCTGTGAGTGATAGGAGCAGTTGGAGGGACGGAAGCCAAGGAAACATGCTTCAAGATTCCATGTTTTTTGAGATGCTCTCTGGTGGCTGAGTAGGGAATTCCCTGGATAAGTCCTGCCCAGGGTCAGCCAAAAGAAGTTAGGAGGTTACTGAAATAAGGAGTATGAGAAACGGTGTAGGTTTTGCTGATGTTTTGTAACACATCTCATGACAATCTTCATTTCCCCCACCAATTTCCTGTTTCATTAATTCCCTTCCACATGCTCTTCTGAAATTTGCCTCACATTCTTTGATTTCTCTTTTACATATTGGTTTCATCACCTTTTACTTTTTGCTTTCCCAGGAACACAAATGATTCTGATTGTGACATGTCAGAATTATATGCAACATTCCCCTTTCTGCTGAAACATGAGCTCACTGAATACACAATTTAGTAAAGTGTAGGATGCACATGTTGTTTTCATGGTCATAACCAGCTCTGTAGCATTTTATAACTACACTGGCAGTTTGCTGGAAGGTGTAGAGAAAATATTTATCTCATGTGTGGCTGAGACAACCTGCCAAGTTGTTTTAGGAGCCTCCTTGGAATCCCAGCAAGAATGCCACTGACACAATTTGAAATCACAATGTCCTGCTCCATGCCCTGGCTTCATGGCTTAGTCACCTCTGCAAGTCTCTTTCTAACTGTCTGTTTCCATGTCTATAAAGTATGAGTTAAATCATCCTAACACTATTCATCTTACAAAGTTTTCTTGCTGATATTAAGAGAGTTGGGAAAGAACTGTAAAAATTGTGAAGTGCCATGGAGATGTTAGTGGTTACTTTATCAAGAAATAGACACTCTAGAATGGAGTAGAAAGCCAACAGTTATGATTAAGTCCACCCCTTCTTTTTTTTTTAATTTACAAAGAAAGGTTTAATTGACTCACAGTTCCGTATGCTTGGGGAGGCCTCAGGAAACTTGCAATCATGGCAGTTGGCAAAGTGGAAGAAGGCACCTTCTTCACAAGGTGGCAGGAGAGAGAGAGCTCCTCTTCTTTTTTGTCATAAAGTCTACAGAAGTGCTTATACTTCAGGGCAAGGGCAGGCAGGGAGAAGAAAGGACATTGCTTCACCCCAGCCCTCACTGACAAGTTTGCTAGGGGACTTCACTTTGTCCCAGCATATGGGGCAGAACTCTGGCTACTACCCATTCAGAAGGCCTGGGCTGCATTTCTAGTTCCCCACTAACTCTGTGTGACCTTGGGCAAGGCTGGGCATGTGTCAAAAGATTGTGACCCTGGGCTCTCAAGCTAGAGAATCTACATATGAATCCTGGCTCTGCTAGAGCAATTGGTGATGTAACCTTGGATGGGTCAGTTAACCTTCCTGTGGCTTAGTTTGCTCATCTGTAAAATAGGGATCATAATAATATCAATACCATGGGGTTGTTAGACAGATTGAATCAGTTAATGCAGGGCAAATACTTAGCATGACATGTATTCACTATCATTTCCTTGAGTAAGAGCTGAGTGTGAGTGGGTGTGAGAATGTGTGAAACCCTTTCACTGCAATCTCAGTTAAGAAACCAATTCAGAATGTAAAGTTCAGGACCTAAATGGGTGGTTATCTTCTCCCAGTTGCATCCTATCCCACCTTTGCTCTTCTCCTGCCCATAGGAGCTATTGGACTTCGATTGGGCTGGAAGACCTGGTGGACCCTAAGTGATCTATAAGAGAAGGAGAATAGAGGACAGGAAATGTCTTCAAAACTCCTAGAGGGACACAGAGGCTGAGAGGCAGGCAGTCCTGCAGGGGTCTTCTGATTGGGACAAGGAGGACCTTGGTCTTCATAGGCCAATTCTCGTCAATTTCCCCCATGGACAGATGAGGAAACAGGCCCAGGAATATCCAAGGTCTCACACTTCCCATCCGTCAAGTCTTGTTGATTGTGTTGTATTCACGTCTTTCAAAGAGAGATAGAGTTTAGGGAAAGAAAGAAGGATCAACTGTGTCTGATACCACTGGGAGCTTAAGTAAAGGGTTCTTTTACTTCATAGCATTTATCCCAATTTGTAATTCAGTATTATTTGTGTGGCTGTTTAGTATCTCTTTGCCCTATTAGAGAGCTAGTTTCATCAGGGCAAGGATTCTGATTCTTTAATATTTAGTGCTTGCCACATGCCCTGAACACAGCAGGCATGCAGGCTAATCAACATACAGTGGCATCAAAGTGAGACACCTACCTCCTCCAGTGCCTAGAGTACATGTCCATGGACCTGCCACTCTCCTCAACACCACCCCCAGGCATGAGGCCCAGAAGCATTAGCTAATCCCCTCCTCCAGCCACCAAAACTTAAAGGCCACGTGTGGTGGCTCCCATCTGAAATCCCAGAACTTTAGGAGACAGCAGCAGGAGGATCAGTTGAGGCTGGGAATTTGAGACCAGCCTGGGCAACATAGCTAGACCCCATCTGTACTAAAAATTAGCTGGGCATGGTGGTATGCCTGTAGTACCAGCTACTAAGGAGGCTGAGGTAGGAGGATCACTTGAACCCAGGAGATGGAAGCTACAGTGAGTTATAACCACAGCACTGAACTCCAGCCTGAGCAACAGAGTGAGACCCTGCCTCAAAACAATTTTAAAAATAAATAAATAAAAACAAAACTTAGATACCACCTGGTCACCCCAAACTGCAAATTCAAGTTTTCCCCTACTGAGAAGAATGGGGACTTGTGAGCTGAGTTGCAGAGAGATAATCTTCCTTTTTTTTTTGGTTTACATCCTCAAGATCATGACCTGTGAAATTTGAATCTAATACACAAATCATTCCAGAGCAATGTTGCTTCCCCATACCACCAGCAATTCACTTGGCCACTGGAAGTCAGGACAAGCTTCCCAGAAGAGAGGTACCACTTGGGCTACCAATATAAAAGGATGAAAATATCGGAGTGAAGGTGTTCCTTGCATCACTGAGTCCCTGGACAGCCTGTCCACTCATGCTGATATCTGAGCCTAATGCTTCTCTGAATGTTGAGGTTTAACTTTGATCCAATGAAACTAGATCAAGAAAGAAGAAACGTCTTTCATTGCTGATAAGGACATGATTTTTCTCATAGTTTTATGATTACTTTTCCTTAGCTGTACTATAATTATCTGCTTATTTGTCTCTTCTCCATGTGCTTAGGGTACAAAGTTGACCAAGACCAAGAATAATGTCTGGGAGCACAGTACTGACAGCATAGCTTTAAAAACATGATGAATGCTTTAATACAGGAAATGAGTAGGGGAGAGGCCTGTGGTGCTTGGATGTTCTTCTAATACGTAGTATCTTCCTTGACAGTCGGTGCAGCTCTCAGTAGTCAAGTCCCTACATGTTAGAAGATGTTACCTTCTGTGGAATTAAGTGGCAGAACATGCCTTCGATTATTTTCCTTTGCAGAACAACACCAATTGCTTTAGTTAGGACAGAGTGCTGGCTGCATTTGAGTTCCAAGCAACGATTAGTCTATCACTGTTGGTATAGAATCCAACCAGTCACACCACCTCCTGAAGTTTGTAGGGCAGGTAAATCGTCATCTTAGAATAAAAATCATCTTAGCCAAGTATGTGTTTTAGAGGAAAGCAGAAAACATATTCGTTTCTATAAGAGTTTTGTTTCTAAAAAAAAAATAAGAAAGGCTCTTGGTTTAGGTGAGCTAATGAAGTTGTTGATAGTTATCAGATGACACTGGAATATTTACTTGTCTGAATGTGTTCTGTGCACCTCTCAGTGTGGGAACATAGAGATGGAGATCCTCCAGCAATGCCACTGATATGGTCAGAAACTGCATCTTTCTTTCTCCCTGCTGAGATGAGATGGAGTCCTTTGTTCTAGAAAACCCAGGGGGTGCCGCTGGGAGTAACCCTTGAGACAGGAACACGAATCTCAACCAATTTCTGGTTGCAGCCTTGAGTCTCACTATTTCCCACAGTGATGCTTAGCAGGGAATGGCAGGTGCACCAGAGCAGCAGAGGACCTTCTATCTCTGTTAGCTTTTTATAATGTTTTATTGTGATCAGTAGCAGTTGGGAAGCTACTTGCAGTCACTGAGCCTCAGTTTCTACATCTGTAAACTGGGGATAGTAGCATGGCCCTATTTAATGTGCTCAGCAAAGCCACTAAAAGGAGACAGAAATGTATCAGAATTCCCTGGACTTTTATCCTACTTCTCCTGGGGATTGTCACCCACCTTCCCATGTCTGTCCTTTGTTGGTTTGACACTTGCTGTCACTTCTTTTCTTAGGTACCTCTCTGTAGGGCTCCATTATTCCAGGGATTCCAGAGTTACAGCACATGCATAGCTCCATCCAAGCACGTTTATGTGCCTCCTGCTGCAATAGGCTGTCCCCAAGGAAGCTGTGGCTCCCAGCACACGCCTGGCACAACACTGCCCATGACATTCACCCACTTGGCCTTGAATCTGACATGGAGTCTGGCATGATGTTCACCCACTCAGGCCAGGTGCCGAGCAGCCCTGGAGGCTTAGGGGCCAGAGGGATGGGAAAAGGTGCATTTCTGGGGTGAGTATCAGTTTCTGCAGGAGGGCTGAACCTGAGAAAGAATAAAGAGAGAAGGAAGTGAACAAGCATAGCTTAAACATCATCTATTTCTAATGAGTTTTATGAACTCTGAGATTTTGTTTGTCATGTAATCCTTTCCTCAGGCGAAGCAGACACAGAACTTGGGTCTGAGTGAAGATAATGAGCTGATATAATTTTCACACCCTCATCACTGAGATCTCTCCCATCAGGAATGGGTCAGGGGGCTCACAGGTGGCAGCAATTGCTATTACAGGCCTCATCTCTACCAGCTCCTGGCACCTGCTCTCCTCCCATTAGAAAATCCTCCATTTGTCAAAAAGGAAGCCATTTGCTTTGAATTCCAATTCCACCCTCAAGAGGCTGGGACCGTCTTCTTGGAGTCCTTGATGCTGTGTGACCTGCAGTGACCGCTGCCCCACCGTTGCTGGCTGAGGTGGTTTGGGTCCACCTGGCCATCTGGGCAGTTGTTCTCTTCTCTCTTTCTCTCTTGTTTCCAGACATGCAGTATTTCCAGAGAGAAGGAGCCACTCTTTGGCAAAGAACCTGTCTAACTTGCTATGTATGGCAGGACTTTTGAAAGCTACAAAGGAAGCAGCACAAATTGATACTATTCCACTAAGCCATCAGCTGCATTTCATCCATGCCCTGTCTCTTTTTTAGGGGTCCTCTTGCCAACAGAATCACAGAGGACCAACCTGAAAGTGCAGAGAGCAGCTGAGGCACAGCCAAGAGCTCTGGCTGTGTTAATGACCTAAGAAGATGGAGTGGTCACCAGAAAGTCAGAGGAAGTGACACACAGTGGCCTGGCAATCCCAGCCAAGTCAACTCCACCAGTCTTTCTGGTCACCCACTGTGTGTGCAGCACCCTGATAGGGACCAGAGCCATGACAGGGAATAAGACCAGACTATGCCCTTGAGGACCTCACCTCTGCTCAGGGAAACAGGTGTGGAAACACACAATGGTGGTAAGGAGGAAAGAAGACAATAGGACTGCATGAAGGGGATGGAAAGTGCCCAGGGGAGGAAATGGTTACATCTGTGTGAGGAGGTAGGTGAGGAAAGACTCTAAGAGAAGGCTCTGTCTGGCTGGGTTTGGAAGGATGTGTAGGAGTCTTCTAGGGGGCACAGGCACACTCCAGGCATAGGTAAAGATCTGTGGGCATGGCTTGTTGGGATGAATTTCAAGTACTCTGGAATGAGGACAGCCATAGAGACAAGAGGAGAGTTAATAGATTTTATGTCAATGGCTCCATTTGTGTTTCTGATAAGAACCCAGAACCCTTGCACTCCCCAGAAACATTGATTGTTTGATTGTTTATGATTCCACATAGAATATGAACTCAAAGGAGGTCAGTGAGTGGTGTGTGTGTGTGATTATTTGCCAGCTGTCAAGGTGGAGAAGCCTCTTCCAACTGCAGGTCGATCACAGGGGGCCCTGCTACTGGCTGCAGCTCCAGCCCTGCCTCCTTCTCCACCATATAAACAATCCAACAGCCTCATTGAATCACTGCTGTGCAGGGCAGGAAAGCTCCACGCACACAGCCCAGCAAACAGCAGCACACACCTGAAAGGAAGACTCAGAGGAGAGAGATAAGGAAGGAAAGTAGTGATGGATCTCATCCCAAACTTGGCCGTGGAAACCTGGATTCTCCTGGCTGTCAGCCTGGTGCTCCTCTATCTGTGAGTAACTGTTCAGGCTCCTCTTCTCTGTTTCCTTGGACTTGGGGTGCTAGTCAGGCCTCTCTTTCCCTTATCTGTTTTGAAGATCAAAAAGGATGTTCAGGCTGGGCGTGGTGGCTCACACCTGTCATCCCAGAACTTTGAGACGCTGAGGCAAGTGGACTGCCTGAGGTCAGGAGTTCAAGACTCGCCTGGCTAACATGGTGAAACCACATCTCTACTAAAATTACAAATTTAGCTTGCATGGTAGTGCATACCTGTAGTCTCAGCTACTTGGGAGGCTGAGGCAGGATAATTGCTTGAACCTGGGAGGAGGAGGTTGCAGTGAACTGAGATCATGCCACTGCACTCCAGCCTGGGTAACAGAGTGAGATTCCATCTCAAAAAAAAAAAAGAGAAAAAAAAGAAAAAAAAAGATTTTCAAGGAGAAGTAGTTCAAGTGTTGGACGCTACAAACATATAGAGGTTATGATGGATGTTTTGCACATCTATAAAGGAATAAATAAGCATCTCCCCCATCCATCTTTAGTGGAAAGAACGGTTTAGGGACAGCATTGATTGAGGATAATCTAATAGACAATGGTTTGGACCCAGCTTACTAAACCAGAATTTGGATTTTACATTTTTCCCTTTAAGTTGCAGGAGAAGAGGATGAATCTTCTCTCCAGTGAGATCCTGGCATCCTAGAGCAGGTGGAGAGAAGAGTCTCTCCCTACTGTGTGTAGTGGAGGTTTCCCACCTATCACATTTTACTTCTAACTCAATTTCACACTTATTAAGAGTAAGGAATCATGGTCACATGGAAACAGAAAATACAAACCTCGTTTTAATTCTTTCACAGAAAAGTTAGCAATTCAGTGAGTTGTGGTAACATAGTTTCCATCTACTGGCATTTCAACATGAATTGATGTGGGTTAAATTCATCCTTTTTAAAGCCAGATTTTTTTGGAGATAGATTAATTCCAGCATGTTCCTTCTGGGTGATAAAAGAGGGCTATTAGTTCAGTATTTGTGACAATAAATGTGTATAAAATAACTTACCTTTCCAGAATAATGTCAGGAATATGAGTCTAATGCACAAATGTCTGTCTCTAGGACAAGATTGCAAATGTCTTCTTAAAAATACTTTCCCAAGAGTTTATTTTAATACCACCATTTCAAATACACCTGCTTAGCAGGTTATCCTAAACTCTCAGGGCTAGGAAGTAAGCAAGAGTGTGAGCCAGTGGTGATAGCAAAAGCATCCAGGTAGGATCCAGATGAAGTGAGAAAATATTCCTCACTCCTCAGGGTAGAACTCCAAATAGATATTCATGGGTCCTGGCCCCCTAGTGGAAGTCACTTGAAGGATAAACATGTTGGCATCTCATCTGCCTGAAGCCTGGACACAAGGGCACCATCAGTGTCACTCTGTGTGTGGTTGGCGATGTTGTGGGGCTGTCGCTACAGATTCTGGCAGTCAGGCAGACAATACCTTAGCCTTAGACTATGCCGGTACAGGCCAGGATTCAGAAGCTGTAGTGTAGACCATGCCCTTCTTAGGCCTATACAATTACATGCAATAGATGACTGATTCTTCTGTTAGCCTCTTCATTGTAACTGAAAGCAGCATTACTCTACCAAACAGAGGAGAGCTGGAAAGAAACTAAATAGTGTGCCCAGCCTAGCCTCTGCCTTGACATGGAACCATGTGAGTCTAGACACTCACCTAGATCTTTCCTCGGGGGCCAATGCTGCTGACACATTAACTCAGTAGTTTGTCCTGGCCTGAGAGATCATGTAACTTGTAGAAAGTTTAGAAGCAGAGATTAGTGTCATTGATTTTCCATGGCAGTGACAACAAAGGAAGGAACAGGGGTGGGAAAACCCAAGGCCACCCTGGTTTTGGTAGAGGGTGCACACACTTCCACTAACTGTTCTGGGGCAAGGATCCAAATGCACTATTGGGCCTGGCTATGCTGTCTCTGCTGGGTTCTCCAAACACGAGCCTCCATGCCATTTCTCAGTTGTATTTTACCACATATTATAAGAGTCACCGGATTTGTACAGAATGTTTGGAACCTATACTGCCTTAAGGGCAACACTTTAAAGAAGAGAAAACAAGGTCTTAATTGAACTGTCTGGAACATTTTATGGTTACTTATGTGGAATACTCCATTTTTGCTATCAACAGGAAGGTACCTGGCCATTAGAAGGTGCGTGTCTTTCAGCTGAAAGCACATATGAGGCATATGGATACATTTATACACACCATACTCTAGAACTGCGTTTTCCTAATTTGCCTGTCTGGGGCCAAGCTTGTGGGACTAGCAGATTCATGGTTGAATTGATGGCTGGCTACCTCTTCCATCAGCTGTTCTTCTTCATCCAGTCTTCTACCCCTCAGTAACCTCAGACTAGGAAGGTCTTCAGATATCCAGAACCCCCAGCTGGGGGGTCCATACATGGCCCATCAAAGATGGGTTGCAAGCAGGCCTACTATAGGGAGCAGCAGCCTTGATGGGTTTTCCTACAGACAATTGATGTGCAGATGCAATAAACTGACTGCTTTGTAATTGATCACCTTGACAAAAAATGAGCATGTCTGGCTGTATTAGTCTTTTCTTCCATTGCTATAAAGAAATATCTCAGGGTGGGTAATTTAGAAAGGAATGAGATTTAATTGGCTCATGGTTCTGCAGGCTCTACAGGAAGCATAGCAACTTCTGCCTCTAGGGAGGCCTCAGGAAATTTACAATCATGGCAGAGGGTGAAGGAGATCTTACATGACTGGAGCAGAAGCAAGAGAGGGTAGGGAGGAGGTGCCACACAGTTTTAAACCACCAGATCTCATAAAAACTCATTGTCAAGAGGACAGCACCCAAGGGGGATGGTGTGAAACCATGAGAAACTGCCCCTAAGATACAATCACCTTCTATCAGGCCCCACTTCCAGAATTGGGGATTACACTTCAACATGAGATTTGGGTAGGGGCACAGATTCAGACCATATCACTGGCACTGTGTTTATCAGGTGGATATCACCAGTTGGAAGGCTAGATTCCACAAGAGGAGGAATGTCCTTGTTCTTAGTTGTGATTCTTCTGCACAGTATCATTCAGGAAAATATGAGTCAATCACCCTCCCCAACAGCTCAAATCAACCAGATCATCTGACCACAGAGACTGAGGTGTAGCTGAAACGTGCTCGCATTTCCACGAGGCCAATGGAAGCCTTGAGCACAGTTGTCAATCTGTAGAAATAAGGACTCTGTGACTCCTCCAAGACCTCTCTGTGAATGACAGTTTAAGAAGATCCTAAAACAGGGTCAGAGCTTAGGGGGAAGGGAAAACATAAAAGACTCTGAGCAAATTTTAAGGACAGGTCACCATAGGCTCTCAGTGACCCCCTGTGATTGAGTCGATGCAGTGATGCAAAATCTCATTATCATTGCAGAAGACAAAAAAAAAAAAATGTCACCCTTTCTACCTAGGATGAGAATCCCAAAATCAGGGAAGAGTCCACTTACTAAAAAGACATGAGGGAATGACGTGCCCTGGAAGAATTCCTGCCTGAACCTCTCAGGATCATTCACATTTGAGAACATTTATCAAATATTCATTCCAGGACTGGGACCATGAAGACTTCAGCTGCTTTTAGCTAATTATTGTAACTTTTTGGTGTCTCATGGTGGAGGCACCTGATGAACAAATATAATCATTGCCGTTGGAGTTACTGTTATTTTTTATGGCCTTAATGTTACCTCCTTCTCTTGATCATTCCAGTTCCTCAGTCAGTGACTCACCAGCCCCTATATCTATAAAGGCACAATCCCTGAGACCTGATTATCTGTTTCACTTTGTAGATATGGAACCCATTCACATGGACTTTTTAAGAAGCTTGGAATTCCAGGGCCCACACCTCTGCCTTTTGTAGGAAATATTTGGTCCTACCGTAAGGTGAGTGTTTTTGAGCTTCCTCTTTTGCTTCTTATGATTGCAAAGAGCAACTTATTTCCATCAGTAAAAATGCTTCTCCTCAGGAGGAATGTCTGAGGTTTTATACTTTCAGAAACAGTGTGTAGGCATCACTCAGAGCATGGCAAGGTTTACCCTGGGGCTCTCGTGCTAACTCTCAGGAACCTCAAGTTTGCCTCATTTGGACAGCCCAAATGTCAAGTAGATCCAGCAATCTGATGTTCACAACTTGGTGTGCAGACTTTGTGAGCACAATAAAGAGCATTTCCTTTTTGCTCCGGGCAGGTTCCCAGGAAGGTACAGCCATACTTAGTTACTATTAAAAGTAGGAACAGGAGCCCCTGATTGTGGCTTGTTATCTGTGGACATGAGAGTAAAACTCCTCTCTGTAGCAAGAGCTCATGAGTAGCCTTTTTCCCCTTCCTCCTGCACAGCTTTGAAACTCAGTTTATTAGGGAGATCAAGTATTTACCATGGGTCACTTGCACCTGCTCGAAGCCTCTTCAAAAAATGCCAAATTTCGTGAGGGAATTTCCATGGATCTACCCCAGCTCTTACTCCCCATGACATCTTTTGCCACTTTGAGACACAGAACAAAGGTGTTCTGCTTTACTTCTTTTCCTTTGAAGGCTGCATCTTGTGGGTGAATCTGAGCACAGAGTGGATGTAACTGAGATGAGATAGTGATTGTTTATTAACCTCAGATATTTAAGCACAATATTAATTAATGGGTTTATTTTTTACACAAACGCAGAATCACATGTAAAATCACTAGAAAGGGGATGATTTGACAAAATTATTAAATATTTAATTTCACTAAATAGAATGTCATATGTGCTACATGGACTGGGGACTTTGGCCGAGCCTTTGTGCCTAACCTTATCTGATGCTGTGTTCAGGGCCTGATCCCTGGATGGGAAATTATGAGCTCATCTCCACAGGGCCAGCAGCAGCAGTCAGCTCTCTGGCTTAGATAATCTTTCCTGCATACCTGAGGCTTGTTTCTCAGATTCTAGTTCTCCCAAGTGAGGGCTTTGTTGTCTAATTACTGCCCAGGAATTTCATATTTTTTCCCTCTGCAAGAGCAATAATTTCCCTACTTTCACATGCGTCCGTGTGAAGAGACCACCAAACAGGCTTTGTGTGAGCAATAAAGGTTTTTAATCACTTGGGTGCAGGCCGACTGAGTCTGAAAAAGAGTCAGCAAGGGGAGATAGGGGTGGGGCAGTTTTATGGGACTGGGGTAAGCAGTGGAAAGATACAGTTAAAGGCGGTTATCCATTGTGAGCAGCGAAGGGGGCCACAAGGTGCATGGTGGGGAGATCATAAGACTCATTGTGCAGAGAAGAATGTCACCAGGTTGATTGATGAATCAGTTGGGGCAGGACGGGAACAAGTCATAATGGAATGTCATAAGATTTGTCAATCAGTTAAGACAGGAGCTGGCTGTTTCATTTCTTTTGTAGTTTTCAGTTGCCTCAGGCCATCTGGATGTACACGTACAGGCTTGGGCTCAGAGGCCTGACATTCCTGTCTTCTTATATTAAGAAAATTAAAACAAAATAGTGACGAAGTGTTGGGGCAGCAAAAATTTTTGGGGGGTGGTATGGAGACAAATGGATGATGTTTCTCAGGGCTGCTTCAAGTGGGATTATGGGCCATTTGGACGCCTTAAAGAAAATTTTATAATGAGTTACAAGAAATAGGAATTTAGGCTGTGGGGAGATCTTGGGGCAGAGGATGGTACCATGGACTTGTTAAAAGTAATATTTGTTGTGTAGAATAATTGGTGATAGTCTGAATGTGTTTTTATATTAATTGAGAAACCAACTGAAGACACAAGTCCTGAATAAGAGAAGGAGAAAAACAGGTACCAGAGGACTAAGAATAGGGAGGAGCCAAGACACCCAGTTAGAAAGTGTCCAGGTGGATCCAGAGTAATTATTTGCCTGGCTGGCGAGTTTTTGGTCTTTATCTTTAAGCTTTTTTATATTGTCATATACCAGGCCGGGTTGGTTTAGATAAAAATAACATTCTTCATTTAAAAATATAGAGTCCTCCTTTTTCAGCAGTGAGTAGGTCAAGGCCTCAGCGATTTTGGAGGATGACTAGGGCTAAGGAGTCAATCTGGGTCTGAAGGACTGATAAAGTTTGTGATGTATCTGTAATGCTAGCAGAAAAGTCATTAGAAAGGCTACAGAAAGTTGTGACAGAAGTTGAAACGCCTGCTATTCCAGTTCCAAGGGCAATAGTGGAAGCAGAAAGTCCTAACCCTACAGGTACAGGGATTAGAGGAATAACTATTTTTTGTCTGGTTGGTGTCATAAGGGGGACAGGAAGTTGTTCAGTCCCATTTGCAAATTGAATTTTTTCAATTTGGGAATAAGAAAAACTAGTGTACATGTACCTGTCAAATTAGCAGATAGACTCATGTACGTGATGGAGCCACAGAGGAAGAAGAGGCCTTGTGCAAGACAAAACTGGAAATGCAAAGTGAAAAGATGAGAGGGAGTGCCAAAAGAGGTGTCTTGCACCCAGACTCTTAGGGATTTAGCAAGGGCATCAGCCCTTACTGGCTGTAATGGGGATTGATGGGGCAACTGGGTAGAGGGGGAGGTTTGATTTTTTTATGGTGTATGAGAAAGAGCATAGTGTCTACAACCAACCTTTCATTGCTATTCATGGGGTTGGGTATAAGTAAACAAGAAGGGGGAATGGGAGGAGAGTCCGAAGAACAAGGGGAAGGTACCCAAGAATGAGTGAAATGCAGGGCAAATGTCTTAAAGGAAATGAGAGATTCTAAGAGGGGGCTAGTGGCTTGTAACCTCCATGGAAGAGGTTATGAAATGACGACAGAATAGAATGGGCCTGTGAGACTGGAAGGAGATATTTTTCTTGGTCTAAGAACCATCTTCCTTGAGTGGGGAGGGATTGATAGGTGGAAACTTCAGTGGGAGAGTAAATAGGAGTGACTGATGAGAAGGAGAAAAACTGGCCATGAGGGGCAGAAGTAGGAATATTGGCTGCTTCTTTAGCTCTCTCATCAGCATAATTGTTGCCTTGAGCAATGGGGTCTTTGATGGCCTTTGCAGTGAATGACTCCAGCGTTTTTTGGAATTAAAGTGGCCTCGAGAAGAATTTTTATTAAAGAGGCATTAATGATGGAGGACACTTGCATAGTGAGGAAACCTCTTTCGGTCCATATTACAGCATGGTGGTGCAGGGTGTGGACGGCATTTAGAGTCAGTATAAATATTGATGTGTAGTCCCTTTGCAAGAGTGAGGGCCCAAGTTAAGGTAATGAGTTTGGCTTGCTGAGAGATAGTGGAGGGGGGCAGAGCAGTAGCCTCAATGATAGATGTGGAGGATAATATAGCACAGCCTGCCTTTGCTGGTGAGTGGTGATTAGGCCTGGTGGAACTGCCATCAATAAACTAACTGTGATTCAGGTGAAAAACAGGAAAGAAGGAAATATGGGGAAATGGAGTGAATGTCAGGTGGATCAGAGAGATACAGTCATGGGGGTCAGGTGTGGTATCAGGAATAATGTGGGAGGCCAGATTGAAGTCCGGGCCAGGAACAATGGTAATTTTTGGAGACTCAACGGAGAGTGGGTATTGCTGAAGGAGCCAGGGAGCAGAAAGTATATGCAACAGATGTGAGGAAGAAAATATATTTTGGAAGTTATGAGAAATGTAGAGGGTGAGTTGAGCATAGTTTGTGATTTTGAGGGCCTCTAAAAGTATTAGGGTGGTGGCAGCCACAGCACAGAGACATGATGGCCAGCCTAAAACAGTAAGGTCAAGTTGTTTGGACAAAAAGGCTACAGGGCACAGTCCCAGTCCTTGTGTAAGAATTCCGGCTGCACAGCCCTGCACTTTGGCTGTGGGTAATGAAAAGGGTTGGGATGAGTCAGGAAGAGCTACTGTGGGAGCAGCCTCTAGAGCTGTCTTCAAGGAATGGAAAGAGGTATGAGGAAAGGATTTAGGATCTATGGGGTCAGCTAGGTTTCCCTTTGTGAGTTTATATAATGGTTTTGTTAGGATGGCAAAACCAGGTATCCAAAGGCAAAAGTATCCAACCATGCCCAGGAAGGAAAGGAATTGCTGTTTTGTAGAGGGGTTGGGGTTTGAGAGATCAGCTGGACATGATCAGCAGGGAGAGCACATGTGTTTTCATGAAGAATTATGCTGAGGTAGGTAACAGATGGAGAAGAAATTTGAGCTTTGGAGGGGGATACCCGATATCCTTTGGAGAATAAATGTTGAAGAAGCAGGAGGGTATCTTGTTGAAAAGGCTCAAAGGAGGGACTACAGAATAGAAGGTCATCAATATATTGAATAAGGTGAGAAGCAGAGGGATGGAAAGAAAGTAAATCATGAGAAAGAGCTTGGCTGAAGTAATGAGGGCTGTCCCAGAAGCCTTGCGGCAGTACAGCCCAGGTAAGCTCCTAGGACTGATGGGTGTCAGGGTCAGTTTAGGTAAAAGCAAAGAGAGGCTGGGACGTGGGGTGCAAGGGAATCATGAAAAAAGCATCTTTAAGATCAAGAATGGAATAGTGAGTTGTGGAGGGAGATATTGAGAACAAAAGAGTGTACGGGTTGGGCACCACAGGGTGGATAGGAAAACAATTTGCTTGATAAGGTGCAGATCCTGAACAAACCTGTAAGACTTGTCCAGTGTTTAGACCGGTAAGATGGGGGAATTATAAAGAGAGTTTGTAGGCTTTAGAAGCCCATCCTATAGCAGATGAGTGATAATAGGCTTCAATCCCCTTAAAGCCTCTTGTGGGATGGGATACTGACATTAACCTGGGTAAGGGTGATTAGGTTTTAATGGGATAGTAATGGGCATGTGATCAGTTGCCAGGGAGGGAGTAGAGGTGTCCCATACCTGTGGGTTAAGGAGGAGGGATACAAGAGGAAGACACGAAGGAGGCTTTGGTTTGGGAAGAAGGGTGGCAATGAGATGTGGCTGTAGTCCAGGAATAGTCAGAGAAGCAGATAATTTGGTTAAAATATCTCAGCCTAATAAGGGAACTGGCAGGTGGGGATAACTAAAAAGGAGTGCATAAAAGAATGTTGCCCAATTTGGCACCAAAGTTGGGGAGTTTTAAGAGGTTTAGAAGCCTGGCCGTCAATACCCACAACAGTTATGGGGGCAAGGGAAACAGGCCCTTGGAAAGAAGGTAATGTGGAGTGGGTATCCCCCTATCAATTAAACAGTGGATGGACTTACCCTCCGCTGTAAGAGTTACCTGAAGTTTGGCATCCATGATTCTCCGGGGGGCTTCCGAGGTGATCGGGCAGCATCAGTCTTCAGCCACTAAGCCAAGGAGATCTGGGAAGGAGTCAGCCAAGAAACATTGGGTTTGAGCTCCAGGAACTTTAGGAGCAGTGGTGATGTGAGTCAGACAGTCCAACCTCCAGTTGGAGCCCACACAGAGAGGGCATGGCTTAGGAGGAATCCCACGCTGTGGGCATTCCGAGGCCCAGTGGCCAGGCTTTTGGCATTTGAAGCAAGGTCCATAAGAAGGTTTTGAAGGAGCCCCTGGGAGCTGTGGCTTGGATGTTCTGAAGGTTTTGTTTGCTGGAGACATAGTTGTGGGTTGTCTTACACTGGAGGCAAGTAGCTGTAACTCAGAGATTCATCATCACTTGGCTGCCTCTTCTCTATTATGATACACCTTGAAGGTGAGGCTATTTAAGTCCTGTTGTAGGGTTTGAGGCCTGGAATCCAATTTTTGGAGTTTTTTTCTAATGTCAGGAGTGGATTGGGTCATAAAATGCATATTAAGGATAAGGCAGCCTTCTGGCCCCTCCGGGTCCAGGGCTGTGAAGCGTCTAATTGTAGCTGCTAAGCAGGCCATGAACTGGGCTAGGTTTTCATCTTTACCTTGGGTAGTTTCCTTTAGTTTTTCATAATTAACAGCTTTGTATGCTGCTTTTTTGAGCCCCTCGACTAGGCAGGAGACCATGTAATCTCACCTAGCTATACCTGGGGAGTCCGTCTTGTACTGCCAATGGGGATGCTCTTGGGGAACTGCCCTGATGCCTTCTTGAAGGTCTGGCTCATGACACTGGTGGGTGTCAGTGTGAGATTGGGCTAGGGTATAAACTCTTTCCCACTCATCTGGGGAGAGGGTAGAAGTCAGGATGACATTTAAGTCACTCCAGGTTAAATTGTAGGACTGAGTTAAATATTGGAATTCCTGTATATATTTAGTGGGGTCTGATGAGAAAGAGCCTAAACGCTGACTGATCTGGGAGAGGTCGATAGAGAAAAAGGCACATGTACCTTGACTATGCCTTCAGCTCCAGCCACCTCACTAATAGGAAATTGTTGGGCAGGTGGAGGAGGTCTAGTCTCAGAATGAAACTGTAAGGTGGAGTGGGTGTGAGGAGGGGAGGTAATACTTCTATTACAGGGTGGGGGAGCAGAGGCTGAGGAAGAATTGGGACCTGGCTCGGCCTCGTGAGGAGCAGCCTGGTGGGGAGGGGAGAGGTCAGATGGGTTCATGGAAAAGGAGGATTCAAAGGACTCAGAGCTTAGGGTGGAGACTGAAGAAAGAGACAGGAGAGAAAGAAGAAAGATTTGGGATGAGTCTCACTGGGATCAGAGACTAGGGAGAGACTGTTGTGTAAAAGAATGCCTGGATGTCAGGTACCTCAGACCATTTGCCCATTTTTCAACAAAAATCATTCTGGTCTTATAAGATCAAGAAATCAAAAGTGTAATTTTCTGGCTATTTGGAACCATTGTCGAGTTTGTATTGGGGCCAAGCGGTATTGCAAAAGAAAATAAGGAATTTAGGTTTTAGGTCAGGTGTTAGTCAAAGGGGGTTTTAGGTTTTGAAGAACACAGGCTAAGGAAAAAGAAGGGGGAATGGAGGGTGGAAGGTTGCCCATAGTGAAGGGGGCAAGCCCAGAGAAAAGAGAAGGTAGAGACACGGAGAGAGGGGGGATGATACTTGCCACCCAGGGGAGGCGGTGCTTGCCACCCAGGGGAGGCGGTGCTTGCCACCCAGGGAAGGTGGTACTTGCCACCCAGGGGAGGTGGTACTTGCACCAAGGTGAATGATCAAGGCAGGCATCCCCAGAGTGATCAGACACCTCTGAAATGTGGGTGAATAACCAGGCAGGTGTCCCGCCAGTGATTTAGACACCAAGGGAAGACTGTTCCCGAGTCCGTGACCAGTGCCAGAGTTTTGAGTTCATGGATAAAATGCATCTCCTCTGTCTCTACCAGAAAAGGAAAGAAACCAAAATTAAGAAAGGGAGAGATTGAAGCGTGGAGGGATAGCAAGAGAGGTTGGAGAAGAGAATAAAAAGAGGCCACTTACCCCATTTAAAATTGGTGAGATGTCCTTGGGCTGGCTGGTCTGAGGACCCAAGGTCATAGGTGGATCTCCTCATGGAGTGAGGGCGAGGACAGGGGACTGGACTCCCAAAGGAGTCCCCCTGTCCCGGGTCTTTGGCACCAAATGTCATGTGCATCCATGTGAAGAGACCACCAAACAGTCTGTGTGAGCAATAAAGCTTTTTAATCACCTGAGTGCAGGCTGACTGAGCCTGAAAACGGAGTCTGCAAAGGGAGATAGGGGTGGGGCAGTTTTATAGGACTGGGGTAAGCAGTGGAAAGTTGCAGTTAAAGGAGGTTATCTATTGTCAGCAGAGGAGGGGGTCACAAGGAGCATGGTGGGGAGATCATAAGACTCATTGTCCAGAAGAAAAATGTCACGAGGTCGATTGATCGATCAGTTGGGGCAGGGCAGGAACAAGTCATGACGGAATGTTGCAAGGTTGGTCAATCAGTTAAGGCAGGAGCTGGCTGTTTCACTTATTTGTAGTTTTTGGTTGCCTCAGGCCATCTGGATGTATACATGCAGGCTTGGGCTAAGAGGCCTGAAACCCACCACCTTTCCTATGTCAAATCCTTAGTAGATGTACCCCCAAGATACACATTCCTCGGACCTTCTTTTCCATAGTTGAAACTTCACCCCTGAAATGTAGAAACAGGAAAGTTTTTTTTTTAAAGTTTCAGTGCGAACTCGGAGCAAGTGTCATAATTTGCTGTCTCCGGTGTGTAGAGGTGACATTTTCTCAGAACTTCCATGTTAAGCTGGAAAACTGGAAAGTGAGTCCACTTTGTCATTCACTCACTCACTCATTTTCTCACTCAACAAAAATGTCTCACACTTATCTAAATCTGCTAGACTAAAAGAGGTCCCTGGTGTCTGTAACTTTCTAATTCTGCTAGAACTCTAGAGCAAGCTCATGAAATAAATGAAAAGGATGAAGAACAAAGAGACAAAAGACTGCACGTTCCCTTCTGATGCTCACTTACATTCCCTCAGCCTCAGTTTCTCCACATGCCCCTGGAGGTGATCATTCAAGGATTTATGAGATTTTAGAGACAACATATGAAAAAGCAAAGAACATCAGAAAGACAAGGAGTTACTTAGTATTTATACACAAGGATAAGACATTCAGTATTGACAACACTTAAAGAAAATTCAAGAGTGATTTTAAATTTCCCATTTCAAATACCTCCTCTATTTTGTTTCCTTTCTCTTATGATGTCTCTAAATAAGCTTCCTCTAGCTGCCAGCAAGTCTAATTTCATTGGATTTGACTGTTTTCAACCCCAATTAGAGGCAGGGTTAAGTACATTTAAAATAATAATGAAATATTATTTTGTTTCTCCTCCCAGGGCTTTTGGACGTTTGACATGGAATGTTATAAAAAGTATAGAAAAGTCTGGGGGTGAGTATTCTGGAAAATTCCACTGGATAGACTTGTTTCTATGATGAGTTTACCCCACTGCACAGAGGATAGTCTCAGCCCAGAGCCTCTTGGGATGAAGCTCTTGCCAACGTAACTACAAACAGAGAGGTTTTCTGAAAGAAGAAGATATGTATTTGGGAGAAGAGTATTAGAATGGGAATCTGTGTGCCATTATAAGCTATGTGCAAATTCAGGGAGGTAAAGGAAGACAAAGATGTTCCAAGGAAAATATGAGGAGGACTTCATATGGATTTTGAAATAGTTCTCCTTCACTACAAAGATCAGTAACAAGGGTGATGCAACACCAAGGTTGGACAGGGAGTTGCTGGGCAGGTGTCCTTGCAGAAATATTTTTGTGTAAGGTTGGGTTGGGCTTTCAGCAAGCTTGTGGTTTCGCCAAGTATTTTGTGATAGTTTTGTTATCAGGCACACAAGCATGAGAATCCACTCATCATAGCCTTCTTTGATTTATTTGTCAAGGTTTTTAACCACACACATAGGCACACAGACACACTGACACACACACACACACGTGCCATAATTTTGGTTCTCACAATGTTCACACTGGCTACTGTAGAATTTTTGAGGCTTGTCCTACCAAGGATCCCATATGTCACCAGGTGTTGAGGTCTTCGGTCTAAACTAGGCTGGGAGCATTGTGGTTACCACTTTTCTCCAGGCTTTGGTGGCCCAGGGACTCCCAGCATCACTTTCTGTCCAGTGTCTGCCTATTCCCCTCTTCTTTTTTTTCTTCCCTTGATGCCCTTTTATCACATGCATTGTCTCAGACCCTTCGAATATGTGCTCATAAATGCATGGCATCATCTCCTTCCCACATCGATTCACTTTAAATTAAAAGCCAAAACTCTTTCATTTAAACTTTGGATTTAACATGCTTTTGAAAGAAGGGTTGAGAGATATAGAGAAACAGATTGGGAAACCATTTATGCTCTGCTGTTTCTTTTTTTTTAACTTTCCATGTAAGTGTGGAATTTTTCATTCTGTTTTATTATTAACTTTAAGCCAAGACTTTTTAATAGAGGGATATATAAGTATATCTTTGTCTATACATTTCTGCTGAATTTGAAGAAATGCTGAATATTCTTAAACCATTGTGTTCCCTGGTGGGCTGATGGACTGTGATTTTATAAGGTGGCCTCAGCCAACTGCAGCAGCTGTTCCCTGTCAGAGGGGCTAGAGGTTTGGCAAGAGTGGTGGAAGAGGTGCAGTGGTGTGTTCGTTCACTAGAAGCATCAGGGAGAAGGTTTTGCCTGTTTGTACTTCATCTTCTCTCATCAAGTCTTCAGAAACCACAGTGCTGCCTGCAGGGTGCTGTGGACCTGGCATGGCCCATACAGGCAACACGACTGAGTAGGAAGGACACACAGCTCTGGATGTCCATTGGCCCCATAGCAACTAGCTTTGAAACATTTAGTCCTTGTGAGCATGTGATGATTTACTTGCTTTCAATTTTCCACGGACCTAATATTCTTTTTAAAGTGAAATATTTTAAACCTATGAAACATTGTGGAGAATGGCATGGGAAATACCCATGTATGCACCACCCAGCTTAACAAATGCTCTCCTGTCATTTCTAACCACGATCTCTTTGAAGAGCTCTTTTGTCTTTCAATCTCTCTTCCCTGTTTGGCCCACATTACCCTTCATCATTTGAAGACTTGGGTAGCTCCTGTGTCAGACTCTTGCTGTGTCTTATACCTAATGAACTAGAACCTAAGATTACTGTGTATTGTACAACTAGGGGATTATGTAATGTCAGGATCAAAGTCTGGCTTCCTGGGTTTGGCTCCAGCTGTAGCATAAGGCTGTTGATGTTTAATCAACTCTGTTTTCTCCACACAGTTTTTATGACTGTCAACAGCCTGTGCTGGCTATCACAGATCCCGACATGATCAAAACAGTGCTAGTGAAAGAATGTTATTCTGTCTTCACAAACCGGAGGGTAAGCATCCATTTTTTGAAATTAAAATACTCATTGATTGATTAAATTTTTATTTTAAAATTTTTTTTATTTTTTTCTTTATTATTATTATTATTATACTTAAAGTTTTAGGGTACATGTGCACAATGTGCAGGTTTGTTACATATGTATCCATGTGCCATGTTGGTGTGCTGCACCCATTAAATTGTCATTTAGCATTAGGTATGTCTCCTAATGCTGTCCCTCCCCCTTCCACCCAACCCACAACAGTCCCTGGAGTGTGATGTTCCCTTTCCTGTGTCCATGTGTTCTCATTGTTCAATTCCCACCTATGAGTGAGAACATGCAGTGTTTGGTTTTCTGTCCTTGCAACAGTTTACTGAGAATTATGGTTTCCAGTTTCATCCATGTCCCTACAAAGGACATGAACTCATCACTTTTTATGGCTGCATACTATTCCATGGTGTATATGTGCCACATTATCTTAATCCAGTCTATCGTTGTTGGACATTTGGGTTGGTTCCAACTCTTTGCTATTGTGAATAGTGCCACAATAAACATACGTGTGCATGTGTCTTTATAGCAGCATGATTTATAGTCCTTTAGGTATATATCCAGTAATGGGATGGCTAGGTCAAATGGTATTTCTAGTTCTAGATCCCTGAGGAATCACCACACTGACTTCCACAATGGTTGAACTAGTTTACAGTCCCACCAACAGTGTAAAAGTGTTCCTATTTCTCCACATCTTCTCCAGTACCTGTTGTTTCCTGACTTTTAATGATGGCCATTCTAACTGGCGTGAGATGGTATCTCATTGTGGTTTTGATTTGCATTTCTCTGATGGCCAGTGGTGATGAGCATTTTTGCATGTGTCTTTTGGCTGCATAAATGTCTTCTTTTGAGAAGTGTCTGTTCATGTCCTTCACCCACTTTTTGATGGGGTTGTTTTTTCCTTGTAAATTTGTTTGAGTTCATTGTAGATTCTGGTTATTAGCCCTTTGTCAGATGAGTAGGTTGTGAAAATTTTCTCCCATTCTGTAGGTTGCCTGTTCACTCTGATGGTAGTTTCTTTTGCTGTGCAGAAGCTCTTTCATTTAATTAGATCCCATTTGTCAATTTTGGCTTTTGTTGCCATTGCTTTTGGTGTTTTAGACATGAAGTCCTTGCCCATACCTATGTCCTGAATGGTATTGCCTAGGTTTTCTTCTAGGGTTTTTATGATTTTAGGTCTAACATTTAAGTCTTTAATCCATCTTGAATTAATTTTTCTATAAGGTGTAAGGAAGGGATCCAGTTTCAGCTTTCTACATATGGCTAGCCAGTTTTCCCAGCACCATTTGTTCAATAGGGAATCCTTTTCCCATTGCTTGTTTTTGTCAGGTTTGTCAAAGATCAGATAGTTGTAGATATGCGGCATTATTTCTGAGGGCTCTGTTCTGATCCATTGATCTATGTCTCTGTTGTGGTACCAGTATTTAATGTTATTTTGACAAGAATTGAATTAAATGTATAGATCAATTTAGGGAAAGTCTTTATCTTCACTATGTTTGGTCTTTCAATTCATGAACATAGTATGCCTCTCCATTTCCTTAGATTTTCTCTGATTGCTTTTAGCAATTTGTAGTTTTCAGCATGGAGATCCTGTAAATGTTTTGTTGGATTTACAGCTAAAGTATTTCATTTTTGTTGGAGTGACTGTAAATGATATTATGTTTTTCTTGTATTTTCAGATATTGATTGTTAGTACATAGAAACGTGCTTGGTTTTTGTTTGTTGATCTTGTATCCTAGAACCTTGCAGAACTGACTTAGTATTTCTAGAAGTCTTTTTGTATTCCTTGAGATTTTATACATTGACAATTATGTCACTTGAAAATAGAGACAATTCTTTTATTTCCTTTCCAATCTGTATGCCTTTTAATTCTTTTTCCCAGTATAATGTCAAATAAATGCGGTGAATTTTTGAATTATTCCTAATATTAGGAAGGAAGCATTTGGTTTTTCATCATTAAGCATGATTTAGATGAAGTGGGTTTTTTTTGTAGATTCTCTTTATCAAATGGAGGAATTTTCTCTCCCTAGTTTGCTGAATTTTTAACATAAAAGAGTGCTTTAAGTACTCATTATAAAACAAAATATGGCTATGGAAGATGAAAGAAAGTTTCAATCATGCTGGCTTGATAGGCCAGATCCAAGTTGGCAAAAATAATTCTCTTTCTTCTTTTTTTCTATCCATGGAATAAAAAATTAAGAGAAAAGAATGTTAATAGAATCGCATTATTTCTTCAAAATACATTGTGAGTTTTAAAAGTATTACCTACTTTTTTTATTATACTTTAAGTTTTAAGGTACATGTGCACAACGTGTATGTTTGTTACATGTGTATACATGTGCCATGTTGGTGTGCTGCACCCATTAACTCATCATTTAACATTAGGTATAACTCCTAATGCTCTCCTTCCCCCCTCTCCCCACCCCACAACAGGCCCCGGTGTGTGATGTTCCCCTTCCTGTGTCCATGTGTTCTCATTGTATATTTTTTTAAATCCACCACATCAAGGCACCTCTTTTAATGTTGCCCATGGTTTAGGTGAACATAAAGACAGAGCTCCTCTGAGGCAACATACAGTCCAACAAAGCCACCTGCCTCTCTGTCGCCACTCTCTCTCTACACTGCATGAGCACTAGGCGTTGATCCTGTCTATTCCACTGGAAGAACAGGTTCCCTACCATGTGGAGAATTTGCATGTAAAAGGAGACTGGGATATACAGGCTGGAGACCACATCAGGTGGCTGGGTCTCCCGATCACTGCCCCCACATACAAATACATCCCAGGACACTGGGCATCTGGGATAAATCCCTATTGAGCATCTATCATAGGGCCTGTCATCTAGTAGACAGTCACTAAATATTTGTTAAATACATGATGCCTGTTTAACACATTTTCTACAACCATAGAGATCTCCACAACTGATGTAGGACAAAATGTTTCTGCTTTGAACTCTAGCCTTTCGGGCCAGTGGGATTTATGAAAAGTGCCATCTCTATAGCTGAGGATGAAGAATGGAAGAGAATACGATCATTGCTGACTCCATCTTTCACCAGTGGAAAACTCAAGGAGGTATGAAAATAACACGAGTTTTAATTAGAAACTGCAAGAACGAATCAGGTGGGGAGAGGTAGAAAGTAAGATCACAGTTCCTTTCCAAGGGGTAGTCTGCTGAATTTGAGCTTCCTAAAAATGGTCTTTTTATGTACAGAAAACCCATCATAAAATTCATTATACAACGTCACTTATTGTTCCATGCCAGGGAAAGTCATGTCCTTCTGGGACTTGTGTCTGCACATTTAACTATGGGTGGTGTTGTGTTTTGTGCTTAGATGGTCCCTATCATTGCCCAGTATGGAGATGTGTTGGTGAGAAATCTGAGGCGGGAAGCAGAGACAGGCAAGCCTGTCACCTTGAAAGAGTAAGTAGAAGCACAGCCATGGGGTTCTGAGCTGTCATGAGCCCCTCCATCTGCCTGCCACGGAGCTGATATTCCCACTGTTGGGTTATTCCAGTGACCAGACAAAAGGAAGGCTGTGGTAATGCAACTTCAATGGGTCACCCAAGGTGGGGCAGCTCCGATGAGGAGGTGGGGCAGCTGGAGGAAAAGGATCTTCTCCCCTGTGCACAGGGGCCAGGGTTTACATCTCCGTTAAATTGTCACCTTGGATATTCTGGAAGACTAAATACATCCTTTAGGGGGAAAAAGTGTGATTGTATCAGAGTTTTAAGCATGGAGTGTATGGGATGGTGGAAGGGGAAGGCACTTGTTATCTGTTGGTTGGCAGTGAGTAGGGTGGGAAAGTTATACTGGAGAACTTAGGATAACTTTGATCATTTCATGTTTTTTTCTGAGGATATCAGCAGAATACCAAATATTAAACATTCCTACCATTTCTTTTTCCTCCAGTCTCAAAGAGAGAGGGTGGTAAAAATGCTGTAGGTAGGGCAAGCCTATTATTTGCTGTCTACACTTATGCAGGAATAACAGGTGTAATCTGAGCCTGTCCTGGGCCGACCAGGGATATGTGGTCACTCACTATAGAAATTTCCAAACCAAATTTTGAGAGATTGTTTTTTAACCAGGACATCACTGGTCATTATATTTTACAAAAATAATTCTGCCATCAGGGCAACCTCAGCTCACCACAGCTGGGGATAGTGGAATTTTCCAAAGCTTGAGCAGGGAGTATAGAGAATAAGGATGATATTTCTAGGAGCTCAGAACAGGATACTGTTGCTTTATAAAGTGTTGAAGAGGAATCAGCTCTGGGCATAGAGTCTGTAGTCAGTCAATGTCACCTGTCTTGAGCCCCTTAGGAAGAGTGAATTTTTCTACTCTTGTTCTGCTGAAGCACAGTGCTTACCCATCTTGTATCATCCACAATTAACACATGCTACTGCAGTTGTCTGATAGTGGATCTCTGCCTTTCTATGACTGGGCTCCTTGACCTCAGAGGTAAGTCTAATTCAGTTGAGTGTCTCCATCACACCCAGCGGAGAGCCAGCTGTGTCCCTGACACCTGTTAACCACCTTCTGATGGAGTGTGATGGGAGATGATCCAGTAGATTGTTCTGAAAGTCTGCAGCTCTTTGTCTGTCTTGACTGGACATGTGGGTTTCCTGTTGCACGCATAGTGGAAGGATGGTAAAGAGGTGCTGATTTTAATTTTCCACATCTTTTTCCACTCAGCGTCTTTGGGGCCTACAGCATGGATGTGATCACTAGCACATCATTTGGAGTGAACATCGACTCTCTCAACAATCCACAAGACCCCTTTGTGGAAAACACCAAGAAGCTTTTAAGATTTAATTCATTAGATCCATTCACTCTCTCAATAAGTATGTGGACTACTATTTCCTTTTTTCTCTCTCTCTCTTAAAAATAACTCCCTTATTGAGATGTAAATCACCATGTAATTCATCCACTTAAAATGTACAGTTTAATGGTTTGTAGTACATTTGAAGATATGTATGACCATCACCATTGTAAATTTTAAAACATTTCTGTCATTCTAGAGACCTCATACAAGTTTAGCTATCAACCCCCTGCCACAAACCCTGTCATCATATGCAACCACTAGTCAACTTTCTGCATCTATAGATTTGCCTATTCTGGTCACTTCATAGAAATGATATTAATTTGTCAGGGTTTTTTTAATTCTCTAGTTCATGAATTTGTACTTTAGTCTGTATTATTTTCTTTCTTCTGCTGGCTTCAGGCTTAGTTTGCCCTTCTTCATTTACTGTGTTGTGGCATGAATGTAGATTATTGATTTGTGGTTTTTTGTTCCTCTAAATTTAGACATTACAACTATGAATTTCCCTCTGGGCACTTCTTTGCTAAATACCATGAGATTCTGGCCTATCACATCTTAATTTTTGTTCAGCTCAAAACAGTTTCTATTTGCCCTTTTAATTTCTATTTTGACTCATTGGTTACTTAAAAGTTTATTATTTAACTTCCACATATGTGTGAGTTTCCCAATTTTGTTACCTTATTGATTTTAGCTTTATCCCATGATAGGTGACAGAGATACACTGTGTTATTTCTACCTTGACTACCTGCTATTTCTTGAACAGCATGATTAATTTAAGCAGCAAAATATGATTTGGGTTATCTTAAGAGACCCTAGTCCAATATAAAGGCAAAGAGATTAGGGCATTGAATTTTGTTCCTTTCATCATTCGAAAGATGCACAAGGGGCTGCTGATCTCACTGCTGTAGTGGTGGTCCCTATGCACAGACCTGCCCTTGCTCAACCACTGGCCTGGAAGAGGGGCAAAAGTCACAGAAGGAATGGCTTCCAGTTGAGAACAGTGATGTATTTTACTCTTCTGATTGGTAGAGAAAAGTAGAATTGCTCCAGGTAAATTTTGCACATTCACAATGGTTTGATTTACTGTTGGTTTTTTTTTTTTTCCTACAGAAATCTTTCCATTCCTTACCCCAATTCTTGAAGCGTTAAATATCACTGTGTTTCCAAGAAAAGTTACAAGTTTTCTAACAAAATCTGTAAAACGGATAAAAGAAGTTCGCCTCAAAGAGACACAAAAGGTAAAATGTGGTTGTAGTTATAGGAGGATGTTTAGTTTTCATAATTGTTTAGATAATATACATATGATTGGTGCACTTCCCTGTATGTTTTTAGAGAAAGATTTTAACATAAAGAGTACTTTATGTTTAGAGCAAGATAATTTATTTGGTAGGAATGCAGAAATTGGAGTTTGGGGAAGGAGATATGAGAATGAGTCAGAGAGAGCACTTAAAATTTGATATGAGGCACAATTAGTATGCCATGGCATAAATATTATTCAGGTAAAACTTTATCACATCACTTCCCTTCAATAAATTGTCAAAGGATAAACATTACTGTTTGGAAATACATTTTATTGGTATTATGCTTTCTGTACATCATAGATTGGTAAAGAGTCATTTCAAGTACAAGCCTGTTATTTTACACATTCTCCAATGAAAGGCCCTATCAGGCCACCTGCTGAAGTGTAGTGTGTTACATTTGAGCCCTCTGACAGCCTCGAGTGATCAGAGGTCTTCTCTGGGAATTGAGGCCGCAAGGCTGGCTAACTCAGCTTTGCCTTCATGAGCCCTAGAGTCCAGCTGAAAGACATCTGCAGGTCAGGGAGGCAAGAAGGGGTAACCCAGGTGTCACTGAAGATTGTATAGATTTGGGGAATGTTGCAGTATTTGAAGGTGCCCCCACCAAAGCTGCTGATAAGTTCTGGAAATGTCAGGAGAATAATCTGTGTGGACATTGATGAAGAAGAAGACAGAAGAATAAAAGGTCCAGGACTTCTTCACGGGTATGCAGTTAGGACTAGGGAAAAGACCAAACAGCAATTGAATATTTTAGCCAGATTTGTTTCAGGAAAACATCCTGCTTTCCAAGGATTTAGATGGATATTCTTTCTCACTGGTGACTCAGGCAACACCTGTCAGATTTCTGGTCTCCAAGGGGCTATATTCTCAGAAGGGAGGTTGAGGACTGCACTTCTGATTAACTTCTGACTTCATGAGTCACTTTCTGTCAATAAAATTTCTCTTTTTGCTTCTAGCACCGAGTGGATTTCCTTCAGCTGTTGATTGACTCTCAGAATTCGAAAGACACTGAGTCCCACAAAGGTAACCAAAGTGTGCTTCTGAGGGCTACTGGTGGGGCACTCAGAGGGAAGGTTTTGTTCTGAAAA
Source organism: Nomascus leucogenys (assembly GCF_006542625.1). NCBI lineage: Eukaryota > Metazoa > Chordata > Mammalia > Primates > Hylobatidae > Nomascus > Nomascus leucogenys. The sequence continues at coordinate 34,423,182 of NC_044397.1, read as the reverse complement.
TGTGCATGAAGTATTCCAGGAAGATGAGAATTTCTGCCACATAGCAGAACGACACAGGTTTGGATGTTATAAATTGAAGCTGGAGGCACTTTCTAGAGGCATGCAGGCATAGATGGCCATGTTCTAAGCTTAAAGGGCAACCCTAAGGAAAACTGGCATGCCAGGAAGAGTCAGCGGTCTGTGGATCACCTAAATAAGATCAAATGCCAGTTCTCAGCCTCCTCCAGATCCACAGAATTAAAATTTCTTCCTGGAAATTTATTAGGTTTCTGCAAAAATAATTGCAATTTTTGTGATTACTTTCAATGGCAAAAACCGCAATTACTTTTGCAGCAACTTAATGCATCTAACATCTAATCAGGAGGCATGCTGTCCAAATAAGGGTGATTTTAACTGGCAATTTTTGGTGAAAGTGTGTTCACCAGGTTAATCAACTACGAAGTTATTTTTTCCTTTGCAATGGATAGGTGACTTTTGGGAAAACCTCTGAGATTTGCAACATTGTAAATATCCTCTTTGTCTTCAATCTTTACCTACCAGTTTTACAACCCATGTACGATTTTTACGGAATTCATTGTTACTGTGACAGTGGCAAAATGATGGCCATGTTCAATTTCAAGCCACCAAGATTTGGCAGTCATCTCACAAAATTCCTGAATATTTAATCATTGGTTCTAGAGAGCAGGAGTAGGCTGACTTTAGCATACAGCTTTAAATATGTTCATGTCTACATCTATTTCTGTCTGTCTATCTATCTATCTATCTATCTATCATCTATCCATCTATCATCTATTTATCTACTTATTGATTATCTAGCTATCATCTCTCTGTCTATCCCAATACAACTTGCTGTGATAAAGGAAATAGCCTATTGTTTTAGTGTTTCATCTAGAAATCACTAGACACATATAGCTATTGAGCACTGCACATGTGGCTAGTGCCACTGATGAAAAATTTTAAATTGTATTTAAGTTTAACTGAATAAAATTTGATTTTAAATAGCCACTAGTGGATAGTGGCTACCATATTGGACAGCAGAGCTCTGAACTTTGAGATTACAGTTCAGTTTCACATCAGTATCCTCAGGTTCATGGTAACAGAATACAATTATTAGATAGTTGAATTTACCCACAACTGCATCACAGAAACCTTCACTGGTAAATCACAGCTCTGTTGTCATTTCTCACACTCCCTTCATATTGGTTTTGGTGGTGAATTGCATGGTTGGAAACAGGCACTATATTTATTTCTGTGTTCCAGGTCTCTAAATGTCCTAATCCAGTCCTGATCAAACAGACCAGTGATGGGCCATCCTGAGCTTCTCTCAGGAAAAAAATCAAGAGGGGGCCAACTTGGAATCACAAGAGCTTATACTATTTTAATGTCATTCATCAGACTGTAATCAATCACCACTCATCTAGCTTTTTGTCCGTCTTCAGTTGCTGTACATCCTGAGATAGTCAATTCTGAGACCTATAGCCTAGGTCTATCACCTGGTGCATCTCAAAGATATAATCCATACTTCTCAACCTGGGCTATGCACACAAATTATCGCATCTTGTGAAATTCAGATTTTGAATCAGCAGTTCAATGGTGGGGTTTGAGATTTTGCATTTCTGTTTTTGTTGTTCTTGTTGTTTCATTCTGAGACGGCGTTTTTGCTCTTGTTGCCCAGGCTGGAGTGCAATGGTATGATCTTGGCTCACCACAACCTCAGCCTCCCAGATTCAAGTGATTATTCTGCCTCAGCCTCCTGAGTAGCTGGGATTACAGGCATGCGCCACCATGCCTGGGTAATTTTGTATTTTTAGTAGAGAAGGGGTTTCTCCATGTTGGTTAGGCTGGTCTTGAACTCCTGACCTCGGGTAATCCACCCACCTTGGCCTCCCAAAGTGCTGGGATTACAGGTGTGTACCACCATGCCCAGCCTTTGCATTTCTAATAAGGTCACAGATGCTTATGACCCACGGACCACACTTTGAGTAGCAAGAGGTGGTCTGTATTCCAATATTGGTCTCTTAAGTTCCCTCAAACATATCTAACGGAAAGGTCCTTTAATTTTCCCTACATCTAACCATTAATGTCGCAAATTCTCTCAAAGTTTGTCAAGGTATATTGTAGCTAAAATGAATTACATTTTTCTTGAGAGAGAAGACTACCCCATATTAATTTACAATAAAGTACTTTTAGGATCATTCAAGGAGCACACAATGATACTGAGTATGTTATGCAGAAATGCTCTCTCTGGAAATTACCCAGCTGTGAAGGTGGCAGGGATGGCATGAGGAGGAGTGGATGGCCTACGTTCTTGAAGACCTTGGGGAAAACTGGATTAAAATGATTTGCCTTGTTCTGGCTCTGTAAGACACACATCAGAGTGAAACCACCCCCAGTGTGCCTCTGAATTGCTTTTCTATTTTTCCCCCTGGGGATTTGAAAGTTTCACTTCGATTTCTCTTCATATAAACTGTGATGCCCTACATTGATCTGATTTACCTAAAATGTCTTTTCTCTCCTTTCAGCTCTGTCTGAACTGGAGCTCGTGGCCCAATCAATTATCTTTATTTTTGCTGGCTATGAAACCACGAGCAGTGTTCTCTCCTTCATTGTGTACGAACTGGCCACTCACCCTGATGTCCAGCAGAAACTGCAGAAGGAAATTGATACAGTTTTACCCAATAAGGTGAGTGGACAGTACATGGAGAAGGAGGGAGGAGGTGAAGGCTTAGCAAAGATGCCTCCTCACCACTTCCCAGGAGAATTTTTATAAAAAGCACAATCATGATTGTTTCACTCACAATATGTAGTAAGGCTCTAAAAATAAAAAGGAGGAAGCATAGGGAATGGTTGCTATTGACAGAAGTATAAGATCTTTGCAAAGCAGTCCTCTCCCTGGTTCATCTGCTTTCTGTTACCACAATAATGCTAAGTAAAAAAAATCCAAAAACCTCCATGGCATTTAACAATATGCATATTGCTCACACATATTGATAGTGAGCTCTGCTGACATTGGCAGGACTTCCTCTGGTCTGGCTGTGGTCTGACGGAGCCTGGCCCTGGGTGCGCTGTGCAGGTTGACTCAGCTCTGCCCCATACGTGTCTCATGTTTCAGTCAGGTAACCACTGGTGAAGAAGCCAAGCTAGGAACCAGGGTATCTGACTTCTGAGCTAAACTCTTAAACTGTATAATATTGCCTTTCAAATATAACACCAAGTACTAGGTGCATATCGACCACACTGTTTTCAGACCTCTGCCAAAACTCGGATTCTTTGTGGTATAAAGAGACACGGCTTTGGGGCTGGTCTTCGTGTGGCAGTGAGGTGAACACAAAGGGATGTTCTTCAGAGATTACAGTCCAGCCCTGAAACAACAACTAGGAGACTGTTTCAGCAAGTGAGGACAGGGCTGTGTGGGGTTGTATCCTCTTCATAACTTTGCCTGGCACTGAAATCGCGTGCTCTGGTAACATCCAACCAGAACCTTCTTTTGTCATATTTGGGATAGAAAGGGACTAGTCTTTCCTCAAATTATTGATAGAGATTTTATATAATATAGTGTTTCTCTCCACATTTTATGTATATAACAAAAGCCCTGCTTTTTGTGTGTTTATGCATATATACACACACACACACACACACACACAAACACACATATATAATACAAATCCTGCTTTGTAACTGTTTTTGTATATAAAATAAAAAAAGTTATGAACCAGAACTTTGGCCAACAATCCTTGTCACACAGAGAATTCACTTTTTCTATCTGTTTTCACTTTCTTGGTTACAGACGTGTAACCTCTTTTTTGAATGGTGAAAATCACTTTGTCATATTTTATTTGGTGCTAGTGGTCATAGCCTATTAGTCATGCTTGCTTCCATGAGAGAGAAAAACCACTACATGGTTATGCTAAGGATTTCAGTCCTTGGGGTGAGAGCCATCCCAAATGTCTCCCGCTTTCATAACTCCTCCACACATCTTAGTGGGCCATTGAGCACATCAATGGGCATGACAGTTATTAAAACACTTTATGAATGCTACAATCCTTTGCCAGTACGAGTTGTTCTCTGGAGCTTCTAACAGTTCAACAGTACTACATGGACTGAGTTAAAAGTTAATTCAAAAATCTCAATTTATCCAAATCTGTTTCTTTCTTTCCAGGCACCACCCACCTATGATACTGTGCTACAGATGGAGTATCTTGACATGGTGGTGAATGAAACACTCAGATTATTCCCAGTTGCTATGAGACTTGAGAGGGTCTGCAAAAAAGATGTTGAGATCAATGGGATGTTCATTCCCAAAGGGGTGGTGGTGATGATTCCAAGCTATGTTCTTCATCATGACCCAAAGTACTGGACAGAGCCTGAGAAGTTCCTCCCTGAAAGGTACAAGGGCCCTGGGAAAGGAGCCCTCCCTGAACCAGCCTGGTTCAAGCATATTTTGCCTCTCTACAGGACAGTCATGGACTTGTACAATCATTTGCTTGTCTTTTTATGTTTAAGTTTTTTTATCATGAAATTGATCATTGTCACACTTTACAAACCACAGACTAGATAAAAGAAAACTATAGCCAGCCACAGTGCCAGGAACTTAAGATGAAGGTCCTCAATTATGTCCTTATGGGTCATAAGTGTCAAAAATATAAGGACTCTTTTAAAAACACATGATCACAAATTATGTCCACAAATGTTTTTTCCTTAATATAATCAAATCTTCAGGAATCAAATTTGAACAAAAAACATGGATCTAATCTTCAAAGAATTTATAGGTTAGTGGAACAGATAGACAAAGAAAGCAGTGATGATACTGCTTTCCATCAATACAGTAGCATCATATGCCTGTGTAAATTATCTGACAAACTAATCTATGGAGGTGTGGGGGAGAAAGAGGGAGAGATGGAGATTAGAAGAAGGAGGAGAAGGAGGAGAGGAGGGGTAAGACAAGGTAGGGAGGAGAAGGAGGAGAAGGAGGAGAGGAGGGGTAAGACAAGGTAGGGAGGAGAAGGAGGAGAATTAGAAAAATAAGAGAGGAGAGGAGAAGGAAAGTACAAAATAACAATTTTGAAGTAGTGCAAGACAATTTCTTCTTCTCCTTCCTCATGACCAACATAAGTGTGACTTGAAGCAGGAATCTACTTTTCTGTCAGTCAGTCTCATCACTTATGTGCCTTTTGTAGTGTGAACACATCACCACCCTGAATATAATTTGAGTGTTTAGAAATAAATATTCTTTGCAACACTATTTATCTCATCTCAACAAGACTGAAAGCTCCTATAGTGTAAGGAGAGTAGAAAGGATCTGTACCTTACAATTCTTATAGCAAAATAGGCATAGCAGGATTTCAATGACCAGTCCACAAAAGCATCCTGTGTACTACTAGTAGAGGGGTGGGCCCTAAGTAAGAAACCCTAACATGTAACTCTTAGAGGTATTATGTCTTTAACTTTTAAAATATCTACCAATATGGAACCAGGTTCAGTAAGAAGAACAAGGACAACATAGATCCTTACATATACACACCCTTTGGAACTGGACCCAGAAACTGCATTGGCATGAGGTTTGCTCTCGTGAACATGAAACTTGCTCTAGTCAGAGTCCTTCAGAACTTCTCCTTCAAACCTTGTAAAGAAACACAGGTCAGTCAATTTTCTGCATTAATAATGTTTTATTAAGAATTATTTTAACTGAAGGGTATATATATTTAAAAAAGAATACACTCGCTCAATCTTTTAATAATTTGTTCTGTGGGCCAAGGAATCTATTTGGACCCATCTATGATCTTTAAGGGTGCTTCAGTTCTGGAGTTCAGAAGCTGTAGCATTAAAAACATCATGCAATGTCAATGTAGATTAGCATGACATGATTATCTGCAGTCTCCTTGAACTTGAGCAAAGTTAAATTGTTTCAAGTCGATTGGAAAGATGGGGAAGTATTTCGCACAATCATGAGGTGCAATTATTATCTTGTTTTGACTTTTGAATGATGCTTTTCCTTCCCAGAACTTGTAGAAGTTTTCTCATGACAGTGGCTCCCAACCAGTAGTTGTACATTGGAATCACCAGGGAGCTTTAAAAATTCATGATGCCTGGAACATCTCAGAAATTCTAAACTAATTTGCCCAGAGGGTGGCTTTAAAAGCTCCCCCATTGCTTCTCATGTGAAGCCAAGGTGGAAAATGACTAATTTAAGGTAGTTCTATTGGATATGAAGGACTACCACAGTCCAAGGCCATCCTTACTGACCTCACCTTCCAGGTGCCTAGCTCCATCCAACTGAGCTCCTTTTCAACTCAATCATAACTCTACTAATTTTCTTTCCTTTCTTCTCCTCATTCTGTTCTTATCTTTCAAGTCCTAGTTCAATTCCCAAGCCCCTCCAAGGTGTCTTCTTGACCTAGTCCAGGGCTCATTTACTCCTCTGCTCTGTTATTAGTTACTGGAGGCTATTATCATATAATTTCATAATTTGCCATTAAATCATTGAGTTTTGTTTTCTATATTTTCTATTTATCTAAGAATGTCTTCCCCCCTCCACTAACAATATCCTCTCATTTTATTCCATTTAAAATATCCCAGTGGTGCCTTGCAAGTGACCTCATCTAACTCAAGCATTTGGTCATTTGGTAAATGTTTAAGGAGTGATATGCAGTCGATTGGCTTGCATACAAATATTAAGTTTTTAAATGTGAACATTTAGCAAATGACATTCATGTATTTGCATGGGTGTGTGCTTGAACATGTGCACATGCATGTCTGTCTGTCTGCAGGGAAAATATATTCATGCCTTTTGAAAACTTTTAAATAATAAGGTGTTATATTTATAGAAAGATTTGGAAACTTTTCTCTGAAGAAGTTAAAGAACAGATGTCATTGATTCATATTAAGCAAGACCCTATAAATCTTATTTCTAGGTCTCATGTATTTATTAAGCAACTCCACACCTTAAGCAGGCTTTCTACATAGAAGAGGAATAAGATAGAGATGGTTTCCATATTATTTTCATATTCCACATTATTTGTGGCTTTAGGCCAGCTATGTAGCTATCCTGTATGTGTGCTCAGATAGGAGACTCAGCCCTGAGAGAAGGCGGTCCTCTGGCACACCTAGGATGGGGAAGGTACTCCCTTGGAAGTCCCAAGCTGGCACTTCTGGATCTCCATGGCAATTTTCTTGCCCATCACTCCATGGAGATCAGAATATCACTCTATTGTGTCCCCTCAACACTGAAGGAGTGTCTCAATAAGAAAAGTTGAGTCAAAACACTGTAGGAATTGAGAGGTTCCCCACTTGCACTACCCTTGGAAACCAAGAGAAGATGTTAAAAAATAAAACGATAATGCTTCCTGAAGGTGTCTTCCCATCTTTACACTGGATGGGTTCAACTGGGAGGAATTACTGGACTCTGGAAGTTGAAGACTGTCCATATAATTAAAATGTACAATAGCTACTCAGGATTACCTTGCAAGTTTCAACGTACACAAAATTAACTTCATAAGATGCTTTAAAAATAGTTTACCATTATACCTAATAATCTCATTTAAATTTTAAAAACTCATCCATTTTACTTAAAATTTAAATCAAAAAAGAACACAGGTTCCCATGAATTTGTCTCAGGTCAACCCTTGCACAGAATAGGTGCTCCATGAATATTTTGTTAAATGATAGATGATGAATGCTCTCACTATCCAATCTTCACATACCTTATAGAGTAAGCATAAAGAATCCAAGATTTATAGTGCTGAAAGTAGTTTTTATATGTTTACAAAGCATTATTGTCAGTAATTTTTTTTTACTTTGATGCTATACTTTCTACCTTTGCTTTATTTAATGCTTCTCAATATCCTCGTTTAACTGTTGCAGATCCCCCTGAAATTACACTTCGGAGGACTTCTTCGAACAGAAAAACCCATTGTTCTAATGGCTGAGTCAAGGGATGAGACCGTAAGTGGAGCCTGATTTCCCTAAGGACTTCTGCTTTGCTCTTCAAGAAAGCTGTGTGCCAGAACACTAGAGACCTCAAATTGCTTTGTGAATAGAACCCTGAAATGAAGACGGGCTTCATCCAATGTACTGAATAAATAACTGGGGATTCTGTACATGCATTGTGCTCTCTCATGGTCTGTGTAGAGTGTTATACTTGGTAATATAGAGGAGATGAGCAAATCAGTGCTGGAGAAGTAGATTTGGCTCCTCTCCTTCTCATAGGACTATCTCCACCACCCCCAGTTAGCACCATTAACTCCTCCTGAGCTCTGATAACATAATAAACATTTCTCAATAATTTCAACCACAATCATTAATGAAAATAGGAATTATTTTGATGGCTCTAACAGTGACATTTATATCATATGTTACATCTGGAGTATTCTATAGTAAGTTTTATATTAAGCAAATCAATAAAACCTCTTTACAAAAGTATTATTGGATGCTTTCCTGCACATTAAGGAGAAATCTATAGAACTGAATGACTGAGAACCAACAACTAAGTATTTTGATCATTGTAATCACTGTTGGTGTGGGAACTGGAGTGCAGTGGTGCGATCTTGGCTCACTGCAAGCTCTGCCTCCCAGGTTCACGCCATTCTCCTGCCTCAGCCTCCTGAGTAGCTGGGATTACAGGCACCCGCCACCACGCCTGGCTAATTTTTCTATTTTTAGTAGAGACGGGGTTTCACTGTGTTAGCCAGGATGCTCTCGATCTCCTGACCTTATGATCCACCCGCCTGGGCCTCCCAAAGTGCTGGGATTACAGGCATGAGCCCACCGTGCCCAGCCCAATTTGATTATTAACATAGGTGAGAGTTAACCTACCATGACTTTGCCCATTGTTTATAAAGAATATTCATAGTTTAATTATGACATTTTTGATGAGACACAGTGGCTCATGCCTGTAATCCCAACACTTTGGGAGGCCAAGGCGGGCAGATCATCTGAGGCCAAGAGTTCAAGACCAGCCTGACCAACATGGTGAAGCCCCATTTCTACTAAAAATACAAAAATTAGCTAGGTGTGGTGGCACGTGCCTGTAATCTCAGCTACCCAGGAGGCTGAGGCAGGGGAATTGCTTGAACCTGGGAGGTGGAGGCTGCAGTGAGCCAAGATCATGCCACTGAACTCCAGCCTGAGTGACAGAGTGAGACTGCATCTAAAAAAAAAAATTATGCCTTTTTGTAGGACATATATTTTGTAACATACAACTGAAGCCAGTATTATATTATTAGTTTTCATTTAATGTTTTCAGCCCATCTCCCCTGATATTTCTGGGAGACAGGAAATATGTTTTCTTACACTCTTGCATTCCATCCTCAACTCCCAACTGTGTGAATGCAAAGAACACTTAATAAAAAAACAGTTGATTGGTCAATTGATTGGGCAACAAGGCTAAAAGTACTCATTTCTTTTCTTTTCCTATTTCTTCCTTTATTTTCCCTTTCTGAATAATTTAGTCCTAGAGCCATTAGGTGGGTGGCAGCCAGATGGTGGCCACACATTAAGGTAGAGAAAAGAGTCATGGTGGTTCCAAGTCAGAGACCAAGTAGGATGAGGACAAAGTGGGTGTTCATGTGGAAACAGCCTGCCTGGGTGTGAGTCCAAGCAAGCAGAGAAGGGGTCCACAGAGAGGTGTGGCCTACAAGAGCAGCCAGAGCCTAAATAGGGCATGGAGAACCCATGTGAGGTCAGGAGGGCATCCATGAGTGGGAAGGGATGGGTGAGGTTGGGTTACATAAAGGGGATTTATCAAAGAAGTAAATATATTAAGGATGATGGAAGCCAGGCTTCTCATCTTTGAAGAACAGAGTCATGGACTCAGAAAGGGAGAAAACTAGCATGAATCCTATGAAATTAGATTGGAATGGATGTATTCGTGTATACTCATACCCTTCTAGATAGATAGATGGGTAGATAGGTGATACATAACAGATATATGACAGATAGTTATATAGATAGATGAAATGTGTATATGTGTTTGCGTGTGTGTACAAAAAAACCCCATAAATTTCCTACTTCTCTTCACTAATAGGTCTAGGTAACAATGACATTTCAATAGCAATGAGCACACTTAGTGCCCAGATCTTGGCTTATGAATACCATATTCCACGGAAAGGAACCAGAGCTCTTTAGAGAAATGCCTGATTCCAGGACCAGGGTTAAGAATGTTCAAGACAAGCCTAGGACACATTTTGTGCCAGGAAGCAAGAAAATGTTCAAATGATTTCCAGGTAATGTTTGGAAATGATATTTGAAAAAGACTTCCAAATGATAACTCCAAATTATTTTCAAATGATATTTGCAAAAACCTAAAGACTCCACCAAAGAACTATTAGAACTGATAAACATATTCAGTAAAGTTGCAGTTGCAGGATACAAAATCAACATACAAAAATTAGTCACATTTCTATATGCCAATAGTGAACAATTTGGCAAAAATAAAAAAGTAATCCTATTTACAATACCACAAATAAAACTAAATATCTAGGAATTAACTTAATCAAAGAAGAGAGAGATCTCTATAATGAATACTGTAAAACACTGATGAAGGAAATTGAAGAAGACACAAAAACAGAAGGATATTCCATGTTCACATATTGTAAGAATCAATATTGTTAAAACTGTCCACACTACCCAAAGCAATGTACAGATTCAAGGCAATCCCTCAAAATACCAATGACATTCTTCAAAGAAATAGAGGAAAAAATTCTAACGTTTCTATAGAACCACAAAATACCCAGAATAGCCAAAGCTATCTTCAGCAAAAAGAACAGAACTGGAGAAATCTTATTACCTGACTTCAAATTATACTACAGGGGTATGATAACCAAAACAGTATGGTATTTGTATAAAAACAGACACATTGACCAATGAAATAGAATAGAGCACCCAGAAACAAATCCACACACCTGGAGTGAACTCATTTTCGACAAAGTTGTCAAGAACATACACTGGGGAAAAGAGGGTCTTCTCTGGTGCTGGGAAAGCTGGATATCGATATGCAGAAGAATGAAACTAGACCCCTATATCTCACCAGACACAAAAATCAAATCGAGGTGGATGAAAGACTGAAATCTGGCCAAACACGGTGGCTCATGCCTCTGATCCCAGCACTTTGAGAGGCCGAGGCAGACAGATCACTTGAGGTCAGGAGTTCAAGACCAGCCTGGCCAACAAGGTGAAACCCCATCTCTACCAAAAAATACAAAAGTTAGCTGGGCATGGTGGTGCATGCCTGTAGTCCCAGCTACTCAGGAGGCTGAGGTGGGAGAATCACTTGGGCCCACGAGGCAGAGGTGGCAGTGAGCCAAGATCATACCAATGCACCCCAGCCTGGGCAACACAGTGAGACTCTGGCAAAAAAAAAAAAGACTGAAATCTAAGACCTCAAACAATGAAACGACTACAGGAAACATTGTGGAAACTCTTCAGGACATTGGTCTGAACAAAAAATGCTGAAGTAATACCCCACAAGCACAGGCAACCAATGCAAAAATGGACAAATGGAATCACATCAAGTTAAAAAGTTTCTGTGCTGCAAAGAAAGCAATCAACAAAGTGAAGACACAAACCACAGAATGGGAGAAAATATTTTCAAACACTCCAACAACAGATTAACATCCAGAATATACCCAGAGCACAAACAAGTCTTTGGAAAAAATTTAATAATCCTAATAATTAAAAAATGGGCAAAAGATTTATACAGACATTTCTCAAAAGAAGAAATACAAATGCCACATAGGCAAATGAAAATGTGCTCAACATCATTGATCATTAGGGAAATGCAAATCAAAACTACAATATCATCTCTCCCCAGCTAAAATGGTTTTAATCCAAAAGACAGGCAATAACAAATGTCAGCGAGAATGTGGAGAAAAGGGAAATTCTTGTACACTGTTGGTGTAAATTATTAAAACCACTATAGAGAACAGTTTGGAGGTTCCTCAAAATATTAAAATGGAGCTATCATAAGATCCAGAAATCCCTGTGCTGGGTATAAACCTGGAAGAAAGGAAATCCATATATTGAAGCGATATCTTCATTCCCATGTTTACAATAGCCGCTATTTACAAATGCCAGGATTTGGAAGCAACCTACGTGTCCATCAACAGATGAATGGATAAAGAGAGTACTCCACTTATACACAATGGAGCACAATTCAGCAATGAAAAAAGCATGAGATCCTGTTCTTTGTAATAACGTGGCTGGAACTGGAGGTCATTATGTTAGGTGAAACAAGCCAGGCACAGAAAGACAGACATTGCATGTTCTCATTTATCTGTGGGATCTACAAATCAAAACAATTGAGCTAATGTCTGGGTCTCAGTCAATTTTGTTCCCTAAGTACTGGGAGCACAGCTGTTAAAATACATGATGAATGCCTTAATACAGGAATGAATAGGTTAGAGGCACAGGGTGGTTGGGTGTTCTTCTGATACACAGTATCTTCCTTGACACATTCAGTACAACTCTCAACAGGTAAGTCTCTTCACGTATGTTACCTTCTGAGGAATTAAGTGGCAGAACATGTCTTCTATTATTTTCCTTTGCAGCACAAGACCAATTGCATTAGTTGGGAAACAGTGCTGGCTGCATTTGAGTCCCAAGCAACCATTAGTCTATTGCTATCACCACAGACTCAGAGGGGATGACACACAGGGGCCCAGCAATCTCACCTAAGTCCACTCCACCAACATTTCTGGTCACCCACCATGCATACAGTACCCTGCTAGGGTCCAGGGTCATGAAAGTAAATAATACCAAACTGTGCCCTTGAGGAGCTCACCTCTTCTACGGGAAATAGGCACAGAAACCCACAAGGGTGGTAGAGAGGAAAGAGGACAATAGGACTGTGTGAGGGAGATAGGAGGCATCCAGAGGAGGAAATGGTTACATTTGTGTGAGGAGGTTGGTAAGGAAAGACTTTTAATAGAAGGGGTCTGTCTGGCTGGGCTTGGAAGGATGTGTAGGAGTCATCTAGGGGGCACAGGTACACTCCAGGGAGAGGGAATTGCATGGATAAAGATCTGTAGGTGTGGCTTGTGGGCATGAATTTCAAGTATTCTGGAATGAGGACAGCCATGGAAACAAGGGCAGGTAAGAGGAGATTTAATCGGTTTCATGCCAACGGCTCCACTTCAGTTTCTGATAAGAACTCAGATTCCGTGGACTCCCTGATAACACTCATTAAGTTGTTTATGATTCCTCATAGAATATGAACTCAAAGGAAGTCAGGAAAGGGGTGTGTGCGATTCTTTGCTACTGGCTGCAGCTGCAGCCCTGCCTCCTTCTCCAGCACATAAACATTTTAGCAGCTTGGCCTAAGACTGCTGTGCAGGGCAGGGAAGCTCCAGGCAGACAGCCCAGCAAACAGCAGCACGCAGATGAAAGTAAGACTCAGAGGAGACAGTTGAGGAAGGAAAGTGGCGACGGACCTCATCCCGAATTTGGCAGTGGAAACCTGGCTTCTCCTGGCTGTCTGCCTGGTGCTCCTCTATCTGTCAGTAACTGTCCAGATTCCTCTCCTCTGTTAACTTGGACTTGGGGTGCTACTCAGGCCCCTGCTCCCTTATCTGTTTTGAAGATTAATAGAGATGTTCAAGGAGGAGTAGATTAATTGTTGGATGCTACAAACACATAGAGGTTATTATTGATCTTATGCAGATTTATGAAGAAATAAATAAGCATTTGTCACAGCCACCTTCTCATTTTGGTAACTAGGAGGGTTTAGGGACAGCATTTGGTAGTGGGAATGACCTAATTAGGTTAGATTTGACCTATACTAGTCAATGAAAACTCAGCAAAGGCAGATTACAAACTGCTGAACACGATGGGGCGGGTGATCCTCATCCCCTTTCCAGGTTCTGGGGATTCTGGGTGCAGGAAGGAGCAGCTTGGGTTTTTGTCTCATTACCTTCGTTTTCTGGGTTCTCTGTCTGCTGGAAGGGATGTGTAGAAGTTTGTCCCCTGTGGACCTGGTGGCTCCTGCTCCCCTGCCTTCCACCCCAGGATATCATTTACATAACGCACCAGGGAACACCAAGACTTCAGGGGAAGCTGTCCCCTGGCTCTTCCCTCTTCCCTGTGCCATGCCCCTGAAAATCCCCTCCCTCCTATGACTCACTCCTCCACCCTGTCATACACAGAACTATTCACCTTGCAATGATTAATCTCCAGAGCAAAGGAGACTTGGAGGAAGTTTTGAAGATTTATTCTTTGCTTTAATCTTTCTCCTCCAGTCTCTGGGAGGTAGGATTAATATAGAGCTTTGTTTCTCACCTAATGGGAATCTACTAGCAGCCTGAAAAGGCAGGAGCTGTGAAAGCCAATTTGGATTTTACACATTTTTTTCCCCTTTATGTTATAGTAGAGGAGGATAAACCCTCTCACTGGTGGGATTCCTGGCGTCCTAGAGCAGGTGGAGAGAAGAGTTATTTTCCACTGTGGGGAGTGGAGGCTCCACCTGTCACATTAACTTCTACCTCAATTTGACTTTTATTAAGCGTAGGGAACCACAATGACTTGAAAATGGAAAATATAAACCTCATTTTAATTCTTGCACAGACAGCTTAGGAATTCAGTGAGTTGTGGCAACATGGTTTCCATTGTCTAACATTTTAAAATGAATTGATATGGTTTACATTCATTCGTTTTTAAACCAGAATTTTTTGGAGATAGATTATTTCCAGCATGTTCCTTCTGGATAATAAAAGAGGGCTGTTAGTACAGTATTTGTGATAACAAATGTGTGTAAAATAACATCACCTTTCTAGAATAATGTCAGGAATATGAGTCTAATGCACGAATGTATATCTCTAAGACGAGACCGCATATGTCTTTTTAAATATACATGCCTGACAGTTTATTTTAATAACTCCTTTTTGAATATACCTGCTTAGCAGGTTATCTTAAACTGTCAGGCAGGGGAGTAAGCAATACTCTGAGCCAGTGATGGTAGCAAAGTCATCCAGGTAGGATCCGTATGAAGTGGGAAAATATTCCTCAGCTCTCAGGGTAGAACTCCAAAGAGATATTCATGGGTCCTGGCCCCACAGTCGAGGTCACTCAAAGGGCAAACAGGTTGGCATCTCATCTGCTTCAAGCCTGGACACAGGGACATCAAATGTGTCACTCTGTGTGTGGTCTGCCATGTTGTGGGGCAGTCACTACAAACTCGGGCAGCTGGGCAGACAATACCTCAGCCTTAGATGATGCTGGTGCAGCCCAGGAGTCAAAAACTGTAGTGTAGACCATGCCCTCCTTAGGCCAACACAACTACATGCAATAGATGACTGGCTTTTCTGTTAGCTTCTTCATTGGAACCAAAAGCGGCATTACTCTACCAAACAGAGGGGAGCTGGAAAGAAACGAAACAGTTTGCCCAGCACAGCCTCTGCCTTGACATGGAACCATGTGAGTCAAGACACTCACCTAGATCTTTCCTCGGGGGCCAATGCTGGTGACACATTAACTCATTAGTTTGTCCTGGCCTGAGAGATTATGTAACATGTAGAAGGTTTAGAAGCAGAGATTAGTGTCATTGATTTGCCATGGCTGTGACAACAAAAGAAGAAACTGGAGTGGGAAAACCCAAGGCCACTCTGGTTTCAGTAGATGGTGCACACACTTCCACTAACTGTTCTGGGGCAAAGATCCAAATGCATTATTTGCTGCCTCTGCTGGGTCCTCCAAACCCGACCCTCCAGGCCATTTCTCAGTTGTATTTTACCACATATTATCAGAGTCACTGGATTTGTACAGAATGTTTAGAACCTATACTGCCTTAAGTGCTACCCATTATAGAAGAGAAAACAAGGTCTTAATTCAACTGTCTGGAACATTTTATTGTTACTTATGTAAAATATTGCATCTTTTGCTATCAACAGGAAGGTACGTGGACATTAGAAGGCCCCTGCCCTTCAGCTGAAAGCACATATGAGGCGTATGGATCCATTTATACACACCATGCTTTTCAGCTACATTTTCCTAATTTGCTTGTCTGGGACCAACCTTGTGGGACTAGCAGATTCACGGTTGAATTGATGGCTGGTGACCTCTTCCATCAGCTTTTCTTCTTCCTCCAGTCTTCCACCCCTCAGTAACATGAGACTGGGAAGGTCTTCAGACATCCAGAACCTCCAGTTGGGGAAGTCCATACATGACCCATCAAAGATGTGTTGCAAGCAGGCCTGCTAGGAGCAGCAGCCTTAATGGGTTTTCCTACAGAGATAGTTGATGTACAGAGGCAACAAACTGACTGCTTGGTGATTGATCAGTTTGAAAAAAATGAGCATGTCTGGATATATTAGTCCTTTGTTGCATTGCTATATAGAAATACCTGAGGCTGGGTAATTTATGAAGAAAAGAGACTTAATTGGCTCATGGTTCTGCAGGCTCTACAGGAAGCATAGCGACTTCTACCTCTAGGGAGGCCTCAGAAAATTTGCAATCATGGCAGAGGGTGAAGGAGAAGCAGGCAGATCTTACATGGCTGGAGTAGAAGCAAGAGAGGGTAGGGAGGAGTTGCCACACACTTTTAAGCCACCAGATCTCATAAAAACTCATTGTCACCAGGACAACACCCAAGGCGGCATGGTGTGAAACCATGAGAAACTGCCCCTAGGATCCAATCACCTCCTATCAGGCCCCACCTCCAGCATTCGGGGTTACATTTCAACATGAGATTTGAGTAGGGGCACAGATTCAGACCATATCACTGACACTGTGCTTATCAGATGAATATCACCAGTTGGAAGGCTAGATTCCACAAGAGGAGGAATGTCCTGGAAACTGGTTCCTTAAGTTGTGATTCTTCTGCACACTGTCATTCTACGAGTCAATCATCCTCCCCAATAGCTGAAATTAACCAGATCATCTGACGACAGAGACTGAGGTGTAGCTGAAAGGGCTCGCATTTCTATGAGGCCAGAAGAAGCCTGGAGCACAGTTGTCAATCCGTAGAAATAAGGACTCTGACTCCTCCAAGACCTCTCTGTGAATGACGGTTTAAGAAGGGCCAGATCCTAAAACAGAGTCAGAGCTCAGAGGAAAGGGAAATTGTAAAAGTCTTTGCAAATTCTAAAGACAGGGCCACAATAGGCTCTCGGCGACCCTCTGTGACTGAGTGGAGGCAGTGATGCAAAATCTCATCATCACTGCTGAAGACAAAAAAAAAGTCACCCTTTCTACCTAGGATGAGAATCCCCAAATCAGTGGGGTCCACTTAATAAATAGACATAAAAGAATGAAGTGCCGTTGAAGAATTCCTGCCTGAACCTCTCAGGAGCACTCATGTTTGAGGACATTTATCAAGTATTCACTCCAGGATTGGGACCATGAAGACTTCAGCTGCTTTTAGCTAATCGTTGTGAATTTGGGGTCTCACAGTGCAGGCAGGAAAGGACCTGATGAACAAACATAATCATTGCTGTCAGAGTTACTGTTATTATTTATTGCCTTAATGTTACCTCCTTCTCTTGAGTATTCCAGTTCCTCAGTCAGTGACTCACCAGCCCCTATATCTATAAAGTCACAATCCCTGTGACCTGATTTCTGTTTCACTTCATAGATATGAAACCCATTCACATGGACTTTTTAAAAAGCTTGGAGTTCCAGGGCCCAGACCTCTGCTTTTTTTGGGAACCACTTTGTCCTACCATCATGTGACTGTTTTTGAGCTTACTCTTTTGCTTCCTATGATTGCAAAGAGCAGCTTAGTTCCATCAGTAAAAATGCTTCTCCGCAAGAGGAAGGTCTGAGGTTTTACCCTTTCAGAAACAGTGTGTAGGCATCACCCAGAGCATGGCAAGGTTTACACAGGGGCTCTCTTGCTGACTCTCAGGAACCTCAGGTTTGCCTCAGTTGAACAGACCAAATCTCAGGTATATCAGCAACCTGATGTTCGAAACTTGATATGCAGACTTTGCGAACACCATAAAGAAGATTTTCTTTTTGCTCCATGTAGGTTCCCAGGAAAGTACAGTCATAGTTAGTATTAAAGGTCGGAACAGGATCCCTTGATTGTGGCTTGTTATCTGTGGACATGAGAGTCAAACTTTCTTCTCTGTAGCAAGAGCTCATGAGTAGCCTTTTTCCCCTTCCTCCTGGACAGCTTTGAAACTCAGTTTATTAGAGAGATCAAGTATTTACCATTGGGTCATTTGCACCTGCTTGAATCATCTCCAAGAAATGCTAAATTCCCTGAGGGTTTTTCCATGGCTCTACCTTAGCTCTTACTACCCGTGAGGTCTCTTGCAGCTTTGAGACACACAGCAGAGGGGTTCTGTTTTACTTCTTTTTATTCAAAGCCTGCACTTTATTAGTGAGTCTGAGGAAGGAGTGGATGTAACTGAGATGAGATAATGTTGTCTATCAAACTCAGACCTTTTTTTTTTCATAATACTTTCAGTTCTAGGGTACATGTGCACAACGTGCAGGTTTGTTACACATGTATACATGTGCCATGTTGGTGCGCTGCACCCATTAACTCATCATTTACATTAGGTATATCTCCTAATGCTATCCCTCCCCCCACCCCCACCCCACGACAGGCCCCAGTGTGTGATGTTCCCCTTCCTGTGTCCAAGTCTTCTCATTGTTCAATTCCCACCTATGAGTGAGAACATGCGGTGTTTGGTTTTTTGTCCTTGCGATAGTTTGCTGAGAATGATGGTTTCCAGTTTCATCCATGTCCCTACAAAGGACATGAACTAATCATTTTTTATGGCCACATAGTATTCCATGGTGTATATATGCCACATTTTCTTAATCCAGTCTATCATTGATGGACATTTGGGTTGGTTCCAAGTCTTTGCTATTTTGAAGAGTGCCGCAATAAACATACGTGTGCATGTGTCTTTATAGCAGCATGATTTATAATCCTTTGGGTATATACCCAGTAATGGGATGGCAGGGTCAAATGGTATTTCTAGTTCTAGATCCTCAAGGAATCACCACACTGTCTTCCACAATGGTTGAACTAGTTTACAGTCCCACCAACAGTGTAAAAGTGTTCCTATTTCTCCACATCCTCTCCAGCACCTGTTTCTTCCTGACTTTTTAATGATGGCCATTCTAACTGGTGTGAGATGGTATCTCATTGTGGTTTTGATTTGCATTTCTCTGATGGCCAGTGATGATGAGCATTTTGTCATGTGTCTGTTGGCTGCATAAATGTCTTCTTTTGAGAAGTGTCTGTTCAAATCCTTCACCCAATTTTTGATGGAGTTGTTTGTTTTTTTCTTGTAAATTTGTTTGATTCTTTATAGATTCTGGATATTAGCCCTTTGTCAGATGAGTAGATTGCAAAAATTTTTTCCCATTCTGTAGGCTGCCTGTTCACTCTGATGGTAGTTTCTTTTGCTGTGCAGAAGCTCTTTAGTTTAATTAGATCCCATTTGTAATTTTGGCTTTTGTTGCCATTGCTGTTGGTGTTTTAGACATGAAGTCCTTGCCCATGCCTATATCCTGAATGGTATTGCCTAAGTTTTTCTAGGGTTTTTACGGTTTTAGGTCTAACATTTCAGACTTTAATCCATCTTGAATTAATTTTTGTATAAGGTGTAAGGAAGTGATCCAGTTTCAGCTTTCTACATATGGCTAGCCAGTTTTCCCAGCACCATTTATTAAATAGGGAATCCTTTCCCCATTTCTTGTTTTTGTCAGGTTTGTCAAACATCAGATGGTTGTAGATGTGTGATATTGTTTCTGAGGGCTCTGTTCTGTTTCATTGGTCTACATCTCTGTTTTGGTACCAGTACCATGCTGTTTTGGTTACTGTAGCCTTGTAGTATAGTTTGAAGTCAGGTAGCATGATGCCTCCAGCTTTGTTCTTTTGGCTTAGGATTGACTTGGCAATGCGGGCTCTTTTTTGGTTCCATATGAACTTTAAAGTAGTTTTTTCCAATTCTGTGAAGAAAGTCATTGGCAGCTTGATGGGGATGGCACTGAATCTATAAATTACCTTGGACAGTATGACCATTTTCATGATATTGATTCTTCCTCTCCATGAGCATGGAATGTTCTTCCATTTATTTGTGTCCTCTTTTATTTCATTGAGCAGTGGTTGGTAGTTCTTGAAGAGGTCCTTCACATCCCTTGTAAGTTGGATTCCTAGGTATTTTATTCTTTTTGAAGCAATTGTGAATGGGAGTTCACTCATGATTTGGCTCTCTGTCTGTTATTGGTGTGTAAGAATGCTTGTGATTTTTGCACATTGATTTTGTATCCTGAGACTTTGCTGAAGTTGCTTATCAGCTTAAGGAGATTTTGGGCACAGACAATGGGGTTTTCTAGATATACAATCATGTCATCTGCAAACAGGGACAATTTGACTTCCTCTTTTCCTAATTGAATATCCTTTATTTCTTTCACCTGCCTGATTGCCCTGGCCAGAACTTCCAACACTATGTTGAATAGGAGTGGTGAGAGAGGGCATCCCTGTCTTGTGCCAGTTTTCAAAGGGAATGCTTCCAGTTTTTGCCCATTCAGTATGATATTGGCTGTGGGTTTGTCATAAATAGCTCTTATTATTTTGAGATACGTCCCATCAATACCTAATTTATTGAGAGTTTTTAGCATGAAGGGCTGTTGAATTTTGTCAAAGGCCTTTTCTGCATCTATTGAGATAATCGTGTGGTTTTTGTCTTTTGTTCTGTTTATATGCTGGATTATGTTTATTGATTGGTGTGTGTTGAACCACCCTTGCATCCCAGGATGAAGCCCACTTGATCATGGTGGATAAGCTTTTTGATGTGCTGCTGGATTTGGTTTGTTAGTTTTTTATTGAGGATTTTTGCATCGATGTTCATCAGGAATATTGGTCTAAAATTCTCTTTTTTTGTTGTGTCTCTGCCAGACTTTGGTATCAGGATGATGCTGGCCTCATGAAATGAGTTAGGGAGGATTCCCTCTTTTTCTATTGTTCAGAATAGTTTTGGAAGGAATGAATGGTACCAGCTCCTCCTTGTACCTCTGGTAGAATTCGGCTGTGAATTCATCTGGTCCTGGATTTTTTTTGGTTGTAAGCTATTAATTATTGTCTCAATTTCAGAATCTGTTATTGGTCTATTCAGAGATTCAACTTCTTCCTGGTTTAGTCTTGGGAGGGTGTATGTGTCTAGGAATTTATCCATTTCTTCTAGATTTTCTAGTTTATTTGTGTAGAGGTGTTTATGGTATTCTCTGATGGTAGTTTGTATTTCTGTGGGATGGGTGGTGATATCCCCTTTTTCATTTTTTATTGTGTCTATTTGATTCTTCTCTCTTTTTTTCTTTATTAGGCTTGCTAGCGGTCTATCAATTTTGTTGATCTTTTCAAAAAACCAGCTCCTTGATTCATCGATTTTTTGAAGGATTTTTTGTGTCTCTAGCTCCTTCAGTTCTGCTCTGATCTTAGTTATTTCTTGCCTTCTGCTAGCTTTTGAATGTGTTTGCTCTTGCTTCTCTAGTTCTTTTAATTGTGATGTTAGGGGGCCAATTTCAGAAATTTCCTGCTTTCTCTTGTGGGCATTTAGTGCTATAAATTTCCCTCTACACACTGCTTTAAATGTGTCCCAGAGATTCTGGTATGTTGTTTCTTTGTTCTCATTGGTTTCAAAGAACATCTTTATTTCTGCCTTCATTTCGTTATGTACCCAGTAGTCATTCAGGAGCAGGTTGTTCAGTTTCCATGTAGTTGAGCGGTTTTGAGTGAGTTTCTTAATCCTGAGTTCTAGTTTGATTGCACTGTGGTCTGAGAGACAGTTTGTTATAATTTCTGTTCTTTTACATTTGCTGAGGAATGCTTTACTTCAAACTATGTGGTCAGTTTTGGAATAGGTGTGGTGTGGTGCTGAGAAGAATGTATATGCTGTTGATTTGGGGTGGTGAGTTCTATAGATGTCTATTAGGTCCGCTTGGTGCAGAGCTGAGTTCAATTCCTGGATATCCTTGTTAACTTTCTGTCTCGTTGATCTGTCTAATGTTGACAGTGGGGTGTTAAAGTCTCCCATTATTATTGTGTGGGAGTCTAAGTCTCTTTGTAGGTCTCTAAGGACTTGCTTTATGAATCTGGGTGCTTCCGTATTGGGTACATATATATTTAGGATAGTTAGCTCTTCTTGTTGAATTGATCCCTTTTACCATCATGTAATGGCCTTCTTTGTCTCTTTTGATCTTTGTTGGTTTAAAGTCTGTTATATCAGAGACTAGGATTCCAACCCCTGCCCTTTTTTGTTTTCCATTTGCTTGGTAGATCTTCCTCCATCCATTTATTTTGAGCCTATGTGTGTCTCTGCATGTGGGATGGGTCTCCTGAATGCAGCACAGAGATTATATGAGACTGCTATTAGTAAACAAATGCCCATGACTTACCAGCAAAATAAACTGCTACTATTAAAAACCAAATTAAACTCCCTCTCCTATGAGGAAGAAAGTAAATGACTTCCAGAGTGATTCAAGGACCAAAAGGGTTGAGATGAAAATGAAACCAAACGAAGTAAATAGAAAAGAGGAGGGTATTTGTGAGAAAACATTTTACATGGTCCATTTTCAAGGCATGATAAATCTAAGTACTGGCAGCCAGCCTATGGATGTAACAAACCACACAGCTCAGGCACCTAGAATGTCACAATAAGTGAACAGATTGTAGAGGAGGGGTCAGCCCATAAAAGGAAAGAAAGTTTCATTATTGAGAAATAGAAACTTAAGGAGGGAAGGGGACCAGGATATAACCTTACAAGTTGGATAATGAAACTTAGGTGATATCCGGGAAGATTGTAACCCTGTAGTACTCGACCATTGAGGAACTGGGGGAGGGACTTGCATGCTAGGAGTTAAATTACCTACTGTAACAGTCCTGGGTGTGCCTGCCTACCAGACACCCAATCTTGGAAGACCACCATTAAAAGTCTCGCTTCCACTGTTCTTCATGTGTCCAAGTCCATTCTTTGGGTTTGGATGGCTGAATGTCTTTACCACAGGGGCTACATAGTAGGTGTATATATTTATAGAGTATATGGGATTTTCTGATACAAGCATACAATGTGTAATAATCAGAGCAGGGTAAATGAGCTATTCATTCCCTCAAGCATTTATCGTTTGTGTTACAAAAAATCCAATTATACTCTTTTAGTTATTTAAAAATATATAATTGTTATTACTGACTATAGTCACACTGTTGTGCTATCAAACAGTAGGTCTTATTCAGCCTTTCTAACTATCTTTCTGTACCCATTAACCATCCCCCCTCTACCTATCACAGTCCACTCCAGACCCTGTTTGCCTGGGTATCACCAGTGGAGGCTGCAGAACAGCAAAGATTGCTGCCTGTTCCTTCCTCTGGAAGCTTCGTCCCAGAGGGGCACCCACCAGATGTCAGCCAGAGCTCTCCTGTATGAGGTGTCTGTCGGGCCCTCCTGGGAGGTGTCTCCCAGTCAGGATACATGGGGGTCAGGTACCAACTTGAGGAGGCAGTCTGTCCCTTAGCAGAGCTCAAGCACTGTGCTGGGAGATCTGCTGCTCTCTTTAGAGCCAGCAGGCAGGAACGTTTAAGTCTGCTGAAGCTGTGCCCACAGCTGCTCCTTCCCCCAGGTGCTCTTTCAGGGAGATGGGAACTTTATCTATAAGCCCTTGACTGGGGCTGCTGCGTTTCTTTCAGAGATGCCCTGTCCACGGAGGAGGACTCTAGAGAGGCAGTCTGGCTACAGAGGATTTGCCGAGATGTGTTGGGCTCCACTCAATTCGAATTTCCTGGTGGTTTTGATACTCAAGCCTCAGTAATGGCAGATGCCCCTTCCCCCACCAAGCTCCAGCGTCCCAGGTCGACTTCAGACTACTGTGCTGGCAGCAAGAATTTCAAGCCAGTGGATCTTAGCTTCCTGGGCTCTGTGGGGATGGGATCTGCTGAGCTAGACCACTTGGCTCCCTGGCTTCAGCCCCCTTTCTAGGGCAGTGAATGGTTCTGTCTTGCTGGCATTCCAGGCACCACTGGGGTATGAAAAAAAACCACTGCAGCTAGCTCCATGTCTGCCCAAACAGCCACCCAGTTTTGCACTTGAAACCCAGGGCCCTGGTGGTGTAGACATCTGAGGGAATCTCCTGGTCTGCGGGTTGCAAAGACCGTGGTAAAAGCATAGTATCTGGGCCAGAACGCACCATTCCTCATGGCACAGTCCCTCACGGCTTCCCCTGGCTAGGCGAGGGAATTCCCTGACCCCTTGTGCTTCCCGGGTGAGGTGATGCCCCCTCCTTCCTTTGGATCGCCCTCCGTGGGCTGCACCCCGTCTAACCAGTCCCAATGAGATAAGCTGAGTACCTCAGTTGGAAATGCACAAATCACTCACCTTCTGAGTTGATCTCACTGGGAGCTGCAGACTGGAGCCGTTCCTGTTCGGCCATCTTGCCCGCAACTCCTTGTTTCTCTTCCTTAAAATATCTATCTCTTTAGTAAATTTTTCATTCATATATTCATTCATCTTTGTTGGCTTTCTGCTTTTTCTTTGATCTCACTGAGTTTCTTTAAAATCAAAATTTTGTATTGTTTTTCTGATATTTCATGTATTTCATTTTAGTTAGACTCCACTGCTGGAGAGTTAGCGTGATCTTCCAGGGGTGTTATAATACTGTTTTTTCAGACCTCCGGAGCTGTTTCTCTGGATCCTTCTCATCTGCATAAACTATTTCTTCATAATATTTTTGAATTTACTTAGTTTCTTTCTTTCTGTTATTTAATTTTTTTGTCTTTTTTTTTTTTCAGATGGAGTCTTGCTCTGTTGCCAGGCTGGAGTGCAGTGGTGTCATCTCGGCTCACTGCAACCTCTCCTTCCCGGGTTCAAGTGATTCCCCAACCTCAGCCTCCTGAGTAGCTGGGACTACAAGCGCATGCCACCATGCCCGGGCTAATTTTTTGTATTTTACTGGAGATGGGTTTTCACCATGTTGGCCAGGATGGTCTCAATCTCCTGACCTCGTGATCTGCCCCCCACCCGGCCTCCCAAAGTGCTGGGATTACAGGCGTGAGCCGCCATGCCCAGGCTGAATTTACTTTCATGTGGATGGGATTTTCCCCTGCTGATGATGTAACTATAATGTATATTGTGTGGGTTCATTTGGTTTTGAGTCTGGGTTCTTTCAGTGGCAAAGACTCTGTATGAGTTCCTTAGGTATAGCTACCCTTTTTGAAGAGGCTTTCTTAAATATTGTTTATAGCAATGATGTGCTGTGTGTGTGAGCAGTCTCACTGCTTCCTGTGGGGCTGGCATGGTGAAGGGCTCAGGAAGATTATCTTGTTTCCCGGGGTAGTGCACTTGTGTCAACAGGTTTTGTATTGGGTTGTGCAGTTCAACCTGCAAGACAGAAGGTGGCACTTATGGGAAAGAGCCTGCTGTGGCAAAAGCAGATGGATAGACACGTGATCTCGGTTTACTGGAAGTAGCTTCCTATTGCTTCCGACTTGAGCTGGGCTGTAAAATACACAGTGACAGCTCCTTGCTCAGTCCCTGAGGTGAGGGCAAGGTAGGGTAGAGCTAAACAGTAAAGTCTGCCCTTTGATATCCCAATGGCAGATATAAGTACCAGCCCTGATGGGGTTGTGGGAGGAGCTCCTAGTGAAATGCCCTGAAGTCTTCAAAGGAGGGGAGGGGGGCTTCCCCAGCTCCATGGCCTGGGCAGGCAGGAATATGATTCACCTTCCTGTCATTCGTCTGTCCTGGTGCTTGCAGCACTCATATCAGGTGGACAAAATTGTCTATTTCAAGGCTGCAATGTGGTCGAGCACTGTGACAGGTGCCTGTCCTGCAGGTCAGCATCAAGATGTCTTCTGTGCAAGACATTCTCCCTCAGCACAAACGACACAGCTTTTTGGTTCTCCTGCTCTGTGCTGCAGGAATGCTGCTGCCCCATGTGGAGGAAGAGGGGTCATGCCTTTCATGTAAGCCTGGGCTCTGAGGGCACACTGCCAGTGGGGATGCAGCTGCCAGTGGGGAGGTACTGCCAGTGGGGTATGTAGCTGCCCTTAATAACCCTAAAATGGCTATCCTCTGGTGTGACTGTGCATCTTTGCAAGTCACCATGGCTGTGCCTGATACAGTAGCTGAGAGGAAAGAGTAGTCCTAATCTCCACGTCCATGCCCAAGCACCGAGTCCACCTGGCCACTGGGGTGGGGCCATTTTGCTCTCTTGCAGAGCAAAGCACAGTGACCCCTTCTGTACCGGAAGTCACTCTCAGCCCACAAGTGGGGAGTTCTTGAACACAGAAAAGCACATGCTCTGGTCCCCTTTATCTGAATGGGATACCCCATGGGGTGCTGCACTCTCCTTTCCCTTACAAGTAGCACTTACTGAAGGCTAGACTACTGGGAACACTGCAGAATCCCCTGGGTTTAGCAGATAAATTTCAGGGGATTTTGTGTGTAGCTGCAGCAGACTAAGCAGGTGTCAAGGAATGTCTGCAGGGTCTATGGTGATGTGGAGACACAAGAGGTGAGGTTTCCTGGGCAGGACACTGAAGCTTAACAGGTGTACCACTAGTATGATGCCTGCTGCCATAGCTCAGGTCTGAAGGGACAGCAAGTGACTCAGCCCAAGCTGGCAATCTGGTGTAATGACCTCAAAAAATTCCATAATCACTGCTCATATCAGTGTTTGCATTTGCAAGGGCAGAGAAGGTTTCCCATCATTTGGATACTGGCAGTGGCTTCAGGGTTAGGGGAGCCAGAAACAACTCCCACTTACCTTTAACAGCTCTTTAGTTTAATTTGGCCTCACTTGTCAATTTTTGTTTTTCCTAGTCATAAGTTCTTTCCCAAGTCTGATGTCCAGAATGGTGTTTCCTTAGTTTTCCTCTAAGATTCTTATTGTTTGAGATCTTCTCTTTAAATATTTCATCTGTCTTGGTTAATTTTTGTATGTGGTAAAAGGTAGGGGTTCAGTTGCATTCTTCTGCATAAGAGTAGCCAGCGTCCCAGCACCATTTATTGAAGAGGGTGTCCTTTCCCCATTGCTTATTTTTGTAGACTTTGTGAAAGATCAGATGACTGTAGTCATGTAGCTTTATTTCTGGGTTCTCTATTCTGTCCATTAGTCCATGTGTCTGCCTTTGGACAAATACCATGCCGTTTTGGTTACTGTAGCTTCATATTATGGTTTGAAGTCAGGTAATGTGATGTCTCTGGCTTTGTTATTTTCCTAAAATTGCTTTTACTATTTCAGCTCTTTTTTTGATTCTATATTAATTTTAGAGTAGTTTTTTTTCTAATTATGTGAAAAATGACATTGGCATTTTGAGAGAAATAGCACTGAATCTATTGATTGCTTTGGCCTGTATGGCCATTTTAACAATATTGATTCTTCCAATCCATGAGCATGGGATGTTTTTCCATTTATTTATGTTATCTATTATTTCTTTTCATAGTGTTTTGTAGCCCTCCTGGTAGAGATCCTTCACCTCTTTGGTTAAATGTATTCCTGGGTATTTTTGTTTTCCTGTTTGGCTATTTTAAATGGGATTGTATTCTTGATTTGGCTCTCAGTTTAAACATTACTGATGTATAGAAATGCTACTGATTTTTGTACATTGATTTTATATCTTGAATCTTTATTGAAGTCATTTATCAGATCTAGGAGCTTTTTTGGCAGAGTCTTTAGGGCTTTTCAGATATAGCATTGTATTTTTAGCAAAGAGAGATAGTTGGATTCCTTCTTCTTCTACCTGGATGTCTTTCACTTTTTCCTCTTGCCTGATTGCTACGGCTAGGACTTCCAGTACTA
The DNA here is from genome assembly GCF_006542625.1 of Nomascus leucogenys. Lineage (NCBI taxonomy): Eukaryota > Metazoa > Chordata > Mammalia > Primates > Hylobatidae > Nomascus > Nomascus leucogenys. Next base: position 34,395,447 of record NC_044397.1, on the reverse strand, counting down.
TGCTGAATAGGAGTGGTGAGAGTGGGCCTCCTTTTCTTGTTCCAGTTCTCAAAGGGAATGGTTCCAGCTCTTGCCTGTTCAGTATGATGTTGGCTGTGGTTGCTTGTCTGGTAAATATTTTATTTCTCTTTCTCTTAAAAAGCCTAGTTTGGCAGGATATAAAATTCTTAGCTGGAGTTTATTTTCTTTAGCAATGCTGGAAATGGATCCTCAATCTCTCCTGGCTTATAAAGTTCTGCTGAAAAGTCTCCTGTGAGCCTAATGAGGTTCTCTTTTTACACAGTTCAACCTTTTCCTCTACCTACTTTTAAGATGTTTTCTTTAGTGTTGACCTTGAATAATGTGATGAATCTATGTCTTCATGATCTAGATTTTTAACAGTATTTCACAGGTGTTCTCTGGATTTCTTGTATCTGGATGTCTATCTTTTTAGCAGGATTAGGGAAATTTCCTTGAATTATTTCCTCAAATATATTTTCCAGGTTGTTTACTTTTTCTTCTTCTCTCTCAGGAAGGCCATTTGTAGATTTGATCACTTTATATAATCCCATATAATCCCATGTTCATTTTTTAAAATTCTATTTTCTTTATCTGACTGGGTTAGTTTGAAAGACCAGTCTTCAAGCTCTGACATTCTTTTTTTCTGCTTGGTCTAGTCTTTGATAAATCTTTCAATTGTATTTTGAGATTTCTTAAGTGAATTTACCAATTCCAGAAGCTCTGATTGATTATGTGGTAAGATGTTTATCTTCCTTCATTTCCTGGGTTGCTTTAGAAGTTTCTTTTTGTTGATATTCAACCTTCTCTTTGACCTTGTTGAGGTTTCTCACAATCCATGCTTTGAATTCTTTATCTGTAATTTCTAGGTTTCCATTTTGTTTAGGGACCATTGCTGGAGAGCTAGTGTAATTCTTTGGTGGTGTCACACACACACATTTTTCACGGTAATTGTCTTGCAGATAGGGTTTGTTTTATTTCCTTATAATATTTTTGGTTTCTCTTTCTCTACTTCTCATCAGGAATGTGAGTGCAGAGAATGTTGGATAGAGTTTTTTATTTTATTTTCATTTTATTTTATTTTGATATGGAGACTTGGACTGTTGCCCAGGCTGCAGTGCAGTGGCGCTCACTGCAAACTTTGCCTCCAGGGTTCAAGTGATTCTCCTGCCTCAGCCTCCTGAGTAGCTGGGATTACAGGTGCCTGCCACCACACCTGGGCTAATTTTTTGTATTTTTAAGTAGAGACGGGGTTTCACTATGTTGGCCAGGCTGGTCTCGAACTCCTGACCTCATGATCTGCCCTCTTCAGCCTCCCAAAGTGCTGGGATTACAGGCATAAGCCACCGCACCCAGCCTAGATAGGGTCTTTTATCATTGTTTCTATAGCCTTATGCACTTCTGTTGCAGGTTTTATATTGTTACATATGCTCTTAAATGTTGTGTAGTTTGGCCTTCAGGCCAGTAGACAGCAGTATTCGGTAAGAGCCAACTGTGGCCAAAGCAGTTGGGTCTATACTTTATCCTTTTTCACTGGGAGAAGCTCTTTGTTGCCTCTGGCAATGGGCTGATATGTGGAAAGCACAGTGGTCTGAGTGCCTTGCTAAGCCCCAGGGACACCGGGGGCCAGATGAGTGCATCTGGACTGGACAGGCCTGCCTACAGGTCCCCCAGTAGCACGCACACACTCCAGCACCAAGGAAAATCCAGTGGGTGGCCTGGAGAATCAGAGGTGTGCTTGAGCACGGAACTGAGAAATTTCAGTTTTCCTATGTAATCCAAAACCAAAATAAGACTGCACAGGAAAGTATCTTGATAAAATGTGAGATGTTTGTTTTTTAGGCCAATTCTCAAGAAGGTAAAGAAAAACCTTCTGCAGCAATCCTATTACCGGGTATATACCCAAAGGATTATAAATTACTCTACTGTTAAGACACATGCACATGTATGTTTATTGCAGCACTATTCACAATAGCAGACTTGGAACCAACCCAAATGTCCATTGGTGATAGACTGGATAAAGAAATTGTGGCACATATATACCATGGAATACTATGCAGCCATAAAAAGGATGAGTTCATTTCCTTTGAAGGGCATGGATGAAGCTGGAAACCATCATTCTTAGCAAACTAACACAGGAACAGAAAACCAAATGCTTCATGTTCTCACTCATAAGTGGGAGCTGAACAATGAGAACACATGGACAGGAGGAGAACATCACACACCGAGGCCTGTCAGTGGGTGGGGGGGTTAGTGGAGGGATAGCATTAGGAGAAATACCTAATGTAGATGACAGGTTGATGGGTGCAGCAAACCAGCATGGCATATGTATACCTATGTAACAAAACTGCATGTTCTGCACATTTATCCCAGAACTTAAAGTATAATTAAAATAATAATAATAATAATTTTTGGCCATGCAAGTAGCTGTCTTTCAGGTTCTACTGTGATGTACATATTCTGAGATAATTAAACTTGTCAAAGAAACCTTGACTTTCAATGGTGGGCACTGGAATTGACCCTAATAATGTGTTTTGGGGTAAGCCTACTTCATATTCTCAACCTGTCTGCAGTAGTCATTAGAATTTGAACTTCCTAAAGTTCATGTGCAAAGTTGAGTTCACTGTTTAATATTCAACAAGGATTATGCCAGTAAGATGGTAGGAAAATATTAGATATGTGTCATCACCAGCGGTATTATTTAAATTGCAACATATTTTAGCTGGCTGCTGGTTTCAGCCACCATGCCTGCATTTTATCTCTGTCTCATGGTCTGCAACCTTGGAAGCTTTGAACTTAGCTCATAGAATCCTGGGCATCAAGAACATGTGGTTCTAATGGCTAGATAGGGAATGAGAGTAAAAGGATCTTGGTCAAGTGAGTAAACGGCAGATTTGGAGGGGTCTGGACTCCTGCGATGACTTCATTCTGACAATACTGTTCCAGTTGTCCCTTTGTTTCCTCTTAATCCCATGTCTGGTCTGATCTGGCTGTTTCCCACCTTCCAATTCCTGCCTTCTTCAATGCTCCCTTCCATAGGTCACTCTGTGGCTCAGAGACCCGGCTTAACAAATGCCCAACCTTTCAATTATTTGTTCAGTGACATTTGAACTCATGTCTCCCCTTTTTGATAAGAAGAAAATACGTTATTTAATGTAGGGCTACTCTGTAACTCTTGTCCTCTCTCTTGGCAACTACTGAACTAACTGTTTTCATATTGAGCAAACGTTTATGGAACGACTGCCAAGAGTCAGGTACTAGGCTTGGTAATATCCCCCATTCTCTCTAGTCAAAGCCAGCACCAGCCAGACTTGCAGATCTAGGTCCCGAGCCCATTGCAGATCACAGGCCAGGGTCTGGTCTCCTCTGAGCTCCTTTGAGAGGGAAAGACAGAATCATTAACACCCATTTTATAAATGGGGCAACTGAGGCTGAGGGGGTTTAAATAACTCATACACAGCCTGCACATCAGTCATATTCTGAGGATCCCTACTTGCTCTCTAGTCTCTACAGAATGAGAAGAGATGTCTCTGGAGTCCATAGAAAGCCTGGGGGCCTGGCTGAGTGTGGTGGCTCATGCCTGTAATCCTAGCACTTTGGGAGGCTGAGGCAGGCAGATCACCTGAGCTCAGGAGTTCAAGGCCAGTCTGGGCAACATGGCAAAAAACCATCACTTCTAAAAATACAAAAAATTAGCTGGGCATGGTGGCACATGCCTCTAATCCCAGCTACTTGGGACGCTGAGGCACAAGAATTGCTACAGCCCAGGAGGCAGAGGTTGCAGTGAGCCGAGATTGTGCCAGTGCACTCCAGCCTGGGCAACAGAGCAAGACTCTATCTCAAAACCAAAAACAAACACAAACAAACAAACAAACAAAAAATAGAAGGCCCAGGGGCCACCTGCGTCAGGTTCCCAGCCACACATTTTCTTGTCCTCCTGTCTCTGGCATCTTCTGACAGATTCTTAATTCTTTGTGGTTGCACAAAGTCAAAATCCCAGAAAAGTTACAATTTCTTTATCCAGTCTATCACCAATGGACACCCACTTCACACCCACTCAGATTGCTATTTTTTTTTTTTAAAGGAAGATAAGAAGTGTTGGCAAGAACATGGAGAAATTGGAATTCTCACCTATTGCTGGTGAGAATGTACTACGGTGCTGCCACTATGGAAAACAGCTTAGAAGTTCCTCAAAAAGTTAAACAATTTCTATGTGACCCAGCAATTCCCCTCCAAGTTATAGATCTAAGAGGATTAAAAACAGTTACTTAAATACATGGACTCACATATTCCTAACAGTCAAATTCACAATAGCCAAAAGGTGCAAATAGCCCACATGTCCATTGATGGATGGATAAATGAACTGTGGTCTATCCATACAATGGAATATTATTTGGCCATAAATGGAATGAAGTACTGACACATGCTACAGAATGCATGAACCTCAAAAATATTCTATGACATGAAGGCCAGAAACAAAAGTCCATATATTGCATCGTATAAAATATCCAGAAGAGGGAAGCCCACAGAGACAGAATGTGCAACGGTGGATGCCAGGGTCTGGGGAGAGGGAAGAGGGGGGAGAAACTGCTCAACTGGTACAGGCTTTACTTTGGAATGATGGGAATGTTTTGCAACTATATAGAGGTAGTGATTGCACAACACAGAATGTACTGAATCCCACTGATTTGTTCACCTTAAAATGGTTAATTTTCAGTCCTCAGATTGGATAATCATAAAAAATGGTTAATTTTATGTTATGTGAATTTCACCTCTATACATTTTTTAAATCTCAGAAATATACACTAAGGCACGGGACATGTCACTATGGTGCCTGCCAAGCCCAGTGATGTTATCTGCAGTCCCCACCCAATCTCAAGCCTCTTGCTGACTTGTGGAGGGTAGAACATTTGCCCTAAAAGTATAAGATCCACATGCTGGAATGATTCCTGGCCAGATGGCTTCTTTATTAGCAGTAATTAAAGCTGCCTCTGTACAGACACTACCTTGCAACTAAGAAATGACTCAACAATGATAATAAGGGTTAATTAAGTTGAGACATTCTCTCTTTGCCAGTTAAATTATATTTATTATAGCTTGACATGAAAAACAAAGCAACTCCAGCAGGTATCATGAGGGCAAAGGACATGAACATTTTCTTTCTTTTTTTTTTTTTTATACTTTAAGTTCTAGGGTACATGTGCGGAACGTGCATGTTTGTTACATAGGTATACATGTGCCATGTTGGCTTCCTGCACCCATCAACTCGTCATTCACATTAGGCATTTTTCCTAATGCTATCGCTCCCATAGCGCCCAACCCCGACAGGCCCTGGTGTGCAATGCTCCCCGCCCTGTGTCCAACTGTTCTTTCTTCAATTCCCACCTATCTGTCAGAACATGCGGTGTTTGGTTTTATGTCCTTGTGACAGTTTGCTGAAAATGAAGGGTTCCAGCTTCATCCATATCCCTGCAAAGGACATGAACTCATCCTTTTTTATGGCTGCATAGTATTTCAAGGTGTATATGTGCCACATTTTCTTAATCCAGTCTATCATTGATGGGCATTTGGGTTGGTTCCAAGTTTTTGCTATTGTGAATATTGCCACCATATACATATGTGTGCATGTGCCCTTATAGTAGCATGATTTATAATACAGTGGGTATATACCCAGTAATGGGATCACTGGGTCAAATGGTATTTCTAGTTCTAGATCCTTGAGGAATCGCCACACTGTCTTCCACGACAGCTGAAATAATTTACACTCCCACCAACAGTGTAAAAGCGTTCCTATTTCTCCACATCCTCTCCAGCATCTGTTGTTTCCTGACTTTTTAATGATCACCATTCTAACAGGCATGAGACGGTATCTCATTGTGGTTTTGATTTGCATTTCTCTGATGACCAGTGATGACGAGCATTTTTTTCACGTGTCTGTTGGCTGCATAAATGTCTTCTTTTGAGAAGCTTCTGTTCATATCCTTTGCCTACTTTTTGATGGGGTTGCTTGATTTTTTCTTGTAAATTTGTTTGAGTTCTTTGTAGATTCTGGATATCAGCCCTTTGTCAGATGAGTAGATTGCAAAAATTTTCTCCAATTCTGTAAGAAATGTTCACTCTGATGATAGTTTCTTTTGCTATGCAGAAGCTCTTTAGTTTAATTAGATCCCACTGATCTATTTTGGCTTTTGTTGCCATTGTTGTTGGTGTTTTTGTCATGACGTCCTTGCCCATGCCTATATCCTGAATGGTATTGACTAGGTTTTCTTCTAGGGTTTTTATGGTTTTAGGTCTGACATTTAAGTCTTTAATCCAACTGGAGTTAATTTTTGTATAAGGTGTAAGGAAGGGATCCAGTTTCAGCTTTCTACATATGGCTAGCCAGTTTTCCCAGCACCATTTATTCAATAGGGAATCCTTTCCCCATTGCTTATTTTTGTCAGGTTTGTCAAAGATCAGATGGTTGTAGACGTGTGGTGTTCGTTCTGAGGCCTCTATTCTGTTCCATTGGTCCATATCTCTGTTTTGGTACCAGTCCCATGCTCTTTTGGTTACTGTGGCCTTGTACTATAGTTTGAAGTCAGGTAGTGTGATGCCTCCAGCTTTGCTCTTTTTGCTTAGGATTGTCTTGGGAATGTGGGCTCTTTTTTGGTTCCATATGAAGTTTAAAGTAGTTTTTTTCCAATTCTATGAAGAAAGTCATTGGCAGCTTGATGGGGATGGCATTGAATCTATAAATTACCTTGGGAAGTATAGCCATTTTCACGATATTGATTCTTCCTATCCATGAGCATGGAATGTTCTTCCATTTGTCTGTGTCCTCTTTTATTTTGTTGAGCAGTGGTTTGTAGCTCTCCTTGAAGAGGTCCTTCCCATCTCTTGTAATTTGGATTCCTAGGTATTTTATTCTCTTAGTAACAATTGTGAATGGGAGTTCACTCATGATTTGGCTCTCTTTCTGTTATTGGTGTATAGGAATGCTTGTGATTTTTGCCCATTAATTTTGTATCCTGAGACTTTGCTGAAGTTGCTTATCAGCTTAAAATGATTTGGGGCTGAGATGATGGGGTTATCTAAATATACAATCATGTCATCTGCAAACAGGAACAATTTGACTTCCTCTTTTCCTAATCAAATACCCTTATTTCTTTTTCTTGCCTGGTTGCCCTCGCCAGAACTTCCAATACTACGTTGAATAAGAGTCGTGAGTGAGGGCATCCTTGTCTTGTGCTGGCTTCAAAGTTTTCCCCATTCAGTATGATTTTGCCTGTGGGTTTGTCATAAATAGATCTGATTATTTTGAGATACGTTCCATCAATACCTACTTTGTTGAGAGTTTTTAGCAGGAAGGGATGTTGAATTTTGTCAAAGGCCTTTTCTACATCTATTGAGATAATTATGGTTTTTTGTCGTCATTGGTTCTGTTTATGTGATGGATTACGTTTACTAATTTGCGTATGTTGAACCAGCCTTGCATCCCAGGGATGAAGCCGACCTGATCGTGGTGGATAAGCTTCTTGATGTGCTGCTGGATTCGGTTTGCCAGTATTTTATTGAGGATTTTTGCATCGATGTTCATCAGGGATATTGGTCTAAAATTCTCTTTTTTTGTTGTGTCTTTGCCAGGCTTTGGTATCAGGATGATGCGGCCCTCATAAAATGAGCTAGGGAGGATTCCCTCTTTTTCTATTGATTGGAATAGTTTCAGAAAGAATGGTACCAGCTACTCTTTGTACCTCTGGCAGAATTCGGCTGTGAATCCATCTGGTCCTGGACTTTTTTTGGTTGGTAGGCTATTAGTTATTGCCTCAATTTCAGGGCTTGTTATTGGTCTATTCAGACATTCAACTCCTTCCCAGTTTAGTCTTGGGAGGGTGTATGGGTCAAGGAATTTATCCATTTCTTCTAGATTGTCTAGTTTATTTGCACAGAGGTGTTTATAGTATTGTCTGATGGTAGTTTGCATTTCTGTGAGATCAGTGGTGATATCCCCTTTATCATTTTTTATTGTGTCTATTTGATTCCTCTCTCTTTTCTTCTTTATTAGTGTGGCTAGGGGTCTACCAATTTTGTTGATCTTTTCAAAAAACCAGCTCCTGGGTTTCATTGATGTTTTTGAAGGGTTTTTTCTGTCTCTATCTCTTTCAGTTCTCCTCTGATCTTAGTTATTACTTGCCTTCTGCTAGCTTTTGAATGTGTTTGCTCTTGCTTCTCTAGTTCTTTTAATTGTGATGTTAGGGGTTCAATTTTACATCTTTCCTGCTTTCTCTTGTGGGCATTTAGTGCTGTAAATTTCCCTCTACACACTGCTTTAAATGTGTCCCAGAGATTCTGGTATGTTGTGTCTTTGTTCTCATTCGTTTCAAAGAACATCTTTTTCTGCCTTTATTTCGTTATGTACCCAGTAGTCATTCAGGAGCAGGTTGTTCAGTTTCCATGTAGTTGAGCGGTTTTGAGTGAGTTTCTTAATCCTGAGTTCTAGTTTGATTGCACTGTGGTCTGAGAGACAGTTTGTTATAATTTCTGTTTTTACATTTGCTGAGCAGTGCTTTACGTCCCATTATGTGGTCAATTTTAGAATAAGTGTGATGTGGTGCTGAGAAGAATGTATATTCTGTTGATTTGGGGTGTAGAGTTCTGTAGATGTCTATTCAGTCCACTGGGTGCAGAGCTGAGTGGACATGAACATTTTATCAAAGAAGAAACACAGCTATCAAAAATAAAGAAATGTTCAACCTTGTTAATAATAAAGTGGCTGGCCTCTGGTTCATTCCTGTAATCCCAGTCCTTTGCAAGGCTGAGAAAGGAGGATCACTTGAGGCCACAAGTTCAAGACCATCCTAGACAAGTCAGTTCATGGCCAGACTTCATGTCTACAAAACATCAAAAAATTAGCCAGGCATGGTGAAGCATGCCTGTCGTCCCACCTACTCAGGAGGCTGAGGCAGGAGTATTGCTTGAGCCTGGGAGGTTGAGGTGGCAGTGAGCCATGATTGTGCCATTGCACTCCAGCCCGGGCAATGCAGCAAGACTCTGTCTAAATAATAATAACAATAATAATAATAATAAAGGAAACGGTTGGGATGCCATTCCTTGTTTATTCAATACACAAAGTTAAAAGCAATTTACTTTTTCTATTATTTTATTACTAAAAAAAGTTGAACCATTCTTACAGCCTGAAATGCTTCTCACCTCCCCTTCTTATATACAAACATTTCTCTGTCGATGATAATGCAAACAGTCACTCCTTTAGAAGACTTCACCCCAGGGAGTTCCAGATCCCCTTATCTCTGCCTTCCCAGAACTCCTGGTGTCTCCCCACCCCCACCTTGGGTCTCAGCATGACTTGTTCTGTGAAGGTCTTGTTCACATTTTCCCTTATGGTTCTGTTCCCGTGTTGTGTCACAGCACTGGGCAGAGTGGACAACCCATTCACACAGATGGAGAGGGCCCCATGGTTCTGGAGATAACCATGTAATTGATCAGAATAGGGCATTGAGGGCTGGGTGTCAGGCACGGGCTGCACTTGGGTGGGCAGGCCCCCTGGAAAGTCACTGGGTTTGGCAAGCTTCCTAGTAACATCTCTCCCTGGGGTCCTCTTGGAACTTCATGCAAAAATGCTGGATGCTGGTTTATTCTCGAGAGATGGTTCATTCCTTTCATTTGATAATCAAAGAAACTCATGTCCCAACTAAAGTTCATAAACTCCAGTTTGTAAACTGAGATAATCTCAGCTGAATGAACTTGCTGACCCTCTGCTTTCCCCTAGCCTCTCGGTGCCCTTGAAATCATGTCAGTTCAAGCAGCCTCATGAGGCATTACAGTGTTTAATTATTTCAGTGATTATTAAACCTTGTCCTGTGTTGACCCCAGGTGAATCACAAGCTGGACTTTTGACAAGGACAAGCTATCATATGCTTTTCAATCACAGAAAAAGTAAATTAATTGATAAGATTTTTAAAAAATGTTACTAGTTTCGAAAAGGTAATTTGTGCACATGGTAAACATTATGAAGGTATAAGAGGATAATGTTTTTATACTACTGAGAATAATGTTTTCCCTAAGTCTTTATTCCCTGCTATTAGTTGTTGAAGGTTTTTAATATCACGAATGGGAGTTGAATATTATCATGTATTATTAATATATTATTACTGAACTATCAAAAGCTCTTCCTAAAACAATTGAGATGATCTTATTATCGTTCTCCTTTAATCTGTTGATGAGATCATTGATATTTATACTTTTTCGCTGTTAACTATTCTTGAGTCTCAGGTTTAAATTCAACTTGGTCATGGTGTAACGTCTTTGAACACTGCTGCCTCTGGCTTGCTACTATTGTGTTCAGGATTTTTGCACTGATGCTCATGAATGAGACTGGCATGCCATCTTCCTTTGAGGTCCTGATTTTTTTCTGACTTGGATCATGTGGCCCTCATGGAATGAGTTGGGCATGATGCCTTCTTTTTCATGTATATGGATTGATGGGACACTTTGGAGTCTCTCCAGATGGCCCTCAATTGTCCCTGCCTCCTCATTGTTAGGCTCCTAGGCAACCGCTTCTCAATTCTGGTAGGCCCAGGAACCTGTGGGTTTTATGTTTGTTTGTTTGTTTGTTTGTTTTTTGAGTTGGAGTCTTGCTCTGTCTCCCAGGCTGGAGTTGGAGTGCAATGGCCTGATCTCAGCTCACTGCAACCCCCACCTCCTGGGTTCAAGCGATTCTCCTGCCTCAGCCTCCTGAGTAGCTAGGATTACAGGCGTCCACCACCATGCCTGGCTAATTTTTGTGTTTTTAAAAGAGATGGGGTTTCACAATATAGGCCATTCTGATCTCTTGGCCACGCTGGTCTCAAATTCCTGAGCTCATGATCTGCCTGCCTCAGCCTCCCAAAGTGCTGAGATTACAGTCCTGAGCCTCCACACCCAGTGAACCTGCGGTTTTTAAAAGCTCCCCAGGCATGTGAATTCTGTGAGCATCCCGGGATGACAGCCACTGTGTGTCCAGCTGTTAAAACTGTGAGAAAGCCCACTTTTTGATGGGGTTCTTTTTTTCCTGTAAATTTGTTTGAGTTCTTTGTAGATTCTGGATATTAGCCCTTTGTCAGATGAGTAGATTGCAAAAACTTTCTCCCATTCTGTAGGCTGTCTCTTCACTCTGATGGTAGTTTCTTTTGCTATGCAGAAGCTCTTTAGTTTAATTAGATCCCGTTTGTCAATTTTGGCTTTTGTTGCCATTGCTTTTGGTGTTTTAGACATGAAGTCCTTGCCCATGCCTATGTCCTGAATGGTATTGCCTAGCTTTTCTTCTAGGGTTTTTATGGTTTTAGGTCTAACATTTAAGTCTTTAATCCATCTTGAATTAATTTTTGTATAAGGTGTAAGGAAGGGATCCAGTTTCAGCTTTCTACATATGGCTAGCCAGTTTTCCCAGCACCATTTATTCAATAGGGAATCCTTTCCCCGTTGCTTGTTTTTGTCAGGTTTGTCAAAGATCAGATAGTTGTAGATATGTGGCATTATTTCTGACGTCTCTGTTCTGTTCCATTGGTCTACATCTCTGTTTTGGTACCAGTACTATGCTGCTTTGGTTACTGTAGCCTTGTAGTATAGTTTGAAGTCAGGTAGTGTGATGCCTCCAGCTTTGTTCTTTTGGCTTAGCATTGACTTGGCAATGCGGGCTCCTTTTTGCTTCCATATGAACTTTAAAGTAGCTTTTTCCGATTCTGTGAAGAAAGTCATTGGTAGCTTGATGGGGATGGCATTGAATCTATAAATTACCTTGGGCAGTATGGCCATTTTCACAATATTGATTCTTCCTACCCATTAGCATGGAATGTTCTTCCATTTGTTTGTATCCTCTTTTATTTCATTGAGCAGTGGTTTGTAGTTCTCCTTGAAGAGGTCCTTCACATCCCTTGTAAGTTGGATTCCTAGGTATTTTATTCCTTTGAAGCAATTGTGAATGGGAGTTCACTCATGATTTGGCTCTCTGCTTGTCTGTGATTGGTGTATAAGAATGCTTGTGATTTTTGCACATCAATTATGTATCCTGAGACTTTGCTGCAGTTGCCTATCAACTTAAGGAGATTTTGGGCTGAGATGATGGGGTTTTCTAGATATACAATCATGTCATCTGCAAACAGTGACAATTTGACTTCCTCTTTTCCTAATTGAATACCCTTTATTTCCTTCTCCTGCCTTATTGCCCTGGCCAGAACTTCCAACACTATGTTGAATAGGAGTGGTGAGAGAGGGCATCCCTGTCTTGTGCCAGTTTTCAAAGGAAATGCTTCCAGTTTTTGACCATTCAGTATGATATTGGCTATGGGTTTGTCATAGATAGCTCTTATTATTTTGAGATACATCCCATCAGTACCTAATTTATTGAGAGTTTTTAGCATGAAGGGCTGTTGAATTTTGTCAAAGGCCTTTTCTGCATCTATTGAGATAATCGCATGGTTTTTGTCATTGGTTATGTTTAAATGCTGGATTACATTTATTGATTTGCATATGTTGAACCAGCCTTGCATCCCAGGGATGAAGCCCACTTGATCATGCTGGATAAGCTTTTGGATGTGCTGTTGGATTCAGTTTGCCAGTATTTTATTGAGGATTTTTGCATCGATGTTCATCAGGGATATTGGTCTAAAATTCTCTTTTTTTGTTGTGTCTCTGCCAGACTTTGCTATCAGGATGATGCTGGCCTCATAAAATGTGTTAGGGAGGATTCCTTCTTTTTCTATTGATTAGAATAGTTTCAGAAGGAATGGTCCCAGCTCTTCTTTGTACCTCTGGCAGAATTCGGCTGAGAATCCTTCCGGTCCTGGACTTTTTTTGGTTGGTAGGCTATTAGTTATTGCCTCAATTTCAGGGCCTGTTATTGGTCTATTCAGAGACTCAACTACTTCCTGGTTTAGTCTTGTGAGGGTGTATGTGTCGAGGAATTTATCCATTTCTTCTAGATTTTCTAGTTTACTTGCGTAGAAGTGTTTATAGTATTCTCTTATGGTAGTTTGTATTTCTGTGGGATTGGTGGTGATATCCCCTTTATCATTTTTTTTATTGCGTCTATTTGATTCTTCTCTCTTTTCTTCTTTATTATTCTTGCTAGCGGTCTATCAATTTTGTTGATCTTTTCAAAAAACCAGCTCCTGGATTGATTGATTTTTTGAAGGGATTTTTGTGTCTCTAAAAGTGGGCAAACGATATAAACAGACACTTCTCAAAAGAAGACATTTATGCAGCCAAAAGACACATGAAAAAATGTTCATCATCACCAGCCATCAGAGAAATGCAAATCAAAACCACAATGAGATACCATCTCACACCAGTTAGAATGGCCATCATTAAAAAGTCAGGAAACAACAGGTGCTGGAGAGGATGTGGAGAAATAGGAACACTTTTACACTGTTGGTGGGACTGTAAACTAGTTCAATCATTGTGGAAGTCAATGTGGCGATTCCTCAGGGAACTAGAACAGGATATACTATTTGACGCAGCCATCCCATTACTGGGTATATAACCAAAGGATTATAAATCATGCTGCTATAAAGACACATGCACACGTATGTTTATTGTGGCACTATTCACAATAGCAAAGACTTGGAACCAACCCAAATGTCCAACAATGATAGACTGGATTAAGAACATGTGGCACATATACACCATGGAATACTATGCAGCCATAAAAAAGGATGAGTTCATGTCCTTTGCTGGGACATGGATGAAGCTGGAAACCATCATTCTCAGCAAACTATCACAAGGACAAAAAACCAAACAACACATGTTCTCACTCATAGGTGGGAATTCAATAATGAGAACACATGGACACAGGAAGGGGAACATCACACACCAGGGCCTGTTGTGGGGTGAGGGGAGGCTGGAGGGAGAGCATTAGGAGATACATGTAATGTTAAATGACGAGTTGATTGGTGCAGCACACCAACATGGCACATGTATACATATGTAACTAATGTGCACATTGTGCACATGTACCCTAAAACTTAAAGTATAATAAAACAAAACAAAACAAAACTACGAGAAAGCACCAGTGGGACGCTCTCCAGCACTTGCCTGCTGAGGTCATGGAAGAGGCTTGTTGGGGAGAAGATGCCCTGGTTGACTCCTGAAGGATGGTTAAGAATGCAGCAGATGGAAGCTGGGTTGGACCCACTCTATGCTAAAGAACAGGTTGTGTGGACACAAGGAGACACGGACATGTCATTTTTGTAGAGCCTGGGGAGTGGCCAATCACACCATTTGCTTGAAACATCATGTACATTTGGAGAAGTGGACTGAGACAGGCTGAAGAAGCTGACAGAGGCCAGATGAGAAAGAGTCTTGTGTTACTTCCTAGAGATACTTAGATTTTATCCTGTGGGTGATAGGAGCAGTTGGAGGGACTGACCAAGGAAACATGCTTCAAGATTCCATGTTTTTTGAGATGCTATCTGGTGGCTGAGTAGGGAATTCCCTGGATAAGTCCTGCCCAGGGTCAGCCAAAAGAAGTTAGGAGGTTACTGAAATAAGGAGTATGAGAAACGGTGTAGGTTTTGCTGATGTTTTGTAACACATCTCATGACAATCTTCATTTCCTTCACCAATTTCCTGTTTCATTAATTCCCTTCCACGTGCTCTTCTGAAAATTGCCTCACATTCTCTGATTCCTCTTTTACATGTTGGTTTCATCACCTTTTACTTTTTGCTTTCCCGGGAACACAAATGATTCTGATTGCGACATGTCAGAATTATTTGCAACATTCCCCTTTCTGCTCAAACCATGAGCTCACTGAATACACAGTTTAGTAAAGTGTAGGATTCACATGTTGTTTTCATGGTCATAACCAGATCTGTAGCATTTTATAACTACACTGGCAATGTGCTGGGAGGTGTACGGAGAAATATTTATCTCATGTGTGGCTGACACAACCTGCCAAGTTGTTTTAGGAGCCTCCTTGGAATCCCAGCAAGAATGCCACTGACACAATTCGAGATCACAATGTCCTGCTCCATGCCCTGGCTTCATGGCTTAGTCACCTCTGAAGTCTATTTCTAACTGTCTGTTTCCACATCTATAAATTATGAGTTAAATCATCCTAACACTATTCATCTTACAAAGTTTTCTTGCTGATATTAAGAGAATTGGGAAAGAACTGTAAAAATTGTGAAGTGCCATGGAGATGTTAGTGGTTACTTTATCAAGAAATAGACACTCTAGAATGGAGTAGAAAGCAAACAGTTATGATTAAGTCCTCCCCCTCTTCTTCTTCTTCTTTTTTTTTTAATTTACAAAGAAAGGTTTAATTGACTCACAGTTCCGTATGCTTGGGGAGGTCTCAGGAAACTTCCAATCATGGCAGTTGGCAAAGTGGAAGAAGGCACCTTCTTCATAAGGCGGCAGGAGAGACAGAGCTCCTCTTCTTTTTTGTCATAAAATCTACAGAAGTGCATATACTTCAGGGCAAGGGCAGGCAGGGAGAAGAAAGGACATTGCTTCACCCCAGCCCTCACTGACAAGTTTGCTAGGGGATTTCACTTTGTCCAGTGTATGGGGCAGAGCTCTGGCCACTACCCATTCAGAAGGCCTGGGCTGCATTGCTAGTTCCCCACTAACTCTGTGTGACCTTGGGCAAGACTGGGCATGTGTCAAAAGATTATGACCCTGGGCTCTCAAGCTAGAGAATCTACATATGAATCCTGGCTCTGCTAGAGCAATTAGTGATGTAACCTTGGATGGGTCAGTTAACCTTCCTGTGGCTTAGTTTGCTCATCTGTAAAATAGGGATCATAACAATATCAATACCATGGGGTTGTTAGACAGATTGAATCAGTTAATGCAGGGCAAATACTTAGCATGACACGTATTCACTATCATTTCCTTGAGTAAGAGCTGAGTGTGAGTGGGTGTGAGAATGTGTGAAACCCTTTCACTGCAATCTCAGTTAAGAAATCCAGAATGTAAAGTTCAGGACCTAAATGGGTGGTTATCTTCTCCCAGTTGCATCCTATCCCATCTTTGCTCTTCTCCTGCCCAAGGGAGCTGTTGGTCTTAGATTGGGCTGGAAGACCTGGTGGACCCTAAGTGATCTATAAGAGAAGGAGAATAGAGGACAGGAAATGTCTTCAAAACTCCTAGAGGGACACAGAGGCTGAGAGGCAGGCAGTCCTGCAGGGGTCTTCTTATTGGGACAAGGAGGACCTTGGTCTTCATAGGCCAATTCTGGTCAATTTCCCCCATGGACAGATGAGGAAACAGGCCCAGGAATATCCAAGGTCTCACACTTCCCATCCGTCAAGTCTTGTTGATTGTGTTGTATTCACGTCTTTCAAAGAGAGATAGAGTTTAGGGAAAGAAAGAAGGATCAACTGTGTCTGATACCACTGGGAGCTTAAGTAAAGGGTTCTTTTACTTCATAGCATTTATCCCAATTTGTAATTCAGTATTATTTGTGTGGCTGTTTAGTATCTCTTTGTCCTATTAGAGAGCTAGCTTCATCAGGGCAAGGATTCTGATTCTTTAATATTTAGTGCTTGCCACATGCCCTGAACACAGCAGGCATACAGGCTAACCAACATACAGTGGCATCGAAGTGAGACACCTACCTCCTCCAGTGCCTAGAGTATATGTCCACGGACCTGTCACTCTCCTCAACACAACCCCCAAGCATGAGGCCCAATAGCATCAGCTAATCCCCTCCTCCAGCCACCAAAACTTAAAGGTCAGGTGTGATGGCTCCCATCTGAAATCCCAGAACTTTAGGAGACAGCAGCAGGAGGATCAGTTGAGGCTGGGAATTTGAGACCAGCCTGGGCAACATAGCTAGACCCCATCTGTACTAAAAATTAGTTGGGCATGGTCATATGCCTGTAGTACCAGCTACTAAGGAGGCTGAGGTAGGAGGATCACTTGAACCCAGGAGATGGAAGCTACAGTGAGCTATAATCACAGCACTGAACTCCAGCCTGAGCAACAGAGTGAGACCCTGCCTCAAAACAATTTTAAAAATAAATAAATAAAAACAAAACTTAGATACCACCTGGTCACCCCAACCTGCAAATTCAAGTTTTCCCCTACTGAGAAGAATGGGGACTTGAGAGCTGAGTTACAGAGAGATAATCTTCCTTTTTTTTTTTTTTTTTTGGTTTACATCCTCAAGATCTGTGAAATTTGAATCTAATACACAAATCATTCCAGAGCAATGTTGCTTCCCCATACCACCAGCAATTCACTTGGCCGCGGGAAGTCAGGACAAGCTTCCCAGAAGAGAGGTACCACTTGGGCTACCAATATAAAAGGATGAAAATATCGGAGTGAAGGTGTTCCTTGCATCACTGAGTCCCTGGACAGCCTGTCCACTCATGCTGATATCTGAGCCTAATGCTTCTCTGAATGTTGAGATTTAACTTTGATCCAATGAAACTAGACCAAGAAAGAAGAAACGTCTTTCATTGTTGATAAGGACATGATTTTTCTCATAGTTTTATGATTACTTTTCCTTAGCTGTACTATAATTATCTGCTTATTTGTCTCTTCTCCATGTGCTTAGGGTACAAAGTTGACCAAGACCAAGAATAATGTCTGGGAGCACAGTACTGACAGCATAGCTTTAAAAACATGATGAATGCTTTAATACAGGAAATGAGTAGGGGAGAGGCATGTGGTGCTTGGATGTTCTTCTAATACGTAGTATCTTCCTTGACAGTCGGTGCAGCTCTCAGTAGGCAAGTCCCTACATGTTAGAAGATGTTACCTTCTGTGGAATTAAGTGGCAGAACATGCCTTCGATTATTTTCCTTTGCAGAACAACACCAATTGCTTTAGTTAGGACAGAGTGCTGGCTGCATTTGAGTTCCAAGCAACGATTAGTCTATCACTGTTGGTATGGATTCCAACCAGTCACACCACCTCCTGAAGTTTGTAGGGCAGGTAAATCATCATCTTAGAATAAAAATCATCTTAGCCAAGTATGTGTTTTAGAGGAAAGAAGAAAATATATTCATTGCTATAAGAGTTTTGTTTCTAAAAAAAAAAAAAATAAGAAAGGCGCTGGGTTTAGGTGAGCTAATGAAGTTGTTGATAGTTATCAGATGACACTGGAATCTTTACTTGTCTGAATGTGTTCTGTGCACCTCTCAGTGTGGGAACATAGAGATGGAGATCCTCCAGCAATGCCACTGATATGGTCAGACACTGCATCTTTCTTTCTCCCTGCTGAGATGAGATGGAGTCCTTTGTTCTAGAAGACCCAGGGGGTGCCGCTGGGAGTAACCCTTGAGACAGGAACACGAATCTCAACCAATTTCTGGTTGCAGCCTTGAGTCTCACTATTTCCCATAGTGATGCTTAGCAGGGAATGGCAGGTGCACCAGAGCAGCAGAGGACCTTCTATCTCTGTTAGCTTTTTATAATGTTTTATTGTGATCAGTAGCAGTTGGGAAGCTACTTGCAGTCATTGAGCCTCAGTTTCTACATCTGTAAATTGGGGAAAGTAGCATGGCCCTATTTAATGTGCTCAGCAAAGCCACTAAAAGGAGACAGAAATGTATCAGAATTCCCTGGACTTTTATCCTACTTCTCCTGGGGATTGTCACCCACCTTCCCATGTCTGTCCTTTGTTGGTTTGACACTTGCTGTCACTTCTTTTCTTAGGTACCTCTCTGTAGGGCTCCATTATTCCAGGGATTCCAGAGTTACAGCACATGCATAGCTCCATCCAAGCATGTTTATGTGTCTCCTGCTGCAATAGGCTGTCCCCAAGGAAGCTGTGGCTCCCAGCACACGCCTGGCACAACACTGCCCATGACATTCACCCACTTGGCCTTGAATCTGACATGCAATCTGGCATGATGTTCACCCACTCAGGCCAGGTGCCGAGCAGCCCTGGAGGCTTAGGGGCCAGAGGGATGGGAAAAGGTGCATTTCTGCGGTGAGTATCAGTTTCTGCAGGAGGGCTGAACCTGAGAAAGAATAAAGAGAGAAGGAAGTGAACAAGCATAGCTTAAACATCATCTATTTCTACTGAGTTTTAAGAACTCTGAGATTTTGTTTGTCATGTAATCCTTTCCTCGGGCCAAGCAGACACAGAACTTGGGTCTGAGTGAAGATAATGAGCTGATATAATTTTCACACCCTCATCACTGAGATCTCTCCCATCAGGAATGGGTCAGGGGGCTCACAGGTGGCAGCAATTGCTATTACAGGCGTCATCTCTACCAGCTCCTGGCACCTGCTCTCCTCCCATTAGAAAATCCTCCATTTGTCAAAAAGGAAGCCATTTGCTTTGAATTCCAATTCCACCCTCAAGAGGCTGGGACCGTCTTATTGGAGTCCTTGATGCTGTGTGGCCTGCAGTGACTGCTGCCCCATCATTGCTGGCTGAGGTGGTTTGGGTCCACCTGGCCATCTGGGCAGTTGTTCTCTTCTCTCCTTTCTCTCTTGTTTCCAGACATGCAGTATTTCCAGAGAGAAGGAGCCACTCTTTGGCAAAGAACCTGTCTAACTTGCTATGTATGGCAGGACTTTTGAAAGCTACAAAGGAAGCAGCACAAATTGATACTATTCCACTAAGCCATCAGCTGCATTTCATCCATGCCCTGTCTCTTTTTTAGGGGTCCTCTTGCCAACAGAATCGCAGAAGACCAGCCTGAAAGTGCAGAGACAGCAGCTGAGGCACCACCAAGAGCTCTGGCTGTGTTAATGACCTAAGAAGATGGAGTGGTCACCAGAAAGTCAGAGGAAGTGACACACAGGGGCCCAGCAATCTCAGCCAAGTCAACTCCGCCAGTCTTTCTGGTCACCCACTGTGTGTGCAGCACCCTGATAGGGACCAGAGTCATGACAGTGAGTAAGACCAGACTATGCCCTTGAGGACCTCACCTCTGCTCAGGGAAACAGGCGTGGAAACACACAATGGTGGTAAGGAGGAAAGAAGACAATAGGACTGCATGAAGGGGACGGAAAGTGCCCAGGGGAGGAAATGGTTAAATGTGTGTGAGGAGGTAGGTGAGGAAAGACTCTAAGAGAAGGCTCTGTCTGGCTGGGTTTGGAAGGATGTGTAGGAGTCTTCTAGGGGGCACAGGCACACTCCAGGCATAGGTAAAGATCTATAGGCATGGCTTGTTGGGATGAGTTTCAAGTATTCTGCAATGAGGACAGCCATAGAGACAAGGGCAGGAGAGAGGCGATTTAATAGATTTTATGCCAATGGCTCCATTTGAGTTTCTGATAAGAACCCAGAACCCTTGCACTCCCCAGTAACATCGATTGTGTTGTTTATGATTCCACATAGAATATGAACTCAAAGGAGGTCAGTGAGTGGTGTGTGTGTGTGATTCTTTGCCAACTGCCAAGGTGGAGAAGCCTCTTCCAACTGCAGGTCGATCACAGGGGGCCCTGCTACTGGCTGCAGCTCCAGCCCTGCCTCCTTCTCC
This sequence comes from Nomascus leucogenys, assembly GCF_006542625.1. Taxonomy (NCBI): domain Eukaryota; kingdom Metazoa; phylum Chordata; class Mammalia; order Primates; family Hylobatidae; genus Nomascus; species Nomascus leucogenys. Next base: position 34,375,023 of record NC_044397.1, on the reverse strand, counting down.
ACCACATAAACAATCCAACAGCCTCATTGAATCACTGCTGTGCAGGGCAGGAACGCTCCACGCACACAGCCCAGCAAACAGCAGCACGCTGCTGAAAAAAAGACTCAGAAGAGAGAGATAAGGAAGGAAAGTAGTGATGGATCTCATCCCAAACTTGGCCATGGAAACCTGGCTTCTCCTGGCTGTCAGCCTGATACTCCTCTATCTGTGAGTAACTGCTCAGGCTCCTCTTCTCTGTTTCCTTGGACTTGGGGTGCTAATCAGGCCTCTCTTTCTCTTATCTGTTTTGAAGACGAAAAAGGATGTTCAGGCCAGGCGTGGTAGCTCACACCTGTAATCCCAGCACTTTGGGAGGCCGAGGCAGGTGGACTGCCTGAGGTCAGGAGTTCAAGACCAGCCTGGCTAACACGGTGAAACCCTGTCTCTACTAAAATTACAAAAATTAGCTGGCATTGTGGTGCATACCTGTAGTCCCAGGTACTTGGGAGGCTGAGGCAGGAGAATTGCTTGAACCTGGGAGGAGGAGGTTGCAGTGAACTGAGATCATGCAACTGCACTCCAGCCTGGGTAGCAGAGTGAGATTCCGTCTCAAAAAAAAAGAAAAAAAAAGATTTTCTTTTTTTTTTTATATGCCAATGTTCATAACAGTTTTATTCATAATAGCCACAATCTGTAAACAACTCAAATGTCTTGGCTGGTCAATGAATAAAGAAATTATGGTATATCTATACTACTACTAGTAAGCAATAAAAAGGAACAAACCATTGATACATACGACAACACTGATAAATCTCAAAAACATCATGCTAAGTAAAAGAAGCCAGACTCAAAAGGCCACATTCTATAGGATTCTATTCATATAAAATGCTAAGAAAAGCAAAAATGATAAGGTCAGAAAACAGTGACTCAGGGAAAGAGTGGGAATTGACTACAAAGGGATACAAGGATACTTGTAAAGGTGATAATGTTTTATATCTTTATTGTCAAAATGCATCAAACTGTACACTAAAATATGATGTCATATTATATTGCATTATATTTTATTTAATTAACCTGACTTATAAAAAATAAAAGACAGAGGAACACTAGATCCCTCTTAGAGATTCACCAAACATATTCATTATCTTAAAAACTCTAAGACCTGAAGAAAACAATTTTTATTTCACTTTATTTTTATTTTTATTTTTTTTCAAGGAGAAGTAGCTTAAGTGTTGGACGCTACAAACATATAGAGGTTATGATGGATCTTTTGCAGATCTGTAAAGGAATAAATAAGCATCTCCCCCATCCATCTTTAGTGGAAGGAACAGTTTAGGGACAGCATTGATTGAGGATAATCTAATAGACAATGGTTTGGACCCAGCTTACTAAACCAGAATTTGGATTTTACATTTTTCCCTTTAAGTTGCAGGAGAAGAGGATGAATCTTCTCGCCGGTGAGATCCTGGCATCCTAGAGCAGGTGGAGAGAAGAGTCACTCCCTACTGTGTGTAGTGGAGGTTTCCCGCCTATCACATTTTACTTCTAACTCAGTTTCACAGTTACTAAGAGTAAGGAATCACGGTCACATGGAAACAGAAAATACAAACCTCATTTTAATTCTTTCAAAGAAAAGTTAGCAATTCAGTAAGTTGTGGTAACATAGTTTCCATCTACTGGCATTTCAACATGAATTGATATGGCTTAAATTCATCCTTTTTAAAGTCAGATTTTTTTGGAGATAGACTAATTCCAGCATGTTCCTTCTGGATGATTAAAGAGGGCTATTAGTTCAGGATCTGTGGCAATAAATGTGTATAAAATAACCTCACCTTTCCAGAATAATGTCAGGAATATGAGTCTAATGCACAAATATATATCTCTAGCACAAGATTGCAGATGTCTTTTTAAAAATACTTTCCCAAGAGTTTATTTTAATACCCCCATTTCAAATACACCTGCTTAGCAGGTTATCCTAAACTCTCAGGGCTAGGAACTAAGCAAGACTGTGAGCCAGTGATGATAGCAAAAGCATCCAGGTAGGATCCGTATGAAGTGAGAAAATATTCCTCACCCCTCAGGGTAGAACTCCAAATAGATATTCATGGGTCCTGGCCCCCTAGTGGAAGTCACTTGAAGGACAAACATGTTGGCATCTCATCTGCTTGAAGCCTGGACACAGGGGCACCATCAGTGTCACTCTGTGTGTGGTTGGTGATGTTGTGGGGCTGTCGCTACAGATTCTGGCAGTCAGGCAGACAATACCTTAGCCTTAAACCATGCCCGTACAGGCCAGGATTCAGAAGCTGTAGTGTAGACCATGCCCTTCTTAGGCCTATACAATTACATGCAATAGATGACTGATTCTTCTGTTAGCCTCTTCATTGTAACTGAAAGCAGCATTACTCTACCAAACAGAGGAGAGCTGGAAAGAAACTAAACAGTTTGCCCAGCCTAGCCTCTGCCTTGACATGGAACGATGTGAGTCTAGACGCTCACCTAGATCTTTCCTCGGGGGCCGATGCTGCTGACACATTAACTCAGTAGTTTGTCCTGGCCTGAGAGATCATGTAACTTGTAGAAAGTTTAGAAGCAGAGATTAGTGTCATCGATTTGCCATGGCTGTGACAACAAAGGAAGGAACAGGGGTGGGAAAACCCAAGGCCACCCTGGTTTTGGTAGATGGTGCACACACTTCCACTAACTGTTCTGGGGCAAGGATCCAAATGCACTATTGGGCCTGGCTATGCTGTCTCTGCTGGGTTCTCCAAACACGAGCCTCCATGCCATTTCTCAGTTGTATTTTACCACATATTATAAGAGTCACCGGATTTGTACAGAATGTTTGGAACCTATACTGCCTTAAGGGCAACGCTTTAAAGAAGAGAAAACAAGGTCTTAATTGAACTGTCTGGAACATTTTGTGGTTACCTACGTGGAATACTGCATCTTTTGCTATCAACAGGAAGGTACGTGGACATTAGAAGGTGCCTGTCTTTTAGCTGAAAGCACATATGAGGCATATGGATCCATTTATATACACCATGCTTTTCAGCCGCATTTTGCTGACTTGCCTCTCTGGGAACAACCTTGTGGGACTAGCAGATTCATGGTTGAACTGATGGCTGGTGACCTCTTCCATCAGCCTTTCTTCTTCCTCCAGTCTTCCACCCCTCAATAACATCAGACTGGGAAGGTCTTCACACATCCAGAACCCCCAACTGGGGGAGTCCATACATGACCCATCAAATAAGAGTTGCAACCAGGCCTGTCATAGGGAGCACCAGCATAAATGAGTTTTCCTACAGAGATATTTGACGTGCAGAGGCAATAAACTGACTGCTTGGTGATTGATTACCTTGAAAAAAATGAGCATGTCTGGCTGTACTAGTCTTTTCTCCCATTGCTATAAAGAAATATCTGAGGCTGGATAATTTATAAAGAAAGGAGATTTAATTGTGTCATGGTTCTGCAGGCTGTACAGGAAGCATAGCGACTTCTGCCCCTAGGGAGGCCTCAGGAAATTTACAATCATGGCAGAAGGTGAAGGAGAAGCAGGCAGATCTTACATGGCTGGAGCTGAAGCAAGAGAGGGTGGGGAGGAGGAGCTACAGACTTATAAACCACCAGATCTCATAAAAACTCATTGTCATGAGGACAGCACCCAAGTGGGAATGGTGTTAAATCATGGTAAACTGCCCCTATATCCAATCACCTCCCACCAGGCCCAACCTCCAGCATTGGAGATTACATTTCAACATGAGAGTTGGATAGGGGCACAGATTCAGACCATATCACTGGCACTGCACTTATCAGGTGAATATCACTAGTTGGAAGGCTAGATTCCACAAGAGGAGGAATGTCCTGGTTCTTTAGCTGTGATTCTTCTGCACAGTGTCACTCAGGGAAATATGAGTCAGTCATCCTCCCCAATAGCTCAATCCAACCAGATTATCTGACCACAGAGACTAGGGTGTAGCTGAAAGGTGCCCACATTTCCATAAGGCCAATGGAAGCCTTGAGCACAGTTGTCAATCTGTAGAAATAAGGACTCTGTGACTCCTCCAAGACCTCTCTGTGAATGAAGGTTTAAGAAAGGCCAGATCCTAAAATAGGGTCAGAGCTTAGAGGGAAGGGAAAGCATAAAAGCCTCTGAGCAAATTCTAAAGACAGGGTCACCATAGGCTCTCAGTGACCTCCTGTGATTGAGTGGATGCAGTGATGCAAAATCTCACCATTACTGCAGAAGACAAAAAAAAATTCTCACCCCTTCTACTAGAACGAGAATCCCAAAATCAAGGAAGAGTTCACTTTCTAAAAAGACATAAAGGAATGAAGTACCCTGGAGGAATTCCTGCCTGAACCTCTCAGGAACACTCACATTTGAGAATATTTATCAAGTATTAATTCCAGGATTGGGACCATGAAGACTCCAGCTGCTTTGAGCTTATCATTGTGATTTTTTCGTGTCCCATGGTGGAGGCGGGAAAGGACCTGATGAACAAATATAATCATTGCCCTTGGAGTTACTGTTATTACTTCTTGCCTTAATGTTACCTCCTTCTCTTAAGCATTCCAGTTCCTCAGTCAGTGACTCACCAGCCCCTATATCTATAAAGTCACAATCCCTGTGACCTGATTTCTGTTTCACTTTGTAGATATGGAACCCATTCACATGGACTTTTTAAGAAACTTGGAATTCCAGGGCCCACACCTCTGCCTTTTTTGGGAAATGTTTGGTCCTTCCGTAAGGTGAGTGTTTTTGAGCTTCCTCTTTTGCTTCTTACGATTGCAAAGAGCAGCTTAGTTCCATCAGTAAAAATGCTTCTCATCAGGAGGAAGGTCTGAGGTTTTATACTTTCAGAAACAGTGTGTAGGCATCACCCAGAGCATGGCAAGGTTTACACAGGGGCTCTCTTGCTAACTCTCAGGAACCTCTGGCTTGCTGCAGTTGAACAGCCCAAATCTCAGGTAGATCAGCAATCTGATGTTCACAACTTGGTGTGTACACTTTGTGAGCACCATAAAGAGCATTTCCTTTCTGCTACAGCAGGTTCCCAGGAAGGTACAGTCATACTTAGTTAGTATTAAAAGTAGGAACAGGAGTCCTTGATCGTGGTTTATCTGTGGACATGAGAGTAAAACCCTTCTCTCTGTAGCAAGAGCTCATGAGGAGCCTTTTTTCTCTTCCTTCTGCACAGCTTTGAAACTCAGTTTTATTAGGGAGCACAAGTATTTACCATTGGGTCATTTGCACCCGCTTGAAGCCTCTCCAAAAAATGCTAAATTCCCTGAGGGTATTTCCATGACTCTACCAGAGCTCTTAATCCCCATGACATCTTTTGCCACTTTGAGACACAGAACAAAGGGGTTCTGCTTTACTTCTTTTCCTTTAAAGGCTGCATCTTGTGGGTGAGTCTGCGCAGGGAGTGGATGTAACTGAGATGAGATAGTGGTTGTCTATCAACCTCAGATATTTAAGCACGATATGAATTGGTGGGTTTATTTTTTATGCAAAGGCAGAATCACATGCAAAATCACTAGAAAAGGGATGATTTGACAAAATTATTAAATATTTAATTTCACTAAATAGAATGTCATATGTGCTACATGGACTGTGAGATTTGGCCAAACCTTTGTGCCTAACCTGGTCTGATGCTCTGTTCAGGGCCTGGTCCCTGGATGGGAAATTATGAGCTCATTTCCACATGGCCAGCAGCGTCAGCTCTCTGGCTTAGATAATCTTTCCTGCATACCTGAGGCTTGTTTCTCAGATTCTAGTTCTCCCAAGTGAGGGCTTTGTTTTCTAATTACTGCCCAGGAATTCCAAATTTTTTCCCTCTGCAAAAGCAGTAATTTCCCCACTTTCATGCATGTCGTGTGAAGAGACCACCAAACAGACTCTGTGTGAGCAATAAAGGTTTTTAGTCACTTGGGTGCAGGCCGACTGAGTCCAAAAAGTGAGTCAGCAAGGGGAAATAGGGGTGGGACAGTTTGATAGGACTGGGGTAAGCAGTGGAAAGTTACAGTTAAATAGGTTATCTACTGTCAGCAGAGGAGGGGGTCACAAGGTGCATTGTGGGGAGATCATAAGATTCATTGTCCAGAAGACGAATATCACAAGGTCAATTGGATCGATCAGTTGGCAGGGCAGGAACAAGTCATAATGGAATGTCGTAAGGTTGGTCAATCAGTTAAGACAGGAGCTGGCTGTTTCACTTCTTTTGTAGTTTTTGGTTGCCTCAGGCCATCTTACGTGCAGGCTTGGGCTCAGAGGCCTGACATTCCTGTCTTCTTATATTAATAAGAAAAGTAAAACAAAATAGTGGTGAAGTGTTGGGGCAGCAAAAATTTTTTGGGAGTGGTATGGAGAGATAATGGGCAATGTTTCTCAGGGCTCTTCGAGCAGGATTAGGGGCTGTGTGGACATCTTAAGGAAAATTTTATAATGAGTTACAAGGAATAGGAATTTAGGCTGTGGGGAGATCTTGGGGCAGAGGATGGTACTGTGGGTTTGTTAAAAGTAGCATTTGTTGTATAGAATAATTGGTGATGGTCTGAATGTGTTCTTGTATGAATTGAGAAACCAAATGGAAGACATAAGGCCTGAATAAGAGAAGGAGAAAAACAGGTATCAGGGAACTAAGAATAGGGAGGAGCCAAGACACCCAGTTAGAAAGTGTCCAGGTGGGTCCAGTGTAATTATTTGCCTGGCTGGCGAGTTTTTCGGCTTTAAGCTTTTTTTATATTGTCATATAACAGATCGGATTGGTTTAGATAAAAACAACATTCTTCATTGAAAAATATACAGAGTCCTCCTTTTTCAGCAGTGAGTAGGTCAAAGCCTCGGCAATTTTGGAGGATGACTACAGCTAAGGAGTCAACCTGGGCCTGAAGGACTGATAAAGTTTGTGATATATCTGTAATGCTAGTGGAAAAGTCATTAGGCCACAGAAAACTGTGACAGAAGTTGAAATACCTGCTATTCCAGCTCCAAGGGCAATAGTGGAAGCAGAAAATCCTAACCCTACAGGTAGAGGGATTAGAGGAATAACTCTTTTTTGTCTAGTTGGTGTCATGAGGGGGACAGGAAGTTGTTAGGTCCCATATGCAAATTGAATTTTGGGAATAAGAAAAACTAGTGTACATGTACCTGTCCAATTAGCAGGTAGACACATGTCGGTGGAAGAGCCACAGAGGAAGAAGAGGCCTTGTGCAAGGCAAAACTGGAAATGCAAAGTGAAAAGATGAGAGGGAGTGCCAAAAGAGGTGTCTTGCATCCAGACTCTTAGGGATTTAGTGAGGGCATCAGCCATTAGAGGTTGTAATGGGGATTGATGGGGCAACTGGATAGAGGCAGAGGTTTGATTTTTTTATGGTATATGAGAAAGCGCATAGTGTCTGCAAGCAACCTTTCATTGCTATTCATGGGGTTGGGTATAAGTAAACAAGAAGGGGGACTGGGAGGAGAGTCCAAAGAACAAGGGGAAGGTAGCCAAGAATGGAGTGAAATGCAGGGCAAATGTCTTAAAAGAAATGAGAGGTTCTAAGAGGCAGGCTAGTGGCTTGTAACCTGCATGGAAGAGGTTATGAAATGATGACAGAATAGAATGGGCCTGTGAGACTGGAAAGAGATATTTTCCTTGGTCTAAGAACCATCTTCTTTGAGTGGGGAGGGATTGATAGGTGGAAACTTCAGTGGGAGAGTAAATAGGAGTGACTGATGAGAAGGAGAAAAACTGGCCATGAGGGGCAGAAGTAGGAATACTGGCTGCTTCTTTAGCTCTCTCATCAGTATAATTGTTGCCTTGAGCAATGGGGTCTGAGGTCCTTTGATGGCCTTTGCAGTGAATGACTCCAGCTTTTTTTTGGAAATAAAGTGGCCTTGAGAAGAGTTTTTATTAAAGAGGCATTAGTGATGGAGGACCCTTGCATAGTGAGGAAACCTCTTTCAGCCCATATAACAGCGTGGTGGTGCAGGATATGGAAGGCACATTTGGAGTCAGTATAAATATTGATGTGTAGTCCCTTTGCAAGAGTGAGGGCCCAAGTTAAGGTAATGAGTTTGGCTTGCTGAGAGGTAGTGGAGGGGGGCAGAGTGGTAGCCTCAATGATAGATGTGGAGGATAATATAGCACAGCCTGCCTTTGCTGGTGAGTGGTGATTAGGCCTGGTGGAACCGCCATCAATAAACCAAGTGTGATCAGGGTGAAAAACAGGAAAGAAGGAAATATGGGGAAATGGAGTGAATGTCAGATGGATCAGAGAGATACAGTCATGGGGGTCAGGTGTGGTATCAGGAATAATGTGGGAGGCCAGATTGAAGTCCAGGCCAGGAACAGTGGTAATTGTGGGAGACACAACAAAGAGTGAGTATAGCTGAAGGAGCCAGGGAGTAGAAAGTATATGCATCAGGTGTGAGGAAGAAACTTGATTTTGGAAGTTATGAGAACTGTAGGGAGTGAGTTGAGCAAAGTTTGTGATTTTGAGGGCCTCTAAAAGTATTAGGGTGGTGGCAGCCACAGCACAGAGACATGATGGCCAGCCTAAAACAGTAAGGTCAAGTTGTTTGGACAAAAAGGCTACAGGGCACAGTCCCAGTCCTTGTGTAAGAATTCCGGCTGCACAGCCCTGCACTTTGGCTGTGGGTAATGAAAAGGGTTGGGATGAGTCAGGAAGAGCTACTGTGGGAGCAGCCTCTAGAGCTGTCTTCAAGGAATGGAAAGAGGTATGAGGAAAGGATTTAGGATCTATGGGGTCAGCTAGGTTTCCCTTTGTGAGTTTATATAATGGTTTTGTTAGGATGGCAAAACCAGGTATCCAAAGGCAAAAGTATCCAACCATGCCCAGGAAGGAAAGGAATTGCTGTTTTGTAGAGGAGTTGGGGTTTGAGAGATCAGCTGGACATGATCAGCAGGGAGAGCACATGTGTTTTCATGAAGAATTATGCTGAGGTATGTAACGGATGGAGAAAAAATTTGAGCTTTGGTGGGGGATACCCAATATCCTTTGGAGAATAAATGTTGAAGGAGCAAGATGGTATTTTGTTAAGAAGACTCAAAGGAGGGACTACAGAGAAGAAAGTCATCAATATATTGAATAAGGTGGGAAGCAGAGGGGTGGAAAGAAAGTAAATCATGAGAAAGAGCTTGGCTGAAGTAACGAGGGCTGTCCCAGAAGCCTTGTGGCTGTACAGCCCAGGTAAGCTTTTGGGACTGATGGGTGACAGGGTCAGTCCAGGTAAAAGCAAAGAGAGGCTGGGATGAGGGGTACAGGAGAAAAGTGAAAAAAGCATCTTTAAGGGAGGGAGTAGAGGTGTCCCATACCTGTGGGTTAAGGTGGAGGGATACAAGAGGAAGACACGAAGGAGGCTTTGGGTTGGGAAGAAGGGCAGCAATGAGATATGATGTAATCCAGGAATAGTCAGAGAAGCAGATAATTTGGCTAAAATATCTCGGCCTAATAAGGGAACTGGGCAGATCAAGATAACTAAAAAGGAGTGCATAAAAGAATGTTGTCCAAGTTGGCACCAAAGTTGGAGAGTTTTACGAGGTTTAGAAGCCTGGACCTCAATACCCACAACAGTTACTGGGGCAAGGCAAACAGGCCCTTGAAAAGAATGTAATGCGGAGTGGGTATCCCATGTATCAATTAAACAGGGGATGGACTTACCCCACACTGTAAGAGTTACCTGAAGCTTAGCATCCGTGGTGATCCGGGGGCTTCCAAGGCGATTGGGCAGTGCCAGTCTCCAGCTGCTAAGCTGAGGAGATCTGGGAAGGAGTTGGCCAAGGAACATTGGGTTTGAGCTCCAGGAGCTTTAGGAGCAGCGGCAGTGTGAGTTGGACAGTCTGACCTCCAGTGGGAGCCCACACAGACAGGGCACGGCTTAGGAGGAATCCCAGGCTGCGGGCATTCTGAGGCCCAGTGGCCAGGCTTTTGGCATTTGAAGCAAGGTCCATAAGAAGGTTTTGAAGGAGCCCCTGGGAGCTGTGGCTTGGATGTTCTGAAGGTTTTTGTATGCTGGAGACGTGGTTGTGGGTTGTCTTACAGCAGAGGCAAGTAGCTGTAACTCAGAGATGCATTGTTGCTTGGCTGCCTCTTCTCTATTATTGTACACCTTGAAGGCGAGGTTAATTAAGTCCTGCTCTGGGGGTTGAGGGCTGGAATCCAATTTTTGGAGGTTTTTCTAATGTCAGGAGCGGATTGGGTGATAAAATGCATATTAAGGATTAGGCGACCTTCTGGGCCTTCTGGGTCTGGGGCTGTGAAGTGTCTAAGGGTAGCTGCTAAGTGGGCGATGAACTGGGCTGGATTTTCATCTTTACCTTTGGTAGTTTCCTTTAGCTTGTCATAATTAACAGCTTTGTATACTGCTTTTTTGAGCCCCTCGACTAGGCAGGAGACAATGTAATCTCACCTAACTGTACCAGGGGAGTCCATCTGGTATTCCCAATGGGAATCCTCTCAGGGAACTGCCCTGATGCCTTCTTGAAGGTCTGGCTCATGACTCCAGTGGGTGTCAGTGTGAGATTGAGCTAGGGTATAAACTGTTTCCCATTCATCTGGGGAGAGGGTAGAAGTCAGGATGACATTTAAGTCACTCCAAGTTAAATTGCAGGACCGAGTTAAATATTAGAATTCCTGTATATGTTTAGTGGGGTCTGATGAGAAAGAGTCTAAATGCTGACTCATCTAGGAGAAGTCCAATAGAGAAAAAGGCACATGTACCCTGACTATGCCTTCAGCTCCAGCCACCTCTCTAAGAGGAAATTGTTAGGCAGGTAGGGGAGGGCTAGTCGCAGAATGAAACTGTAAGCTGGACCAGGTGTGAGGATGGGAGGTAATAGAAGGATTATAGGGTGGGGGAGCAGAGGCTGAGGAAGAATTGGGACCTGGCTCAGCCTGGCAAAGAGCAGCCTGGGGAGGAGGGGAGAGGTCAGATGGGTTCATAGAAAAGGAGGATTCAAAGGACTCAGAGCTTGGGGTGGAGACTGAAGGAACAGACAGGAGAAAAAGAAGAAAGATTTGGGAGAGGTCACACTGGGAGCAGAGACTAGGGAGGGACTGATGTGTAAAGGAATGCCTGGATGTCAGGCACCTCAGACCATTTGCCCATTTTTCGACAAAAATCATCCAGGTCTTGTAAGATGGAGAAATCAATAGTGTTGTTTTCTGGCTATTTGGAAGCATTGTCAAGTTTGTATTGGGACCAAGTGGTATTGCAGAAGAAAATAAGGCATTTAGGTTTTAGGTCAGGTGTTAGTTGAAGGGGTTTATGTTTTGAAGAACATAGGCTAAGGGAGAAGAAGGGGGAATGGAGGGTGGAAGGTTGCCCATAGTGAAGGAGGCAAGCCCAGAGGAAAGAGAGGGTAGAGACATAGAGAGAGGGGGCATGGTACTTGCCACCCAGGGGAGGTGATACTTGCAACCAAGATGAAGGGTCAAGGCAGGCACCCCCTCAGTGATCAGACACCTCGGAAATGTGGGTGAAAAATGAGGTAGGCATCCCCGCCGTGATTTAGACACCACGGGAAGACTGTCTTTCCGAGTCCGTGACTGGTGCCGGAGTTTTGAGTTCATGGATAAAACACATCTCCTCTGTCTCTACCAGAAAGGGAAAGAAACCGAAATTAAGGAAGGGAGAGATTGAAGGGTGAAGGGATAGCTAGAGAGGTTGGAGAAGAGAATAAAAAGAGGCCGCTTACCCAATTTAAAATTGCTGAGATGTTCCTTGGGCTGGTTGGTCTGAGGACCCGAGGTTGTAGGTGGATCTCCTCATGGAGTGAGGGTGAGGACTGGGGACCGGTCTCCCAAAGAAGTCCCCCTGTCCCGGGTCTTCGGCACCAAACGACATGTGCGTCCGTGTGAAGAGACCACCAAACAGTCCTTGTGTGAGCAATAAAGCTCTTTAATCACCTGGGTGCAGGCCAACTGGTCTGAAAAAGGAGTCAGCAAAGGGAGATAGGGGTAGGGAAGTTTTATAGGACTGGGGTAAGCAGTGGAAAGTTACAGTTAAAGGAGGTCATCTACTGTCAGCAGAGGAGGGGGTCACAAGGTGCATTTGGGGAGATCATAAGACTCATTGTCCAGAAGAAGAATGTCACGAGGTCAACAGATTGATCAGTTGGGGCAGGGCAGGAACAAGTCATAATGAAATGTTGTAAGGTTGGTCAATCAGTTAAGACAGGAGCTGGCTATTTCACGTCTTTTGTAGTTTTTTGGTTGCCTCAGGCCATCTGGATGTATACTTGCAGGCTTGGCCTCAGAGGTCTGACACCCACCACCTTTCCCATGTCAACTCTTTAGTAGATGTACCCCCAAGATACACATTCCTCAGACCATCTTTTCCATAGTTAAAATTTCACCCCTGAAATGTAGAAACAGGAAGGTTTAAGTTTCAGTGCAAACTCTGAGCAAGTGTCGTAATTTGCTGTGTTTGATGTGTAGGGGTGACATTTTCTCAGAACTTCCATCTTAAGCTGGAAAACTGGAAAGTGAGTCCACTTTGTCATTCTGTCATTCACTCATTTTCTCACTCAAGAAACATGCCTCACACTTACCTAAATCTGCTAGACTAAAAGAGGTCCCTGGTGTCTGTAACTTTCCAATTCTGCTAGAATTCTAGAGCAAGCTCATGAAATAAATGAAAAGGATGAAGAACAAAGAGATAAAAGAGTGCACGCTCCTTTCTGATGCTCACTCACTTTCCCTCATCCTCGGTTTCTTCACATGCCCCTGGAGGTGATCATTCAGGGATTTATGAGATTTTAGAGACAACACATGGAAAAGCAAAAAGACATCAGAAAGACAAGGAGTTACTTAGTATTTATACACAAGGATAAGTCATCCAGTATCCACAACACTTGGAGAAAATTCAAGAGTAATTTTAAATTTCCCATTTCAAATACCTCCTCTGTTTTCTCTCCTTTCCCTTATGACGTATCTAAATAAGCTTCCTCTAACTGCCAGCAAGTCTAATTTCATTGGATTTGACTGTTTTCAGCCCCAATTAGAGGCAGGGTTAAGTACATTTAAAATAATAATGTAATATTATTTTGTTTCTCCTCCCAGGGCTTTTGGACATTTGACATGGAATGCTATAAAAAGTACAGAAAAGTCTGGGGGTGAGTATTCTGGAAGCTTCCATTGTATAGACTTGTTTCTGTGATGACTTTACCCCGCTGCACACAGGACAGTCTCAGACAAGAGTGTCTTGGGATGAAGGTCTGGCAAACCTAACTGCAGAGAGGTTATCTGAAGGAAGAGGACATGTATTTGGGAGAAGAGTATTAGAATGGGAATCTGTGTGCCATTATAAGCTATGTACAAATTCAGGGAGGTAAAGGTAGACAAAGATGTTCCAAAGAAAATATGAGGAGGACTTCATATGGATTTTGAAATAGTTCTCCTTCACTACAAAGATCCGTAACAAGGGTGACGGCACAGCAAGGTTGGACAGGCAGTTGCTGGGCAGGTGTCCTTGCAGAAATATTTTTGTGTAAGGTTGGGTTGGGCTTTCTGCAAGCTTGTGGTTTCGCCAAGTATTTTGTGATAGTTTTGTTATCAGGCACACAAGCAAGAGAATCCACTCATCATAGCCTTCTTTATTTATCAAGGTTTTTAACCACACACATAGGCACACAGACACACTGACACACACACACACACACACACACACACACACACACACGTTTGCCATAATTTTGGTTCTCACAATGTTCACACTGGCTATTGTAGAATTTTTGAGACTTGTCCTACCAAGGATCCCATATGTCACCAGGTGTTAAGGTCTTCGGTCTAAACTAGGCTGGGAGCATTGTGGTTACCACTTTTCTCCAGGCTTTGGTGGCCCAGGGACTCCCAGCATCACTTTCTGTCCAGTGTCTGCCTATTCCCCTCTTCTTTTTTTCTTCCCTTGGTGCCCTTTTATCACATGCATTGTCTCAGACCCTTCGAATATGTGCTCATAAATGCATGGCATCATCTCCTTCCCACATCGATTCACTTTAAATTAAAAGCCAAAACTCTTTCATTTAAACTTTGGATTTAACATGCTTTTGAAAGAAGGGTTGAGAGATATAGAGAAACAGATTGGGAAACCATGCTCTGCTGTTTCTTTTTTTTTAACTTTCTGTGTAAGTGTGGAATTTTTCATTCTGTTTTATTATTAACTTTAAGCCAAGACTTTTTAATTGTTCAATTCCCACCTATAGAAGTATAATAAAAAATATATAAAGACTTTTTAATAGAAGGATATATGAGTATATCTTTGTCTATACCTTTCTGCTGAATTTGAAGAAATGCTGAATATTCTTAAATCATTGTGTTTCCTGGTGGGGTGATGGACTGTGATTTTATAAGGTGGCCTCAGCCAACTGCAGCAGCTGTTCCCTGTCAGAGGGGCTAGAGGTTTGGCAAGAGTGGTGGAAGAGGTGCAGTGGTGTGCTCATTCACTAGAAGCATCAGGGAGAAGGTTTTGCCTCTTTGTAGTTCATCTTGTCTCATCAAGTCCTCAGAAACCACAGTGCTGCCTGAGGGTGCTGTGGAGCTGGCATGACCCATACAGGCAACCCGACTGAGTAGAAAGAACACACAGCTCTGGATGTCCATGGGCCCCACAACAACTGCCCTTGACACATTTAGTCCTTGTGAGCATTCGATGACTTACTTGTCTTCAATTTTTCACGGACCTAATATTCTTTTTAAAAGTGAAATATTTTAAACATATGAAACATTGTGGAGAATGGCATGGGAAATACCCATGTATGCACCACCCAGCTTAACGAATGCTCTCCTGTCATTTCTAACCATGATCTCTTTGAAGAGCTCTTTTGTCTTTCAATGTCTCTTCCCTGTTTGGCCCACATTACCCTTCATCGTATGAAGACATGGGTGGCTCCTGTGTCAGACTCTTGCTGTGTCTTATACCTAATGAACTAGAACCTAAGATTACTGTGTATTGTACATCTAGGGGATTATGTAATGTCAGGATCAAAGTCTGGCTTCCTGGGTTTGGCTCCAGCTGTAGTATAAGGCTGTTGATGTTTGGTCAACTCTGTTTTTTCCACACAGTTTTTATGATGGTCTACAGCCTGTGCTGGCTATCACAGATCCCGACATGATCAAAACAGTGCTAGTGAAAGAATGTTATTCTGTCTTCACAAACCGGAGGGTAAGCATCCATTTTTTGAAATTAAAATACTCATTGATTGATTAAATTTTTATTTTACAATTCTTATATGATCATAGAAAGTTGTCTAAAAAATGTGCAGGAAGGTTCCATGTACACTTCATCCTGTCCCCCCCAGTGGTAACATCTTGCAATCTTGCATAACTATAAATACAGTATACTCATGTTACTATAGTACAAGAAATTGACATTGATACAGTTCACAGAGCTTATACAGATTTCACCAGTTTTATGTGCCCTCATTTGTGTGTGTATTTTTTTTTTGTTTTTTGTTTATTTTTTGAGATGGAGTCTCGCTCTGTCACCCAGACTGGAGTGCAGTGGCGCAGTCTTGGCTCACTGCAAAATCCGCCTCCAGGTTCAAGTGATTCTTCTGCCTCTACCTCCCGAGTAGCTGGGACTACAGGTGTGCACCAGCATGCCCTGCTAATTTTTGTATTTTCAGTAGAGATGAGGTTTCACCATATTGGCCAGGCTGGTCTTGAGTGTGTGGGTAGTTCTATGCAAATTTATCACATTTGTAGATTTGTGCAATGGCCAGCACGATCAAGATGCAGACCCGTTCCATCTCCATATGGCTCCCTGCTGCTATCCTACAGTCACAAGTCTTTTTCTCTGAGAGGGTCTTTATCAGAGCTTTTCTTAATCAAACATTTTTTGAGGATGCTAATGTATTAATTTTTATCTATGGATTGCACTTTTGGTGTCAAGTCTGAAAGTTCTTTGCCTAGCCCTCCTTCCTATATTGCCAATTTTTCTAAAAGTCATAAAGTTTAATGCTCTACTAAATGTAACTCTATTATCTATTTTGTGTTATTTTTTGTATAAGGTATGAGATTTAGATCAATGTTCATTTTTTGTGGCTTATGGCTGTCCAATTTTTCCAAAGCCATTTTTGGAAAGGTGGGCATATTGTTAAAAATCAATTGGGCATATTTCTTTGCATATCTCATTTGCTATTCTGTCCCATTGATCACTGTGTTTATTCCTCCACCAATAACAAACTGGTGACTCTAATAGCTGTACGGTAACTCTTAACATCATGTAGAGTGATTCTTCCCACTTTTATGGACTTATTTTTTCAGATTTGTTTTAGCTCTTCCTGGTCCTCTGCTTTTCCATAAAAATTCAGAATGAGTTTCTCAGTGTCTACAAATAAACATGCTGTTACTTTGACAAGAATCAAATGTATAGATCAATTTAGGGAAAGTCTTTATCTTTACTATGTTTGGTCTTTCAATTCATGAACATAGTATGCCTCTCCATTTCCTTAGATTTTCTCTGATTGCTTTTAACAATTTGTAGTTTTCAGCATAGAGATCCTGTATATGTTTTGTTGGATTTACAGCTAAAGTATTTCATTTTTGTTGGAGTGACTGTAAATGATATTATGTTTTTCTTGTATTTTCAGATATTGATTGTTGGTACATAGAAACGTGCTTGGTTTTTGTTTGTTGATCTTGTATCATAGAACCTTGCAGAACTGACTTAGTATTTCTAGAAGTCTTTTTGTATATTCCTTGAGATTTTATACCTTGACAATTATGTCACTTGAAAAATAGAGACAATTCTTTTATTTCCTTTCCAATCTGTATGCCTTTTTAATTCTTTTACCTTGTCTATTGCACTAGGACTTCCAGTATAATGTCAAGTAAATGTGGTGAATTTTTGAATTGTTCCTAATATCAGGAGGGAGGCATTCAGTCTTTCATCAGTAAGGATGATTTAGATGAAGTGGGGTTTTTTTGTAGAGTCTCTTTATCAAATTGAGGAACTTTCTCTCCCTAGTTTGCTGAATTTTTAACATAAAAGTGTGCTGTAAGTACTCATTATAAAACAAAATATGGTTATGGAAGATGAAAGAAAGGTGCAAGCATGCTGGCTTGATAGCCAAGTTGGCAAAAATAATTATCTCTTTCTTTTTCTTTCTATCTATGGAATAAAAAATTAAGAGAAAGAATGTTCATAGAATCGTAGTATTTCTTCAAAATACGTTCCTAGTTTTAAAAGTATTACCTACCATTTTTTTTTAAAACCACTACATTGAAGCACCTCTTTTTCACGTTGCCCATGCTGTAGGAGAACATAAAGACAGCTCGTCTGAGGCAACATACAGTCCACCAAAGTCATCTGCTTGTCTGTCTCCACTCCCTCTCTACACTGCAGAAGTACTAATCTTGATTCTGTCTACTCTACTGGAAGAACACGTTGCCTACCATGTGGATAATTTGCATGTAAAAGGAGACTGGGATATACAGGCTGGAGACCACATCAGGTGGCTGGGTCTCCTGAACACTGCCCCCACACACAAATACATCCCAGGACACTGGGTATCTGGGATAAATCTCTACTGAGCATCTAGCATAGGGCCCGTCACCTAGTAGACAGTCACTAAATAATTGCTGAATACGTGATGACTGTTTAACACATTTTCTACAACCATGGAGATCTCCACAACTGACACAGGACAAAATGTTTCTGCTTTGAACTCTAGCCTTTAGGTCCAGTGGGATTTATGAAGAGTGCCATCTCTAGAGCTGAGGATGAAGAATGGAAGAGAATACGATCGTTGCTGTCTCCAACCTTCACCAGTGGAAAACTCAAGGAGGTATGAAAATAACATGAGTTTTAATTAGAAACTTAAAGAATAAATCTGGTGGGGACAGGCAGAAAGTAAGATCACTGTCCCTTTCCAAGGGGTAGTCTGCTGAATTTGAGCTTCCTAAAAATGGTCTTTTATCTTTATGTACCTAAAAGATATCACAAAATTCATTATAAAATGTCACTTATTGTTCCATGCCAGGGAAAGTCATGTCCTTCTGGGACTTGTGTCTGCACATTTAACAATGGGTGGTGTTGTGTTTTGTGCTTAGATGGTCCCTATCATTGCCCAGTATGGAGATGTGTTGGTGAGAAATCTGAGGCGGGAAGCAGACACAGGCATGCCTGTCACCTTGAAAGAGTAAGTAGAAGCGCAGCCATGGGGTTCTGAGCTGTCATGAAACTCTCCAGCTGCCTGCCATGGAGCTGATATTCCCACTGCTGGGTTATTCCAGTGACCAGACAAAAGGATGGCTGTGGTATTGCAACTTCAATGGATCTCCCAAGATGGGGCAGCTCCCAAGAGGAGGTGGGGCAGCTGGAGGAAAAAGGTCTTCTCCTGTATGCACATGGGCAAGGATTTACTTATCCATTAAATTGTCAGCCTGAATGTTCTGGAAGACTAAATGCATACTTCGGGGGGAAAATGTGTGATTGTACCAAAGTTTTAAGCATGGCGTGTATGGGATGGTAGAAGGGGAAGGCACTTGGTATCTGTTGGTCAGCAGTGAGTAGAGTGGGAAAGTTATAATGGAGAACTTTGAATAACTTTGACCCTTTCGTGGTTTTTCTGAGGATATCAGTAGAATACTAAATATTAAACATTCCCACCACTGCTTTTTCCTCTAGTCTTAAAGAGACAGGGTACTATAAATGCTATAGGTAGGGTAAACCTATTAGTTGCTGTCTACACTGGTATGTGCTTCAATTATGCAGGAACAGCAGGTGTAATCTGAGCCTGTCCTAGGCAGACCAGGGATACATGGTCACCATCTATAGGAATTTCCAAATCAATTTTTAGTGACTTTTTTTTTAACCAGGACATTGTTGGTCATTATATTTTACGAAAATGATTCTGCCGTCAGGGCAATCTCAGCTCACAAGAGCTGGGGATAGTGAAACTTTCCAAAGCTTGAGCAGGGAGTGTAGAGAATATGGATGATATTTCTAGGAGCTCAGAACAGGGTGTTGCTGTTCTGTAAAGTGCTGAAGAGGAATCAGCTCTGGGCATAGAGTCTGTAGTCAGTCAATGTCACCTGTCTTGAGCCCCTTAGGAAGAGTTAATTATTCTACTCTTGTTCTGCTGAAGCACAGTGCTTACCCATCTTGTATCATCCACAATCAACACATGCTACTGTGGTTGTATGATAGTGGGTCTCTGTCTTCCTGTGATGGGCTCCTTGATCTCAGAGGTAAGTCTAATTCAGTTCAGTGTCTCCATCACACCCAGCGTAGGGCCAGCTGCATCACTGGCACCCGATAACACCTTCTGATGGACTGTGATGGGAGGTGATCCAGTAGATCTGAAAGTCTGTGGCTCTTTGTCTGTCTTGACTGGACATGTGGGTTTCCTGTTGCACATACAGTGGAAGGACGGTAAGAGGTGCTGATTTTATTTTCCATATCTTTCTCCACTTAGCATCTTTGGGGCCTACAGCATGGATGTGATCACTAGCACATCATTTGGAGTGAACATCGACTCTCTCAACAATCCACAAGACCCCTTTGTGGAAAACACCAAGAAGCTTTTAAGATTTAACTCATTAGATCCATTCATTCTCTCAATAAGTATGTGGACTACTATTTCCTTTTCTCTCTCTCTCTCTTAAAAATAACTGCTTTATTGAGATGTAAATCACCATGTAATTTATCCACTTAAAATGTACAGTTTAATGGTTTGTAGTACATTTGAAGATATGTGTGACCATCACCATTTTAAACTTTGAAACTATTTTTGTCAGTCTAGAGACCTCATACATTTTTAGCTATCAACCCCCTGCCACAAACCCTGTCATCATATGCAACCACTAATCAACTTTCTGCCTCTAAGGATTTGCCTATTCTGGATGCTTCATAGAAATGATATTAATTTGTCAGGGTTTTTTTTAATTCTCTAGTTCATGAATTTATACTTTAATCTGTATTATTGTCTTTCTTCTGCTGGCTTCAGGCTTAGTTTGCCCTTCTTTGTTTACTGTGTTGTGGCATGAATGTAGATTATTGATTTGTGATTTTTTGTTCTTCTAAATTTACACATTAAACTGTAAATTTCCCTCTGAGCACTTCTTTGCTAAATACCATGAGATTCTGGCCTGTCACATCTTAATTTTTGTTCAGCTCAAAACACTTTCTATTTGCCCTTTTAATTTCTATTTTGACTCATTGGTTACTTAAAAGTTTATTATTTAACTTCCACATGTGTGAGTTTCCCAATTTTCTTTACCTTATTGATTTTAGCTTTATCCCATGATGGGTGACAGAGATACACTGTGTTATTTCTATCTTGACTACCTGCTATTTCTTGAACAGCATGATTAATTTAAGCAGCAGATTATGATTTGGGTTATTGTAAGAGACTCTCGTCCAATAGATAAAGGCAAAGAGATTAGGGCATTGAGTTCTGTTTTTTTCATTATTCGAAAGATGCAGAAGGGGCTGCTGATCTCACTGCTGTAGTGGTGGTCCCTATGCATAGACCTGCCCTTGCTGAGCCACTGGCCTGAAAGAGGGGCAAAAGTCACAGAAGGAATGGCTTCCAGTTGAGAACCTTGATATATTTTACTCTTCTGATTGCTAGAGAAAATTAAAATTGCTCCAGGTAAATTTTGCACATTCACAATGGTTTCATTTTCTGTTGGTTTTTTCTTCCTACAGAAATCTTTCCATTCCTTACCCCAATTCTTGAAGCATTAAATATCACTGTGTTTCCAAGAAAAGTTACAAGTTTTCTAACAAAATCTGTAAAACGGATAAAAGAAGGTCGCCTCAAAGAGACACAAAAGGTAAAACGTGGAGGTAGTTATAGGAGAATGTTTACTTTTTCATAATTTTTTAGGTAATATACATATGATTGGTGCACTTCCCTGTATGTTTTTAGAGAAATATTTTAACACAAACAGTACTTATGTTTAGAGCAAGATAATTCGTTTGGTAGGAATGCAGAAAGTGGAGTTTGAGGAAGAAAATACGAGAATAAGTCAGAGATAGCACTTAAAATTTGATATCAGGCACAAGAATTAGTATGCCATGGCATAAATATTATTCAGATAAAGCTTTATCACATCACTTCCCTTCAATAAATTGTCAAAGGATAAACATTACTGTTTGGAAATATATTTTACTGGTATTATGCTTTCTCTAGATCATAGATTGGTAAAGAGTCATTTCAAGTACAAGCCTGTTATTTTACACATTCTCCAATGAAAGGCCCTATCAAACCACCTGCTGAAGTGTAGTGTGTTACATTTGAGCCCTCTCACAGCCTCAAGTGAACAGGGGTCTTTTATGGGAATTGAGGCTGCAAGTTTGGCTAACTCAGCTTTGCTTTTATGAGGCCTAGATTGCAGCCAAACGATGTCTGCAGGTCAGGGAGGCAGGACTGGGTAACCCAGGTGTCACTGAAGATTGTATAGATTTGGGGAATGTTGCAGTATTTGAAGATGCTCCCACCAAAGCTGCTGATAAGTTCTGGAAATGTCAGGAGAATAATCTTTGTGCACATCAGTGAAGAAGACAGAAGAATAAAAGGTCCAGGACTTCTTCACAGGTATGCAGTTAGGACCAGGGATAAGACCAAAAAGAAATTGAACATTTTAGCCAGATTTGTTTCAGGAAAACATCCTGCTTTCCAAGGATTTAGATGCATTTTTTTTTTCACTGGTGACTCAGGCAACACCCGTCAGATTTCTGGTCTTCAAGGGGCCATATTCTCAGAAGGGAGGTTGAGGACTGCACTTCTGATTAACTTCTGACTTCATGAGTCACTTTCTGTCAATAAAATTTCTCTTTTTGCTTCTAGCACCGAGTGGATTTCCTTCAGCTGATGATTGACTCTCAGAATTCGAAAGAAACTGAGTCCCACAAAGGTAACCAAAGTGTGCTTCTGGGGGCTACTGGTAGGGCACTCAGAGGGAGGGCTTTGTTCTGAAAATATGCAGGAAGTATTCCAGGAAGATGAGAATTTCTGCCACACAGCAGAACGACACAGATTTGGATGTTATAAATGGTAGCTGGAGGCACTTTCTAGAGGCATGCAGGCATAGATGGCCATGTTCTAAGTTTAAAGGGCAACCCTAAGGAAAACTGGCATGCCAGGAAGAGTCAGCAGTCTGTGGATCACCTACGTAAGATCAATGCCAGTTCTCAGCCTCCTACAGATCCACAGAGTTAAAATTCCTGCCTGGAAATTTATTAGGTTTCTGCAAAAGTAATTGCGATTTTTATTATTACTTTTATTGGCAAAAAGAGCAATTACTTTTGCAGCAACCTAATGCATCTAACATCCAGTAAGGAGGCATGCTGTCCAAATAAGGGTGATTTTAACTGGCAATTTTTGGTGAAAGCATGTTCACCAGGTTAATCGACTACAAAGTTATTTTTTCCTTTGGAATGGATAAGTAACTTGTGGGGAAAACCTCTGAGACTGTGTAAATATCCTCTTTGTCTTCAATCTTTCACCTACTAGTTTTACAACCCATGTATGATTTTCACTGAAGTCATTATTAGTATGACAGTGGCAAAATGATAACCATGTTCAATTTCAAGCCACCAAGATTTGGCAGTCATGTCACAAAATTCCTGAATATTTAATCATTGGTTCTAGAGAGCAGGAGTAGGCTGACTTCAGCATACAGCTTTAAATATGTCCATGTATACATCTACTTCTGTCTGTCTGTCTATCTATCTATCTATCTATCATCTATCCATCTATCATCTATTTATCTACTTATTGATTATCTAGCTATCATCCATCTATTTATCTACTATCCCAATACAACTTGCTGTGATAAAGGAAATAGCCTATTGTTTTAGTGTTTC
Source organism: Nomascus leucogenys (assembly GCF_006542625.1). Taxonomy (NCBI): domain Eukaryota; kingdom Metazoa; phylum Chordata; class Mammalia; order Primates; family Hylobatidae; genus Nomascus; species Nomascus leucogenys. The sequence continues at coordinate 34,352,213 of NC_044397.1, read as the reverse complement.
ATCTAGAAATCACTAGACACATATAGCTATTGAGCACTGCACATGTGGCTAGTGCCACTGATGAAAAATTTTAAATTGTATTTAAGTTTAACTGAATAAAATTTGATTTTAAATAGCCACATGTTGATAGTGGCTACCACATTGGACAGCAGAGCTCTGAACTTTGAGATTATAGTTCAGTTTCACATCAGTATCCTCAGGTTCATGGTAACAGAATACAATTATTAGATAGTTGAATTTACCCACAACTGCATCACAGAAATCTTCACTGGTAAATCACAGCTCTGTTGTCATTTCTCACACTCCCTTCATATTGGTTTTGGTGGTGAATTGCATGGTTGGAACAGGCACTATATTTATTTCTGTGTTGCAGGTCTCTAAATGTCCTAATCCAGTCCTGATCAAACAGACCAGTGATGGACGATCCTGAGCTGCTCTCAGGAGAAAAATCAAGAAGGGGCAAACTTGTAATCATAGAAGCTTTTACTATTTTAACGCTATTCATCAGACTACAGTCAATCACCACTCATTTAGCTTTTTGTCCATCTTCAGTTGCTGTACATCCTGAGATAGTCAATTCTGAGACCTATAGCCTACATCTATCACCTGATGCATTTCAAAGATATAATCCATACTTCTCAAGCTGGGCTATGCACACAAATCACCACATCTTGTGAAATTCAGATTTTGAATCAGTAGTTCAATGGTGGGGTTTGAGATTTTGCATTTCTGTTGTTGTTGTTGTTTTGTTTTGAGATGGAGTTTTCGCTCTTGTTGTCCAGGCTGGAGTGCAATGGCACGATCTCGGCTCACCACAACCTCAGCCTCCCTGATTCAAGTGATTCTTCTGCTTCAACCTTCCGAGTAGCTGGGATTACAGGCATGCGCCACCATGCCTGGGTAATTTTGTATTTTTAGTAGAGACGGGGTTTCTCCATGTTGGTTAGGCTGGTCTTGAACTCCTGACCTCAGATGATCCACCCGCCTTGGCCTCCCAAAGTGCTGGGATTACAGGCGTGTACCACCGCGCCCAGCCTTTGCATTTCTAATAAGCTTCCAGATGCTTCTGACCCATTGACCACACTTTGAGTACCAAAAGGTGGTCTGTATTCCAATAGTGGTCTCTTAAGTTCCTTCAAACATATCTACAGGAAAAGTCCTCTAGTTTCCATACATTTAACCATTAATGTTGCAAATTCTCTCAAAGTTTGTCAAGGTATATTTTAGCTAAAATAAATTACATTTTTCTTAGAGAAGACTACCCCATATTAATTTACAATAAAGTACTTTTAGGATCATTAAAGGAGCATACCCATAACACTGAGTATGTTATGCAGAAATGCTTTCTCTGTCAATTACCCAGCTGTGCAGATGGGAGGGATGGCACGAGGAGGAGTGGATGGCCAACATTCTTGAAGACCTTGGGGAAAACTGGATTAAAATGATTTGCCTTGTTCTGGCTCTATAAGACACACATCAGAGTGAAACCACCCCCAGTGAGACTCTGAATTGCTTTTCTATTTTTTCCCCTAGGGATCTGAGGGCTTCACTTCAATTTCTCTTCATATAAACTGTGATGCCCTACATTGATCTGATTTACCTAAAATGTCTTTCTTCTCCTTTCAGCTCTGTCTGATCTGGAGCTCGTGGCCCAATCAATTATCTTTATTTTTGCTGGCTATGAAACCACAAGCAGTGTTCTCTCCTTCATTATGTATGAACTGGCCACTCACCCTGATGTCCAGCAGAAACTGCAGGAGGAAATTGATGCAGTTTTACCCAATAAGGTGAGTAGACGATACATGGAGGAGGGAGGAGGTGAAGCATTAACAAAAATGCCTCCACACCACTTCTCAGGAGAATTTTTATAAAAAGCATAATCATGATTCTTACACTGACACTGTGTAGGAAGGCTCTAAAAAGAAAAAGAAAGAAACATAGGGAATGGTTGCTATTGGCAGACATATAAGATCTTTGTTCAACAGTCCTGGCCCTGGTTCATCTGCTTTCTGTTATCACAATAATGCTAAATAAAAAACATCCAAAAACCTCAGTGGCATCTAACCATAAGCATTTATTGCTCACAAGTCTTGATAGTGAGCTCTGGTAATATTGGCAGGACTTGCTGTGGTCTGGCTGTAGTCTGATGGAGCCTGGCCGTGGGTGTGCTGTGCAGGCTGACTCAGCTCTGCCCCACATATGTCTCATGTTTCAGTCAGGTAACCACTGGTGAAGAAGCCAAACTAGGAACCAGGGTATCTGACTCCTGAGCTAAACTCTTAAACTCTATAATATTGCCTTTCAAATATAACACCAACTACTACGTGCATTATCAACCACACTGTTTTCAGACCGTGGCCAAAACTCGGATTCTTTGTGGTATGAAGAGACATGGCTTTGGGGCTGGCCCTGGTGTGGCAGTGAGATGAACACAAAGGGATGTTCTTCAGAGATTACAGGCCAGCCCTGAAGCAACAACTAGGAGACTGTTTCAGCAAATGAGGACAGGGCTGTGTGGGGTTCTATCCTCTTCATAACTTCCACTAGCACTGAAATTATGTGCTCTGGTTACATCCAACCAGAACCTTCTTTTGTCATATTTCGGATAGAAAGGGAATAGTTTTTCCTCAAATTATTGATAGAGATTTTATATAATAGTGTTTCTCTCCACGTTTTATGTATATAACAAAAGTCCTGTGTGTGTATATATATCTATGTACATATACACACACACACATATATATATACTACAAATCCTGCTTAGTAACTGTTTTTGTTTGTATATATAACAAAAAGAGTTATAAAGCAGGACTTTGACCAATAGTCCTTGTGTGGCACAGAGAATTTGCTTTTTCTATCTGTTTTCACTTTCCTGGTTACAGACGTGTGATCTCTTTTTTGAAAGGTGACAATCACTGTCATATTTTATTTGATGCTAGTGGTCATAGCCTATTAGTCACGTTTGTTTCCATGAGAAAGAAAAACCACTAGATGGTTATGCTAAGGATTTCAGTCCCTGGGGTGAGTGCCGTCCCAAATGCTTCCCACCTTCATAACTCCTCCACACATCTTAGTGGGCCATTGAGCACCAATGAGCATGACAGTTATTAAAACACTTTATGAATGCTACAATCCTTTACCAGTATGAGTTATTCTCTGGAGCTTCTAACATGTCAATAGTACTGCATGGACTGAGTTAAAAGTTAATTCGAAATCTCAATTTATCCAAATCTGTTTCTTTCTTTCCAGGCACCACCCACCTATGATACTGTGCTACAGATGGAGTATCTTGACATGGTGGTGAATGAAACGCTCAGATTATTCCCAGTTGCTATGAGACTTGAGAGGGTCTGCAAAAAAGATGTTGAGATCAATGGGATGTTCATTCCCAAAGGGGTGGTGGTGATGATTCCAAGCTATGTTCTTCATCATGACCCAAAGTACTGGACAGAGCCTGAGAAGTTCCTCCCTGAAAGGTACAAGGCCCCTGGGAAGGGAGCCCTCCCTGAACCAGCCTGGTTCAAGTATATTCTGCCTCTCTTAATCTACAGGACAGTCATGGACTTGTACAATCATTTGCTTGTCTTTTTACGTTTAAGTTTTTTTTATCATGAAATTGATCGTCACACTTTACAAACCACAGACTAGACAAAAGAAAACTACAGCCACCCACAGTCCCAACAACTTAAAATGAAGGCCATCAGTTATGTCCTTATGGGTGATAAGTGTCCAAAATATAATGACTCTTTTAAAAACACATGATCACAATGCTACTATTATGTCCCACAAATGAATATTTTTTCCTTAATATAATCAAATATTTAGGAATCAAGTTTGAATAAAAAACAAGGGTCTAACCTTCAAAGAATTTATAGGTTAGTGGTACAGATAGACAAGGAAAGCTGTGATGATACTGCTTTGCATCAGTACAGTAGCATCATATGCCCATGTAAATTATCTGACTTCAACTATTCTATGGAGGTGTGGGGGAGAAAGAGGGAGAGATGGAGAGAAGAAGAAGGAGGAGAAGGAGGAGAGAAGGAAGGATAAGACAAGATAGGGAGGAGAAGGAGAAGACTTAGAAAAACGAGAGGAGAGGAGAAGGAAAAGCAAAATAACAACTTTGAAATAGTGCAAGACAATTTCTTCTTCTCCTTCCTCATGACCAACATAAGTGTGAGTCAAGGCAGGAATCTACTTTTCTGTCAGTCAGTCTCATCACTTATGTGCCTTTTAAAGTGTGAACACATCACCACCCTGAATATAATCTGAGTGTTTAGAAATAAATATTCTTTGCAACACTGTTTATCTCCTCTCAACAAGACTGAAAGCTCCTATAGTGTAAGGAGAGTAGAAATGATCTGTAGCTTACAATTCTCATAGCAAAATAAGCGTAACAGGATTTCAATGACCAGTCCACAAAAGTATCCTGTGTACTACTAGTAGAGGGGTGGGCCCTAAGTAAGAAACCCTAACATGTAACTCTTAGGGGTATTATGTCATTAACTTTTAAAATATCTACCAACATGGAACCAGGTTCAGTAAGAAGAACAAGGACAACATAGATCCTTACATATACACACCCTTTGGAAGTGGACCCAGAAATTGCATTGGCATGAGGTTTGCTCTCATGAACATGAAACTTGCTCTAATCAGAGTCCTTCAGAACTTCTCTTTCAAACCTTGTAAAGAAACACAGGTCAGTCAATTTTCTGCATAAATAATGTTTTATTAAGAATTATTTTAACTGAAGGGTCTATATATTTAAAAAAGAATACACTTGTTTGATCTTTTAATAATTTGTTCTATGGGCCAAGGAATCTATTTGGACCCATCTATGATCTTTAAGGGTGCTTCAGTTCTGGAGTTCAAAAGCTGTAGCATTAAAAACATCATGTAACGTCAATGTAGATTAGCATGGCATGACTATCTGCAGTCTCCTTGAACTCGAGCAAAGTTTAAATTCAGTTTCAAGTCGATTGGAAAGATGGGGAAGTATTTTACACAATTGCGAAGTGCAATTATTATCTTGTTTTGACTTTTGAATGGTGCTCTTCCTTCCCAGAACTTGTAGAAGCTTTCTCATGACAGTGGCTCCCAACCACTAGCTGTACATTGGAATCACCAGGGAGCTTTAAAAATTCATGATGCCTGGGACACCTCAGAAATTCTAAACTAATTTGCCCAGAGTGTGGCTTTAAAAGCTCCCCAATTGCTTCTCATGTGAAGCCAAGGTGGAAAATGACTAATTTAAGGTAGTTCTATTGGATATGAAGGACTACCACAGTCCAAGGCCATCCTTACTGACCTCACCTTCCAGTTGCCTAGCTCTATCCAACTGGGATCCTTTTCAACCCAATTATAACTCTATTAATCTTCTTCCCTTTCTTCTCCTCATTCTGTTCTTATCTTTCAAGACCTAGTTCAATTCTCAAGCTCCTCCAAGGTGTCTTCTCGACCTAGTCCAGGGCTCATTTACTCCTCTGCTCTGTTATTGGTTACTGAAGACTATTATCATATAATTTCATAATTTGCCATTAAATCATTGAGTTTTGTTCTCTATATCTTCTCTGTATCTAAGAATGTCTTCCCCCCATCCATTAACAATATCCTCTCATTTTATTCCTTTTAAAATATCCCAGTGGTGCCTTGTAAGTGGCCTCATCTAACTCAAGCATTTGGGCATTTGGTAAATGTTTAAGGAGTGATATGCAGTCGATTGGCTTGCATACAAATATTAAGTTTTTTAATGTGAACATTTAACAAGTGACATTCATGTATTTGCATGTGTGTGTGTGCTTGCACATGTGCACGTGCATGTCTATCTGTCTGTAGGGAAAATATATTCATGCCTTTTGAAAATTTTTAAATGATAAGGTGTTATATTTAAGAAAGATTTGGAATCTTTTCTCTGAAGAAGTTAAAGAACAGATGTCATTTATTCATATTAAGCAAGACCCTATAAATCTTATTTCTAGGTCTCATGTATTTATTAAGCAAATCCACCCCTTAGGCAGGCTTTCTAGATAGGAGAGGAAGAAGATAGAGATGGTTTCCATATTATTTCCATATTCCACATTATTTGTGGCTTTAGGCCAGCTATGTAGCTATCCTGTATGTGTGCTCAGACCGGGGACTCAGTCCTGAGAGAAAGTGGTCCTCTGGCACACCTGGGATGGGGAAGGTACTTCCTTGGAAGTCCCAAGTTGGCACTTCTTGATCTCAATGGCAATTTTCTTGCCCATCACTCCATGGAGATCAGAATATCACTCTGTTGTGTTCCCTCAACACTGAAGCAGTGTCTCAATAACAGTGGGTCTAAATGTTGAGTCAAAACACTGTAGGAATTGAGAGGTTCCCCACTTGCCCTACCCTTGGAAACCAAGAGAAGATGTTAAAAAATAAAACGATAATGCTTCCTGAAGATGTCTTCCCATCTTTACACTAGATGGGTTCAACTGTGAGGAATTACTGGTCTCTAGAAGTTGAAGACTGTCCATATAACTAAAATATATAATAGGTACTCAGGATTACATTGCAAGTTTCAACATACACAGAATTAACTTTATATAACTCTTCAAAAATAGTTTGCAATTGTATCTAATAATCTGGTTTAAATTTTTAAAACTCATCCGTTTTACTTAAAATTCAAATCAAAAAGAACACAGGTTCCCACGAATTTGTCTCAGGTCAGGCCTGGCACAGAATAGGGGCTCCATAAATATTTTGTTAAATGATAGATGATGAATGCTCTCACTATCCAATCTTCACACATCTTATAGAGTAAGCATAAAGAATCCAAGATTTATAATGCTGAAAGTAGTTTTTATATGTTTACAAAGCATTATTGTCATTAATGCATTTTTTTACTTTGATGCTATACTTTCTACTTTTGCTTTATTTAACGCTTCTCAATATGCTTGTTTAACTGTTGCAGATCCCCCTGAAATTACGCTTTGGAGGACTTCTTCAACCAGAAAAACCCATTGTTCTAACGGCTGAGTCAAGGGATGAGACCGTAAGTGGAGCCTGATTTCCCTAAGGACTTCTGCTTTGCTCTTCAAGAAAGCTGTGCCCCAGAACACCAGAGACTTCAAATTACTTTGTGAATAGAACCCTGAAATGAAGATGGTTGTACTGCATAAATAACTGGGGATTCTGTACATGTATTGAGCTCTCTCACAGTCTATATAGAGTGTTATACTCGGTAACATAAAGGAGATGAACAAATCAGTTCATCTGGGGAGGTAGATTTGGCTTTTCTGTGTCTCATAGGACTATCTGCACTACCCCCAGTTAGCACCATTAATGCCTCCTGAGCTCTGATAACAGAAAAAACATTTCTCAATAACTTCATCCACAATCATTAATGAAAATAAGAATTATTTTCATGACTCGAACAGTGACATTTATATCACGTTATAGCTGGAGTATTCTATAGTAAGTTTTATATTAAGCAAATCAATAAAAACCTCTTTACAAAAGTATTATTGGATACTTTCCCGCACATTAATGAGAAATCTATAGAACCGATGTCTGAGAACCAACAACTAAATATTTTGATCATTGTAATCACTGTTGATGTGGGGCCTTTGTCAGAACTTCAATTTGATTATTAACATAGGTGAGAGTTCATCCACTATGACTTTGCCCATTGCTTAGAAAGAATATTCATAGTTTAACTATGACATTTTTGACCAGGCATAGTGGCTCATGTGTGTAATCCCTGCATTTTGGAAGGCCAATGCGGGCAGATCGCCTGAGACCAGGAGCTCGAGACCAGCCTGATCAACATGGTGAAGCACAATTTCTACTAAAAATACAAAAATTAACTAGGTGTGGTGGCACGCACCTGTAATCTAAGCTACCCACGAGGCTGAGGCAGGGGAATTGCTTGAACCTGCAGTGAGCCGAGATCACGCCACTGCTCTCCAGCCAGGGCGACAGAATGAGACTGCATCTCAAAAAATATATATATGCCTTTTTGTTGCACATATATTTAGTAACATACAACTGAAGCCATTATTATATTATTAGTTTTGATTTAATGTTGTCAGCCCATCTCCCCTGATATTTCTGGGAGACAGGAAATGTTTTCTTACATCTCTTGCATTCCATCCTCAACTCTCAACTGTCTGAATGCAATGAACAGTTAATAAAAAACAGTTGATTGGTCAATTGATTGGGCAACAAGGCTAAAAGTACTCATTCCTTTTCTTTTCCTATTTCTTCCTTTATTTTCCCTTTCTGAATAATTTAGTCCTAGAGCCATTAGGTGGGTGGCAGCCAGATGGTGGCCACACATTAAGGTAGAGAAAAGAGTCATGGTGGTTCCAAGTCAGAGACCAAGTAGGATGAGGACCAAGTGGGTGTTCATATGGAAAAAGCCTGCCTGGGTGTGGCAGTCCAAGCAAGCAGAGAAGGGGTCCACAGAGAGGGGTGGCCTGCAAGAGCAGACATAGCCTAAATATGGCATGGAGAACCCACACAAGGTCAGGAGGGCATCCAGGAGTGGGAAGGGATGGGCGAGGTTTGGCTACATAAAAGGGATTGATCAAAGAGGCAAATATATTAAGGATGATAGAAGCCAGGCTTCTCACCTTTGCAGAAGGGAGTCATGGATTCAGACAGGGAGAAAACTAGCATGAATCCTATGAAATTAGATTGGAGTGGAGGTATTGGTATATATTCATACCCTTCTAGATAGATACATGGGTAGATAGGTAATAGATAGATAACAGATCAATGACAGGTAGATAGACGTAAATGTATATATGTGTTTGTGTGTACAAAAAAAAACCATATATTTCCTAGTTCTCTCCGTTGATAGGGCTAGGTAACAATGACATTTCAATAGCAATGAGCACACTTAGTGCCAAGATCTTGGCTTATGAATACCATTTTCCATTGAAGGGAACCAGAGCTCTTTAGAGAAATGCCTGATTCCAGGGCCAGGTTAAGAATGTTCAAGACAAGCCTAGGACACATTTTGTGCCAGGAAGCAAGAAAATGTTCAAATGATTTCCAAGTAATGTTTGGAAATGATATTTGAAAAAGACTTCCAAATGATAACTCCAAATTATTTCCAAATGATATTTGCAAAAACCTAAAGACTCCACCAAAGAACTATTAGAACAGATAAACACATTCAGTAAAGTTGCAGGATACGAAATCAACATACAAAAATCAGCAGCATTTCTATATGCCAATAGTGAACAATCTGGCAAAAATAAAAAAGTAATCCGATTTACAATAGCCACAAATAAAACTAAATACCTAGGAATTAACTTAATCAAAGAAGAGAGAGATCTCTATAATGAATACTGTAAAACACTGATGAAGGAAATTGAAGAAGACACAAAAACAGAAGGATATTCCATGTTCACATATTGTAAGAATCAATATTGTTAAAACTGTCCACATTACCCAAAGCAATGTACAGATTCAATGCAATCCCTCAAAATACCAATGACATTCTTCAAAGAAATAGAAGAAAAAATCCTAAAATTTCTATAGAACCACAAAAGACCCACAATAGCCAAAGCTATCTTTAGCAAAAAGAAGAAAACTGGAGGAATCATATTACCTGACTTCAAATTATACTACAGAGGTATAATAACCAAAACAGTATGGTACTTGTATAAAAACAGACACATTGACCAATGAAATAGAATACAGCATCCAGAAACAAATCCACACACCTACAGTGAACTCATTTTCGACAATGTTGTCAAGAACATACACTGGGGAAAAGATGGTATCCTCTGGTGCCAGGAAAGCTGGATATCAATATGCAGAAGAATGAAACTAGACCCCTATATCTCACCAGACACAAAAATCAAATCAAGGTGGATGAAAGATTGAAATCTGGCCAAGTGCAGTGGCTCATGTCTGTGATCCCAGCACTTTGAGAGGCCGAGGCAGACAGATCACTTGAGGTCAGGAGTTCAAGACCAGCCTGGCCAACAAGGTGAAACCCCATCTCTACCTAAAAATACAAAAGTTAGCCGGGCATGGTGGTGCATGCCTGTAATCCCAGCTACTCAGGAGGCTGAGGTGGGAGAATCACTTGGACCCACGAGGCAGAGGTGGCAGTGAGCCAACATCATGCCAATGCACCCCAGCCTGGGCAACAGAGTGAGACCCTGGCTTAAAAAAAAAAAAAAGACTGAAATCTAAGACCTCAAACAATGAAACTGCTACAGGAAACATTGTGGAAGCTCTTCAGGACATTGGTCTGAACAAAAAATGCTGAAGTAATACCCCACAAGCACAGGCAACCAATGCAAAAATGGACAAATGGAATCACATCAAGTTAAAAAGTTTCTGTGCTGCAAAGAAAGCAATCAACAAAGTGAAGACACAAACCACAGAATGGGAGAAAGTATTTTCAAACACTCCAACAACAGATTAACATTCAGAATATACCCAGAGCACAAACAACTCTTTGGAAAAAAACTAAATAATCCTAATAATCAAAAAATGGGCAAAAGATTTATACAGACATTTCTCAAAAGAAGAAATACAAATGCCACATAGGCAAATGAAAATGTGCTCAACATCATTGATCATTAGGGAAATGCAAATCAAAACTACAATATCATCTCTCCCCAGCTAAAATGGTTTTAGTCCAAAAGACAGGCGATAACAAACGCCAGTGAGAATGTGGAGAAAAGGGAATTCTTGTACACTGTTGGTGTAAATTATTAAAACCACTATAGAGAACAGTTTGGAGATTCCTCAAAACATTAAAGTGGAGCTATCATAAGATCCAGAAATCCCTGTGCTGGGTATAAACCTGGAAGAAAGGAAATCCATATATTGAAGCGATATCTTCATTCCCATGTTCACAATAGCCCCTATTCACAAATGCCAAGATTTGGAAGCAACCTACGTGTCCATCAACAGATGAATGGATAAAGAGAGTACTCCACTTATACAAATGGAGTACAATTCAGCCATGAAAAAAGCATGAGATCCTGTTCTTTGTAATAACGTGGCTGGAACTGGAGGTCATTATGTTAGGTGAAATAAGCCAGGCACAGAAAGACAGACATTGCATGTTCTCACTTATTTGTGGGATCTACAAATCAAAACAATTGAGCTAATGTCTGGGTCTCAGTCAATTTTGTTCCCTAAGTACTGGGAGCACAGCCGTTAAAATACATGATGAATGCTTTAATACAGGAATGAATAGGTTAGAGGCACAGGGTGGTTGGGTGTTCTTCTGATACACAGTATCTTCCTTGACACATTCAGTACAACTCTCAACAGGTAAGTCTCTTCACGTATGTTACCTTCTGAGGAATTAAGTGGCAGAACATGTCTTCTATTATTTTCCTTTGCAGCACAAGACCAATTGCATTAGTTGGGAAACAGTGCTGGCTGCATTTGAGTCCCAAGCAACCATTAGTCTATTGCTATCACCACAGACTCAGAGGGGATGACACACAGGGGCCCAGCAATCTCACCTAAGTCAACTCCACCAACATTTCTGGTCACCCACCATGCATACAGTACCCTGCTAGGGTCCAGGGTCATGAAAGTAAATAATACCAAACTGTGCCCTTGAGGAGCTCACCTCTTCTACGGGAAATAGGCACAGAAACCCACAAGGGTGGTAGAGAGGAAAGAGGACAATAGGACTGTGTGAGGGGGATAGGAGGCACCCAGAGGAGGAAATGGTTACATTTGTGTGAGGAGGTTGGTAAGGAAAGACTTTTAATAGAAGGGGTCTGTCTGGCTGGGCTTGGAAGGATGTGTAGGAGTCATCTAGGGGGCACAGGTACACTCCAGGGAGAGGGAATTGCATGGATAAAGATCTGTAGGTGTGGCTTGTGGGGATGGATTTCAAGTATTCTGGAATGAGGACAGCCATGGAAACAAGGGCAGGTAAGAGGAGATTTAACAGATTTCATGCCAATGGCTCCACTTCAGTTTCTTTTTTTTTTTTTTTTTTTTTTTTTTTTTTTTTTTTTTTTTTTATTATACTTTAGGGTTTTAGGGTACATGTGCACAATGTGCAGGTTTGTTACATATGTATCCATGTGCCGTGTTGGTTTGCTGCACCCATTAACTTGTCATTTAGCATTAGGTATATCTCCTAATGCTGTCCCTCCCCCCTCCCCCCACCCCACAACAGTCCCCGGAGTGTGATGTTCACCTTCCTGTGTCCATGTGTTCTCATTGTTCAATTCCCACCTATGAGTGAGAACATGCGGTGTTTGGTTTTTTGTCCTTGCAATAGTTTACTGAGAATGATGTTTTCCAGTTTCATCCATGTCCCTACAAAGGACACGAACTCATCATTTTTTATGGCTGCATAGTATTCCATGGTGTATATGTGCCACATTTTCTTAATCCAGTCTATCGTTGTTGGACATTTGGGTTGGTTCCAACTCTTTGCTATTGTGAATAGTGCCGCAATAAACATACGTGTGCATGTGTCTTTATAGCAGCATGATTTATAGTCCTTTGGGTATATACCCAGTAATGGGATGGCTGGGTCAAATGGTATTTCTAGTTCGAGATCCCTGAGGAATCGCCACACTGACTTCCACAATGGTTGAACTAGTTTACAGTCCCACCAACAGTGTAAAAGTGTTCCTATTTCTCCACATCCTCTCCAGCACCTGTTGTTTCCTGATTTTTTAATGATGGCCATTCTAACTGGTGTGAGATGGTATCTCACTGTGGTTTTGATTTGCATTTCTCTGATGGCCAGTGATGATGAGCATTTCTTCATGTGTTTTCTGGCTGCATAAATGTCTTCTTTTGAGAAGTGTCTGTTCATGTCCTCTGCCCACTTTTTGATGGGGTTGTTTGTTTTTTTCTTGTAAATTTGTTTGAGTTCATTATAGATTCTGGATATTAGCCCTTTGTCAGATGAGTAGGTTGCAAAAATTTTCTCCCATTCTGTAGGTTGCCTGTTAATTCTGATGATAGTTTCTTTTGCTGTGCAGAAGCTCTTTAGTTTAATGAGATCCCATTTGTCGATTTTGGCTTTTGTTGCCATTGCTTTTGGTGTTTTAGACATGAAGTCCTTGCCCACGCCTATGTCCTGAATGGTATTGCCTAGGTTTTCTTGTAGGATTTTAATGGTTTTAGGTCTAACATATAAGTCTTTAATCCATCTTGAATTAATTTTTGTATAAGGTGTAAGGAAGGGATCCAGTTGCAGCTTTCTACATATGGCTAGCCAGTTTTCCCAGCACCATTTATTAAATAGGGAATCCTTTCCCCATTTCTTGTTTTTGTCAGGTTTGTCAAAGATCAGATAGTTGTAGCTATGCGGCATCATTTCTGAGGGCTCTGTTCTGTTCCATTGATCTATGTCTCTGTTGTGGTACCAGTACCATGCTGTTTTGGTTACTGTAGCCTTGTAGTATAGTTTGAAGTCAGGTAGCGTGATGCCTCCAGCTTTGTTCTTTTGGCTTAGGATTGACTTGGCAAACTGGATAAGGAGTCAGGACCCATCAGTGTGCTGTATTCAGGAAACCCATCTCACATGCAGAGACACACATAGACTCAAAATAAAGGGATGGAGGAAGATCTATCAAGCAACTGGAAAACAAAAAAAGGCAGGAGTTGCAATCCTAGTCTCTGATAAAATAGACTTTAAACCAACAAAGATCAAAAGAGACAAAGAAGGCCATTACATAATGGTAAAGGGATCAATTCATCAAGAAGAGCTAACTATCCTAAATATATATGCACCCAACACAGGAGCACCCAGATTCATAAAGCAAGTCCTGAGTGACCTACTAAGGGACTTAAACTCCCACACAATAATAATGGGAGATTTTAACACCCCACTGTCAGCATTAGACAGATCAACGAGACAGAAAGTTAACAAGGATATCCAGGAATTGAACTCAGCTCTACATAAAGTGGACCTAATAGACATCTACAGAACTCTCCACCCCAAGTCAACAGAATATACATTTTTTTCAGCACCACACCACACCTATTCCAAAATTGACCACATAGTTGGAAGTAAAGCTCTCCTCAGCAAATGTAAAAGAACAGAAATTATAACAAACTGTCTCTCAGACCACAGTGCAATCAAACTAGAACTCAGGATTAAGAAACTCACTCAAAACCACTCTACTACATGGAAACTGAACAACCTGCTCCTGAATGACTATTGGGTACATAATGAAATGAAGGCAGAAATAAAGATGTTCTTTGAAACCAACGAGAACAAAGACACAACATACCAGAATCTCTGGGACACATTCAAAGCAGTGTGTAGAGGGAAATTTATAGCACTAAATGCCCACAAGAGAAAGCAGGAAAGATCCAAAATTGACTCCCTAACATCACAATTAAAAGAACTAGAAAAGCAAGAGCAAACACATTCAAAAGCTAGCAGAAGGCTAGAAATAACTAAAATCAGAGCAGAACTGAAGGAAATAGAGACACAAAAAGCCCTTCAAAAAATTAATGAATCCAGGAGCTGGTTTTTTGAAAAGATCAACAAAATTGATGGACCGCTAGCAAGACTAATAAAGAAGAAAAGAGAGAAGAATCAAATAGATGCAATAAAAAACGAAAAAGGGGATATCACCACCGATCCCACAGAAATACAATCTACCATCAGAGAATACTACAAACACCTCTATGCAAATAAACTAGAAAATCTAGAAGAAATGGATAAATTCCTCGACAAATACACCCTCCCAAGACTAAACCAGGAAGAAATTGAATCTCTGAATAGACCAATAACAGGTTCTGAAATTGTGGCAATAATCAATAGCTTACCAACCAAAAAGAGTCCAGGACCTGATGGATTCACAGCCGAATTCTACCAGAGGTACAAGGAGGAACTGGTACCATTCCTTCTGAAACTATTCCAATCGATAGAAAAAGAGGGAATCCTCCCTAACACATTTTATGAAGCCAGCATCGTCCTGATACCAAAACCTGGCAGAGACATAACCAAAAAAGAGAATTTCAGACCAATATCCTTGATGAACATTGATGCAAAAATCCTCAATAAAATACTGGCAAACCGAATCCAGCAGCACATCAAAAAGCTTATCCACCATGATCAAGTGGGCTTCATCCCTGGGATGCAAGGCTGGTTCAACATACGCAAATCAATAAATGTAATCCAACATATAAACAGAACCAAAGACAAAAACCACATGATTATCTCAATAGATGCAGAAAAGGCCTTTGACAAAATTCAACAACCCTTCATGCTAAAAACTCTCAATAAATTAGGTATTGATGGGACGTATCTCAAAATAATAAGAGCTATCTACGCCAAACCCACAGCCAATATCATACTGAATGGGCAAAAACTGGAAGCATTCCCTCTGAAAACTGGCACAAGACAGGGATGCCCTCTCTCACCGCTCCTGTTCAACATAGTGCTGGAAGTTCTGGCCAGAGCAATCAGGCAGGAGAAGGAAATAAAAGGTATTCAATTAGGAAAAGAGGAAGTCAAATTGTCCCTGTTTGCAGATGACATGATTGTATATCTAGAAAACCCCACTGTCTCAGCCCAAAATCTCCTTAAGCTGATTAGCAACTTCAGCGAAGTCTCAGGATACAAAATTAATGTACAAAAATCACAAGCATTCTTGTACACCAATAACAGACAAACAGAGAGCCAAATCATGAGTGAACTCCCATTCACAATTGCTTCAAAGAGAATAAAATACCTAGGAATCCAACTTACAAGGGATGTGAAGGACCTCTTCAAGGAGAACTACAAACCACTGCTCAATGAAATAAAAGAGGATACAAACAAATGGAAGAACATTCCATGCTCTTGGGTTGGAAGAATCAATATCGTGAAAATGGCCATACTGCCCAAGGTAATTTATAGATTCAATGCCATCCCCATCAAGCTACCAATGACTTTCTTCACAGAATTGGAAAAAACTACTTTAAAGTTCATATGGAACCAAAAAAGAGCCCGGCTCCACTTCAGTTTCTGATAAGAATTCAGATTCCGTGGACTCCCTGATAACACTCATTAAGTTGTTTATGATTCCTCATAGAATATGAACTCAAAGGAGGTCAGCAAAGGGATGTGTGTGATTCTTTGCTACTGGCTGCACCTGCAGCCCCGACTCCTTCTCCAGCATAAAAACATTTCAGCAGCTTGACCTAAGACTGCTGTGCAGGGCAGGGAAGCTCCAGGCAGACAGCCCAGCAAACAGCAGCACGCAGCTGAATGTAAGACTCAGAAGGGACAGTTGAAGAAGGAAAGTGGCGACAGACCTCATCCCAAATTTGGCAGTGGAAACCTGGCTTCTCCTGGCTGTCTGCCTGGTGCTCCTCTATCTGTCAGTAACTGTCCAGATTCCTCTCCTCTGTTAACTTGGACTTGGGGTGCTACTCAGGCCCCTGCTCCCTTATCTGTTTTGAAGATCAAAAGAGATGTTCAAGGAGGAGTAGGTTAATTGTTGGATGCTACAGACACCTAGAGGTTATTATTGATCTTATGCAGATTTATGAAGACATAAATAAGGATTTGTCCCAGCCACCTTCTAATTTGGTGACTAGGAGGGTTTAGGGACAGCATTTGGTAGTGGGAATGACCTAATTAGCTTAGATTTGACGTATACTAGTCAATGAAAACCCAGCAAAGGCAGATTACAAACTGCTGAACACGATGGGGCATGTGATCCTCATCCCCTTCCCAGGTTCTGGGGATTCTGGGTGCAGGAGGGAGCAGCTTGCGTTTTTATCTCATTACCTTCGTTTTCTGGGTTCTCTGTCTGCTGGAAGCGATGTGTAGAAGTTTGTCCCCTGTGGACCTGGTGGTTCCTGCTCCTCTAACTTCTACCCCAGGATATCATTTACATAACGCACCGGGAACACCAAGACTTCAGGGGAAGCTGTCCCCTGGCTCTTCCCTCTTTCCTGTGCCATGCCCCTGAAAATCCCCTCCCTCCTATGACTCACTCCTCCACCCTGTCATACACAGAACTGTTTATCTTGCAATGATTAATCTCTAGAGCAAAGGAGACCTGGAGGAAGTTCTGAAGATTTATTCTTTGCTTTAATCTTTTTCCTCGGTTCTCTGGGAGGTAGGATTAATATAGAGCTTTGTTTCTCACCTAATGGGAATCTTTTAGCAGTGTGAAAAGGCAGGAGCTGTGAAAGCCAATTTGGATTTTACACATTTTTTTCCCCTTTATGTTATAGTACAGGAGGGCGAACCCTCTCACTGGTGGGATTCCTGGCATCCTAGAGCAGGTGGAGAGAAGAGTTACTTTCCACTGTGGGGAGTGGAGGCTCCACCTGTCACATTTGTCTTCTACCTCAATTTGACTTTTATTAAGAGTAGGGAACCACAATGACATGAAAATAGAAAATGTAAACCTCATTTTCTTTCATAGAAAGCTTAGGAATTCAGTGAGTTGTGGCAACATGGTTTCCATTGTCTAACATTTTAAAATGAATTGATATGGTTTACATTCATTCATTTTTAAACCAGAATTTTTTGGAGATAGACTATTTCCAGCATGTTCCTTCCGGATGATAAAAGAGGGCTGTTAGTTCAGTATCTGTGACAATAAATGTGTGTAAAATAACGTCACCTTTCCAGAATAATGTCAGGAATATGAGTCTAATGCACGAATGTATATCTCTAAGACAAGACCGCATATGTCTTTTTAAATATACATGCCTGAAAGTTTATTTTAATAACTCCTTTTTGAATATACCTGCTTAGCAGGTTATCTTAAACTGTCAGGCAGGGGAGTAAGCAGTACTGTGAGCCAGTGATAATGGCAAAGTCATCCAGGTAGGATCCGTATGAAGTGAGAAAATATTCCTCAGCTCTCAGGGTAGAACTCCAAAGAGATATTCATGGGTCCTGGCCCCCTAGTGGAGATCACTCAAAGGGTAAACAGGTTGGCATCTCATCTGCTTCAAGCCTGGACACAGGGACATCAAATGTGTCATTCTGTGTGGTCTGCCATGTTGTTGGGTGGTCACTACAGACTCAGGCAGCCAGGTAGACAATACCTTAAACTTAGACGATGCTGGTGCAGCCCAGGAGTCAAAAACTGTAGTGTAGACCATGCCCTCCTTAGGCCAACACAATTATATGCAATAGATGACTGGCTTTTCTGTTAGCCTCTTCACTGGAACCGAAAGCAGCATTATTCTACCAAGCAGAGGGGAGCTGGAAAGAAACTAAACAGTTTGCCCAGCACAGCCTCTGCCTTGACATGGAATCATGTGAGTCCAGACACTCACCCAGATCCTTCCTTGGGGGCCAATGCTGCTGACACATTAACTCATTAGTTTGTCCTGGTCTGAGAGATCATGTAACATGTAGAAAGTTTAGAAGCAGAGATTAGTGTCATGGATTTGCCATGGCTGTGACAACAAAAGAAGGAACAGGAGTGGGAAAACCCAAGGCCACCGTAATTTCAGTAGACGGTGCACACACTTCCACTAACTGTTCTGGGGCAAAGATCCAAATTCACTACATGCTGCCTCTGCTGGGTCCTCCAAACACAACCCTCCAGGCCATTTCTCAGTTGTATTTTACCACATATAATCAGAGTCACTGGATTTGTACAGAATATTTGGAACCTATACTGCCTTAAGTGCTACCCATTATAGAATAGAAAACAAGGTCTTAATTCAACTGTCTGGAACATTTTGTGTTTACTTACGTGGAATACTGTACCTTTTGCTATCAACAGGAAGGTACCTGGACATTAGAAGATGCCTGCCTTTCAGCTGAAAGCACATATGAGGCATATGGATCCATTTATACACACCATACTTTTCAGCTGCATTTTCCTAATTTGCCTCTGTGGGACCAACCTTGCGGGACTAGCAGATTCACAGTTGAATTGATGGCTGGCGACCTCTGCCATCAGCCTTTCTTCTTCCTCCAGTTACATCCCTCAGTAACATCAGACTGGGAAGGTCTTCAGAGATCCAGAACCCTCAGTTGGGGGAGTCCATACATGACCCATCAAAGATGAGTTGCAAGCAGGCCTGCCATAGGAGCAGCAGCCTTAATGGGTTTTCCTACAGAGATACTTGATGTGCAGAGGCAATAAACTGACTGTTTTGTGATTGATCACCTTGAAAAAAGTGAGCATGTCTGGGTGTATTAGTCCTTTCTTACATTGCTGTAAAGAAATACCTGAGGCTGGGTAATTTATGAAGAAAAGAGATTTAATTGGCTCATGGTTCTGTAGGCTGTACAGGAAGCATAGCGACTTCTGCCCCTAGGGAGCCCTCAAGAAATTTACAATCATGGCAGAGGGTGAAGGAGAAGCAGGCAGATATTACATGGCTGGAGCAGAAGCAAGAGAGGGTGGGGAGGAGGTGCCACACACTTTTAAGCCACCAGATCTCATAAAATCTCATTGTTACAAGGACAATACCCAAAGGGGATTGGTGTGAAACCATGAGAAACTGCCCCTAAGATACAATCACCTTCCATCAGGCCCCACCGCCAGCATTGGGGATTACATTTCAACATGAGATTTGGGTAGGGGCACAGATTCAGACCATATCACTGGCACTATGCTTATCAGGTGAATATCACCAGTTGGAAGGCTAGATTCCACAAGAGTAGGAATGTCCTGGAAATTGGTTCTTTAAGTTGTGGTTCTTCTGCACACTGTCATTCAGGGAAATATGAGTCAATCATCCTCCCCAATGGCTCAAATCAACCAGATCATCTGGCCACAGAGACTGAGGTGTAGCTGAAAGGTACTCGCATTTCTACGTGGCCAATGGAAGCCTTCAGCACAGTTGTCAGTCTGTAGAAATAAGGACTCTGTGACTCCTCCGACACCTCTCTATGAATGACGGTTTAAGAAGGGCCAGATCCTAAAATAGGGTCAGAGCTTAGAGGGAAAGGAAAGCATAAAAGACTCTTCACAAATTCTAATGACAGGGTCACCACAGGCTCTCAGTGACCCTCTGTGATGGAGTGGATGCAGTGATGCAAAATCTCATCATCACTGCAGAAGACAAAAAAAAAAAAAAAAAAGTCACCCTTTCTACCTAGGATGAGAATCCCCAAATCAGGGAAGGGTCCACTTACTAAATAGATGTAAGGAAATGAAATGCCCTGGAAGAATTCCTGCCTGAACCTCTGAGGAGCACTCACGTTTGAGGACATTTATCAAGTATTCATTCCAGGATTGGGACCATAAAGACTTCTGCTGCTTTCAGCTAATCATTGTGACTTTTTGGGGTCTGATGGTGGAGGCGGGAAAGGACTTGATGAACAAATATAATCATTGCCATCAGAGTTACTGTTATTATTTATTGCCTTAATGTTACCTCCTTCTCTTGAGCATTCCAGTTCCTCAGTCAGTGACTCACCAGCCCCTATATCTATAAAGTCACAATCCCTGAGACCTGATTTCTGTTTCAGTTTGTAGATATGGAGGCCATTCACATGGACTTTTTAAGAAGCTTGGAATTCCAGGGCCCACACCTCTGCCTTTGTTGGGAACTACTTTGTCCTACCATCAGGTGAGTGTTTTTGATCTCACTCTTCTGCTTCTTATGATTGGAGAGAGCAGCTTAGTTCCATCAGTAAAAATGCTTCTCCTCAGGAGGAAGGTCTGAGGTTTTACACTTTCAGAAACAGTGTGTAGGCATCACCCAGAGCATGGCAAGGTTTACCCGGGACTCTCTTGCTAACTCTCAGGAACCTCAGGTTTGCCTCAGTTGAATAGCCCAAATCTCAGGTATGTCAGCAACCTGATGCTCAGAACTTGATGTGCAGACTTTGTGAACACCATAAAGAACATTTTCCTTTTGCCCCATGTAGGTTCCCAGGAAGGTACAGTCATATTTAGTTAGTATTAAGAGTAGGAAAAGGCGCCCCCCGTTGTGGCTTGCTATCTGTGTACATGAGAGTCAAACTTTCCTCTCTATAGCAAGAGCTCAGGAGTAGCCTTTTTTCCCTCCTGGACAGCTTTGAAACTCACTTTATTAGGGAGATCAAGTATTTACCGTTGGGTCATTTGCACTTGCTTGAATCCTCTCCAAAAAATGCTAAATCCTCTGTAGGTATTTCCATGGCTCTACCCCAGCTCTTACTCCCCATGACATCTTTTGCAGCTTTGGGAGTCAGAACAAAGGGGTTCTGCTTTACTTCTTTTATTTCAAAGGCTGCACCTTATGGGTGAGTCTGAGCAGGGAGTGGATATAACTGAGATGAGATAGTGGTTCTCTATCAAACTCAGATATTTAAGCATAAAATGAATTTGTGGGTTTTTTTTTTTTACACAAAGGCAGAATCACATGCGAAATCACTAGAAAGGTGATAATTTGATGAAATTGTTAAATATTTAATTTTGCTGAATAAAATGTCATATGTGCCACATGGACTGTGAACTTTGGCCAAGCCTTTGTGCCTAACCTGGTCTGATGCTCTGTCTAGGGCCTGGCCCCTGGATGGAAAATTATGAGCTCATCTCCACAGGGCCAGCAGCAGCAGTCAGCTCTCTGGCTTAGATCATCTTTCCTGCATACCTGAGGCTTGTTCTCTGATTCCAATTCTTCCAAGTGAGGGCTTTGTTGTCTAATTACTGCCCAGGAATTTCATATTTTTTCCCTTTGCAAAAGCAATAATTTCCCCATCACTTTTTCTAGGTCAGTTCTTTAGTAGATGTACCCCCAAGATAAACATTCCTGGGACCTTTGTTTGCATAGCTAAAACATCAACCCTGAAATGTAGAAACAAGAAAGTTGGTTTTTCAGTTTCAGTGAAAACGCTGAGCAAGTGTTGTAATTTGCTGTGTCCAATGTGTAGAGGGGACATTTTCTCAGAACTTCCATGTTAAGCGGGAAAACTGGAAAGCAAGTCCACTTTGTCATGCTGTCACTCACTCCTTTTCTCACTCAACAACATGCCTCAGACTTACCTAAATCTACTAGGCTAAAAGAGGTCCCTGATGTCTGTAACTTTCTAATTCTGCTAGAATTCTAGAGTGAGCTCATGAAATAAATGAAAAGGATGATGAACAGAGACAAAAGACTGTGCATTCCCTTCTGACACTCACTCTCTTTCCCTCAGCCTCAGTTTCCCCACGTGCCCCTGGAGGTGATCATTCAAGGACTTATGAGATTTTAGAGACAATACATGAAAAAGCAAAAAGGCATCAGAAAGACAAGGAGGTACTTAGTTTATACACAACGATAAGTCATTCAGTATCTACAACACTTTGAGAAAATTCAAGAGTGATTTTAAATTTCCCATTTCAAATACCTCCTCTATTTTCTCTCCTTTCCCTTATGATGTCTCCAAATAAGCTTTCTCTAACTGCCAGCAAGTCTGATTTCATTGGATTCAACTGTTTTCAGCCCCAATTAGAGGCAGGGTTAAGTACATTTGAAATATTAATCAAGGGAAGCACTTCCAAGATGGCCGAATAGGAACAGCTCCAGTCTGCAGCTCCCAGCAAGATCGAGGCAGAAGATAGGTGATTTCTGCATTTCCAACTGAGTCTTAGCAACAGGCAGACCAGGAGATACCCTCCCGTGCCTTGCTCAGCAGGTGCCACACCCACGGAGCCTTGCTCACTGCTAGTGCAGCGATCTGAGATCCACCTGCGATGCTGCAGCTTGATAGAGGAGGGGTGTCAGCCATTGCTGAGGCTTGAGTAGCTTACTGTGTAAACAAAGAGGCCTGGAAGCACGAACTGGGTGGAGCCCACGGCAGCTCAGCAAGGCATACTGCCTCTGTAGATTCCACCTCTGGGGGCAGGGCACAGTAGAACAAAACACAGGAGACAGCCTCTGCAGACTTAAATGTCCCTGTCTGACAGCTCTGAAGAGAGCAGTGGTTCTCTCAGCACGGTATTTGAGTTCTGAGAACGGACAGACTGCCTCCTCAAATGTGTTCCTGACCCCCCTGTAGCCTGACTGGGAAACACTTTCCAGTAGAGCCCGACAGATGCTTCAAACATGCGGGTGCCCCTCTGGGACGAAGCTTCCAGAGGAAGGATGAGGCAGAAATATTTGCTGTTCTGCAGCCTCTGCAGGTAATACCTAGGCAAACAGCGTCTGGAGAGGACCTCCAGCAAACTCCAAAAGACCTGCAGCTGAGAGGTCTGACTGTTAGAAGAAAAACTAACAGACAGAAATAGCATCAACATCAACAAAAAGGACATCCACACCAAAACCCCATTTGTAGGTCACCAACATCAGAGACCAAAGACAGATAAAACCATAAAGATGGGAAGAAACCAGAGCAAAAAAGCTGAAAATTCCAAAACACAGAGCATCTCTTCTCCTCCAGCTCCTTGCCAGCAAGGGAACAAAACTGAACAGAGAATCAGTTTGACGAGTTGACAGAAGTAGGCTTCAGAAGGTCGGTATTAGCAAACTTCTCCAAGCTAAAGGATCATGTTCTAACCCATAACAAGGTAGCTAAAAACCTTGGGAAAAGGTTAGATGAATGGCTAACTAAAATAAACAGTGTCAAGACCTTAAACGACCTGATGGAGCTCAAAACCATGGTACGAGAACTTCATGATGCATGCACAAGCTTCAATAGCCGATTTGATCAAGTGTAAGAAAGGATATCAGTGATCGAAGATCAAACTAATGAAATAAAGCGAGAAGACAAGATTAGAGAAAAAAAGTGAAAAGAAACGAACAAAGCCTCCAAGAAATATGGGACTATATGAAAAGACCAAATCTACATTTGACTGGTGTATCAGAAAGTGACGGGGAGAATGGAACCAAGTCAGAAAACACTTCAGGATATTATCCAAGAGAACTTCCCCAAACTAGCAAAGCAGGCCAACATTCAAATTCAGGAAATACAGAGAACACCACAAAGATATTCCTCAAAAAGAGCAACCCCAAGACACATAATTGTCAGATTCACCAAGGTTGAAATGAGGAAAAAATGTTAAGGGCAGCCAGAGAGAAAGGTCGGCTTCCCCACAAAGGGAAGTCCACCAGACTAACAGCAGATCTCTCAGCAGAAACCCTACAAGCCAGAAGAGATTGGGGGTCAATATTCAACATACTTAGAGAAAAGAATTTTCAACCCAGAATCTCATATCCAGCCAAACTAAGCTTCATAAGTGAAGGAGAAATAAAATCCTTTACAGACAAGCAAATGCTGAGAGATTTTGTCACCACCAGGCCTACCTTACAAGAGCTCCTGAAGGAAGCACTAAACATGGAAAGAAACAACTGCTACCAGCCACTGCAAAAACATGCCAAATGGTAAAGACCATCGATGCTATGAAGAAACTGCATCAATTAATGGGCAAAATAACCAGCTAACATCATAATTGCAGGATCAAATTCACACATAACAACATTAACCTTAAATGTAAATGGGCTAAATGCCCCAATTAAAAGACACAGACTGACAAACTGGATAAAGAGTGAAGACCCATTGGTGTGCTGTATTCAGGAGACCCACTTCACATGCAAAGACACACATAGGCTCAAAATAAGAGGATGGAGGAAGATCTACCAAGCAAATGGAAAGCAAAAAAAAAGCAGGGGTTGCAATCCTAGTCTCTGATAAAAGAGACTTTAAACCAACAAAGATCAAAAAAGACAAAGAAGGCCATTACATAATGATAAAGGGATCAATTCAACAAGAAGAGCTAACTATCCTAAATATATATGCACCCAATACAGGAGCACCCAGATTCATAAAGCAAGTCCTTAGAGACCTATAAAGAGACTTAGACTACTACACAATAATAATGGGAGGCTTTAACACCCCACTGTCAATATTAAATCAATGAGACAGAAGGTTAACAAGGATATCCAGGACTTGAACTCAGCTCTGGACCAAACAGACCTAATAGACATCTACAGAACTCTCCACCAGAAATCAACAGAATATACATTCTTCTCAGCACCACATCACACGTATTCTAAAATTGACCACATAATTGGTAGTAAAACACTCTTCAGCAAATGTAAAAGAACAGAAATCACAACAAACTCTCTCTCAGACCACAGTGCAATCAAATAAGAACTCAGGATTAAGAAACTCACTCAAAACCTCACAACTACATGGAAATTGAACAACCTGCCCTGTATGACTACTGGGTAAATAACGAAATGAAGGCAGAAATAAAGATGTTCTTTGAAACCATGAGAACAAAGACACAATGTACCAGAGTCTCTGGGACACATTCAAAGCAGTGTGTAGAGGGAAATTTATAGCATTTATAAATGCCCACAAGAGAAAGCAGGAAAGATCTAAAACCAACACCCTAACATCACAATTAAAAGAACTAGAGAAGCAAGAGCAAACAAATTAAAAAGCTAGCAGAAGGCAAGAAATAACTAAGATCAGAGCAGAACTGAAGGAGATACAGACATAAAAACCCTTTTAAAAAATCAATGAATCCATGAGCTGGTTTTTTGAAAAGATCAACAAAACAGACTGCTAGCAAGACTAATAAAGAAGAAAAGAGAGAAGAATCAAATAGATGCAATAAAAAACGATAAAGGGGATATTACCACCTATCCCACAGAAATACAAAATACCATCAGAGAATACTATAAACACGTCTATGCAAATAAATTAGAAAATCTAGAAGGAATGGATAAATTCCTGGATGCATACATTCTTGCAAGAATAAACCAGGAAGAAGCTGAATCTCTGAATAGACCAATAACAGGTTCTGATATTGAGGCAATAATTAATAGCTGGCCAACCAAAAAAAGTCAAGGACCAGATGGATTCACAGCCAAATTCTACCAGAGGTACAAAGAGGAGCTGGTACCATTCCTTCTAAAACTATTTCAATCAATAGAAAATGAGGGAATCCTCCCTAACTCATTTTATAAGGCCAGCATCATCCTGATACCACAGCCTGACAGAGACACAACAAAAGAAGAGAATTTTAGGCCAATATCCCTGATGAATGTCGATGCAAACATCCTCAATAAAATACTGACAAACCAAATCCAGCAGCACATCAAAAAGCTTATTCACCATGATCAAGTCGGCTTCATCCCTGGGATGCAAGGCTGGTTCAACATATGCAAATCAATAAACGTAATCCATCACATAAACAGAACCAATGACAAAAACCACATGATTATCTCAATAGATGTAGAAAAGGCCTTTGACAAAATTCAACAGCCTTCATGCTAAAAACTCTCAATAAACTAGGTATGAGAACACTTGGACACAGGGTGGGGAACATCACACCCTGGGGAATGTTGGGGGGTGTGGGGCTGGGGGAGGGATAACATTAGGAGAAATATCTAATGTAAATGGCGAGTTGATGGGTGCAGCAAACCAACATGGCACATGTATACCTATGTAACAAACCTGCACATTGTGCACATGTACCCTAGAACTTAAAGTATAATTTAAAAAAATAAAGAAAAAGAAAAAAACCAACAATATAGGAAGGAGGGCAAGGTAAAGAACTTTCAGACTTGACACCAAAAGTAAAATCCAGAAATGGAAATATTAATACATTGGCCTCCTTAAAATAAAAAAAAAAAGTTTGCTCTGATATAGACCTTGTCAGAGAAAAAGACTTGTGACTGTAGACTAGCAGGAGAGAGTCACATGGTGATGGAATGGGTCTGCATCTTGATCATGCTGGTCATTGCACAAATCTATGAATGTGATAAATTTGTATAGAACTACACACACACATACACACAAATGAGGGCACATAAAACTGGTGAAATCTGAATAAGTTCTGTGAACTGTATCAATATCAATTTCCTGTACTATCTTAACATGAATATACTGTATTTATAGTTATGCAAGATTGCAAGATGTACCATTAGGTGGGACAGTATGAAGTGTACATGGAACCTTCCTGTCATTTTTTAGGTAACTGTCTATGGATACATAAGAATTTCTAAGTACAAATTTAATCAATCAATCAGTACTTAAATTTCAAAAAATGCATGCTTACCCTCTGGTTTGTGAAGACAGAATAACATTATTTCACTAGCACTGTTTTGGTCATGTTGGGATCTGTGACAGCCAGCACATGCTGTTGACCCTCATAAAACCTTTGTGGAAAAAACAGAGTTGATTAAACATCAACAGCCTTATTCTACAGCTGGAGCCAAACCCAGGAAGCCAGACTTTGATCCTGATGTTACATAATCCCCCAGTTATACAATACATAGCAACCTTAGGTTCTAGTTCATCAGGGTGTGACACAGAGCAAGAGTCTGACATAAGAGTCATTCAAGTCTTCATACAACGAAGGGTAATGTGGGCCAAACAGGGAAGAGACATTGAAAGACCAAAGAGCTTCTCAAAGAGATCAATGTTAGAAATGAAGGCAGAGAGTTTGTTAAGCACGGTGGTGCATATGTGGGTATTTCCTATGCTATTCTCCATAATGTTTTGTATGTTTAAAATACTTCATTATCAAAAAGAATATTAGGTCCCTGAAAAATTGAAGGCAGGTAAATCATCAAATGCTCACAAGGACTAAATGTTGCAAGGGCAGTTGTTGTGGGGCCCACGGACATCCAGAACTGTGTGTTGTTTCTACTCAGTTGTGTTGCCTGTATGGGCTGTGCCAGCTCCACAGCACCCCGCAGCCAACACTGCAGTTGCT
This sequence comes from Nomascus leucogenys, assembly GCF_006542625.1. Lineage (NCBI taxonomy): Eukaryota > Metazoa > Chordata > Mammalia > Primates > Hylobatidae > Nomascus > Nomascus leucogenys. The sequence goes on along the minus strand of NC_044397.1, from coordinate 34,324,668 downwards.
GAGGACTTGAGAGACGATGAAGAAGTACAAAGAGGCAAAACCTTCTCCCTCTTGCTTCTACTGAATGAACACACCACTGCACCTCCTCCACTGCTCTCACCAAACCTCTAGCCCCTCTGACAGGGAACAGCTGCTGCAGTTAGCTGAGGACACCTTACAAAATCACAGTCCATCAGCCCACCAGGGAACACAATGGTTTAAGAATATTCAGCATTTCTTCAAATACAGCAGAAAAGTATAGACAACGAAATACTTATATACCCTTGCATTAAAAAGTCTTAATTTAATAACAAAACAGAAAGAAAAATTCCACGCTTGCAGAGAAAGTTAAAAAACAAAACAAAACAGCAGAGCATAAATAGCTTCCCATTCTGTTTCTCTATATTTCTCAACCCTTCTTTCAAAAGCACGTTAAATCCAAAGTCTATATGAAAGAGTTTTGGCTTTTAATTGAAAGTGTATTGATGTGGGAAGGAGATAATGCCATGCATTTATGAGCACATATTAGAGGGTCTGAGACAATGCATGTGATAAAAGGTCACCTAAGGAAGAAAAAAAGAACAAGGGAAGACACTGGAAAGAACGTGATGCTGGGAGTCCCTGGGCCACCAAAGCCTGGAGAAAAGTGGTAACCACAATGGTCCCAGCCTAGTTTAGACTGAAGACCTTGACACCGAGTGACATGTGGCATCCTTGGTAGGACAAGCCTTGAAAACTTTTACAATAGCGAATGTGGACTTTGTCAGAACCAAAATGATGTCACGTGTGTGTTTCTGTGTGTGTGTGTGTCAGTGTGTGTGTTTAAAAATCCTGACAAATAAATCAAAGCAGGCTATGAAGAGGGGATTCCCATGCTTGTGTGCCTGATAACACAACTATCACAAACGCTTTGCGAAACCACAAGCTTGCACAAAGGCAGTCCCAACCTTACACAAAAATATTTCTGCAAGGGTACCTGCCCAGCGACTGCCTGTCCAAACTTGGTGTGGCATCACCCTTGTTATTGATCTTTGCAGCGAAGGAGAATTATTTCAAAACCGATATGAAGTCCTCCTCAGATTTTCCTTGGAATATCTTTGTCTTGCTTTACCTCCCTGAATTTCCACATAGTTTGTAATGGTCACAAACTATGTGCATAGTCAGCAATACATTTTTTGTTTACTTTGATGCTATACTTTCTACTTTTGCTTTATGTAATGCTTCTCAATATGCTTGTTTAACTGTTGCAAATCCCGCTGAAATTATGCTTAGGAGGATTTCTTCAACCAGAAAAACCCATTGTTCTAAAGGTTGAGTCAAGGGATGGGACCGTAAGTGGAGCCTGAATTCCCCTAAGGACTTCTGCTTTGCTCTTCAAAAAAGCTGTGCCCCAGAACACCAGAGACCTCAAATTACTTTGTGAATAGTACCCTGAAATGAAGATGGGCTTCATCCAATGTACTGCATAAATAACCAGGGATTCTGTACAGGCATTGAGCTCTCTCCCTGTCTGTGTAGAGTGTTATACTTGGGAATATAAAGGAGGTGACCAAATCAGTGCTGGGGAAGTAGATTTGGCTTCTTTGTTTCTCATAGGACAGTCTCGGCCACCCCTAGTTAGCACCATTTAACTCCTCCTGAGCTCTGATAAGAGAATCAACATTTCTCAATAATTTCATCCACAATTATTAATGAAAATAAGAATTATTTTAATGGCTCTAACAGTGACATTTATATCACCTGTTTTATCTGGAGTATTCTATAATAAGTTTTATTTTAAGCAAATCAATAAAAACCTCTTACAAAAGTATCATCAGATACTTTCCTGAACATTAAGGAGAAATCTACAGAACTGAATGACTGAGAACCAACAAGTAAATATTTGTGATCATTGTAACCACTGTTGGTGTGGGGCATTGGTCAGAACTCCAATGTGATTATTAACATAGGTGAGAACTAATCCACTGTGACTTTGCCCATTGCTTAGAAAGAAAATTCATAGTTTAATTATGCCTTTTTTGACCAAGCACAGTGGCTCATGCCTGTAATCCCAGCACTTTGGGAGGCCGAGGCGGGCAGATCACCTGAGGTCAGGAGTTCGAGACCAGTCTGACCAACATGGTGAAACCTCATCTCTACTAAAAATACAAAAATTAGCTAGGTGTGGTGGTATGCACCTGTAATCTCAGCTGCCCAGGAGGCTGAGGCAGGAGAATCACTTGAACCTGGGAGGCGGAGGTTGCAGTGAGCCGAGATCACACCATTACACTCCAGCCTGGGTGACAGAGTGAGATTCCATCTCAAAAAAAAAAAAAAATTATGCCTTTTTGAAGCACATATATTTTGTAACATACAACTGAATCCCTTATTATATTATTAGTTTTGATTTAATGTTTTCAAACCATCTCCCTTGATATTTCTGGGAGACAGGAAACATGTTTTCTTACACCTCTTGCATTCCATCCTCAACTCCCAACTGTCTTAATGCAATGAACACTTAATAAAAAACAGTCGATTGGTCAATTGATTGGGCAACAGGCTAAACGCACTCATTCCTTTTCTGTTCCTACTTCTTTCTTTACTTTCCCTTCCTGAGTAATTTAATCCTAAAGTCATTAGGCGGGTGGCAGCCAGATGGTGGCCACACATTAAGGTAGAGAAGAGAGTGTCATGATGGTTTCAAGTCAGAGACCTAGTAGGGTGAGGACTAAGTAGGTGTTCACGTGGAGAAACAGCCTGGGGTCAGGAGTTCGAGAGCAGCCTGACCAACATGGTGAAACCCCACTTCTACTAAAAATACAAAAATTAGCTGTTTTGTATTTTTATAAATACAAAATTGTGGGAGTCCAAGCAAACAGAGAAAGTGTCGACACAGAGGGGTGGCCTGCAAAAGCAGCCAGAGCCTAAATAGGGCATGGAGAACCTATTTAGGGCATGAGGTGAGGAGGGCATCCATGATTGGGAAGGGATGGGGGAGGTTTCACTACATAAAGGGGATTGATCAAATAAGTAAATAAAGTATACTGGAAGCCAGGTGTGTCACTTTTGCAGAAAAGAGTCATGGATTCAGAAAGGGAGAACACTAGCAGGAATCCTATGAAATTAGATTAAAATGGATGTATCCGTGTATATTCATACCCTTCTAGATAGATAAATGGTTAGATAGGTGATAAAAAGATAACAGATGACAAGATAATTAGACAGACATAAATCAATGTTATGTGTTTGTGTACAAAAAAATATACTCCCTACTTCTCTCCACTGATAGAGCTAGGTAACAATGGCATTTCAATAGCAATGAGCACACTTAGAAATTAAGTTGTTTATGATTCCTCATAGAACATGAACTCAAAAGAGGTCAGCAAAGGAGTGTGTGCAATTCTTTGCTATTGGCTGCAGCTACAGCCCTGCCTCCTTCTCCAGCACATAAACATTTCAGCAGCTTGGCTGAAGACTGCTGTGCAGGGCAGGGAAGCTCCAGGCACACAGCCCAGCGAACAGCAGCACACAGCTGAAGGGAAGACTCACAGAAGACAGCTGAAGAAGGAAAGTGGCAATGGACCTCATCCCAAATTTGGCGCTGGAAACCTGGGTTCTCCTGGCTGTCAGCCTGGTGCTCCTCTATCTGTGAGTAACTGTCCAAGCTCCTCTCTTTGTTTCCTTGGACTTGGGGTGCTAATCGGGCCCCTTTTCCCTTATCTGTTTTGAAGATCAAAAGAGATGTTCAAGGAGAAGTAGCTGAAGTGTTGGACGCTACAAATGCATAGAGGTTATTATTGATCTTATGCAGATCTATGAATGAATAAATAAGCATTTCTCCCATCCACCTTTTAATTTTGGTGACTAGGAGGGTTTAGGGACAGCGTTTGGTAGTGGGAATGATCAGATTAGCTTAGATTTGACGAAGACTAATCAATGAAAACATGGCAGAGGCAGATTACAAACTACTGATCACAACGGACAGTGTGATCCTCATCCCCTTCCCAGGCGCTGGGGATTCTGGGGACAGGAAGGAGTGGCTTGCATTTTTGTCTCATTAATTCGTTTTCTGGGTTCTGTGTCTGCTGGAAGGGATATGTAGATGTATTGCCCCTGTAGACCTGGTTCCTGCTCCCCTGCCTTCCACCCCAGGATATCATTTACATAACGCACCAGGGAACACCAAGACTTCAGGGGAAGCTGTCCCCTGGCTCTTCCCTCTTTCCTGTGCCATGCCCCTGAAAATCCCCTCCCTCCTATGACTCACTCCTCCACCCTGTCATACACAGAACTGTTTATCTTGCAATGATCAATCTCTAGAGCAAAGGAGACCTGGAGGAAGTTCTGAAGATTTATTCTTTGCTTTAATCTTTTTCCTCCAGTCTCTGGGAGGCTAGGATTAATACAGAGCTTTGTTTCTCACCTAATGGGAATCTACTAGCAGCCTGAAAAGGCAGGAGCCATGAAAGCCAATTTGGATTTTACACATTTTTTTCCCCTTTATGTTATAGTACAGGAGGGCGAACCCTCTCACTGGTGGGATTCCTGGTATCCTAGAGCAGGTGGAGAGAAGAGTTACTTTCCACTGTGGGGAGTGGAGGCTCCACCTGTCACATTTGTCTTCTACCTCAATTTGACTTTTATTAAGAGTAGGGAACCACAATGACATGAAAATAGAAAATGTAAACCTCACTTTCTTTCATAGAAAGCTTAGGAATTCAGTGAGTTGTGGCAACATGGTTTCCATTGTCTAACATTTTTAAATGAATTGATATGGTTTAAATTCATTCGTTTTTAAACCAGAATTTTTTGGAGATAGACTATTTCCAGCATGTTCCTTCTGGATGATAAAACAGGGCTGTTAGTTCAGTATTTGTGACAATAAATGTGTGTAAAATAATGTCACCTTTCCTGAATGTCAGGAATATGAGTCTAATGCAAAAATGTATACCTCTAAGACAAGACTGCACGTCTTTTTAAATATACCTGCCTGGCCATTTATTTTAATAACTCCTTTTTGAATATACCTGCTTAGCAGATTGTCTTAAACTGTCAGGCAGGGGAGTAAGCAAGACTGTGAGCCAGTGACGATAGCAAAGGCATCCAGGTAGGATCCGTATGAAGTGAGAAAATATTCCTCAGCTCTCAGGGTAGAACTCCAAAGAGATATACATGGGTCCTGGCCCCACAGCGGAGGTCACTCAAAGGGCAAACAAGTTGGCATCTCATCTGCTTCAGGCCTGGACACAGGGGCACCACCTGTGTCACTCTGTGTGTGGTCTGCCATGTTGTGGGGCTGTCACTACAGACTCGGGCAGCCGGGCAGACAATGCCTTAGCCTTAGACGATGCTGGTGCAGCCCAGGAGTCAGAAAATGCAGTGTAGACCAGGTCCTCCTTAGGCCAACACAATTATGTGCAATAGATGACTGGCTTTTCTGTTAGTCTCTTCATTGGAACCAAAGGCAGCATTATTCTACCAGAGGGGAGCTGGAAAGAAACTAAAGAGTTCGCCCAGCACAGCATCTGCCTTGACATGGTACCATGTGAGTCTAGACACTCACCAGGATCTTTCCTTGGGGGCCAATGCTGCTGACACATCAACTCAATAGCTTGTCCTCACCTTAGAGGTCAGGTAATGTGTTTAAAGTTCAGGAGCAGAGATTAGTGTCAGTGATTTGACATGGCTGTGACAACAAAGGAGGGAACTGAAGTGGGAATACCCAAGGCCACCCTGGCTTTGGCAGGTGGTGCACGCACTTCCACTAACTGTTCTGGGGCAGGGAACCAAATGTGTGACTGGGCCTGCTCGTGCTGCCCCTGCTGAGTCCTCCAAACCCTGCCCTTCATGTAATTTCTCAGTTTTATTTTATCACATTTTATAAGTCGCTGGATGTTTACAAAATGTTTGGAACCTATACTGCCTTGAAGGCTAACCTCTAAAGAGGAGTAAACAAGGTCTTAATACAACTCTCTGGGACGTTTTATCATTACTTATCTTATATGCCGTACTGCATCTTTTGCTATCAACAGGAAAGTACCTGGACTTTGGAAGGTCCCTCCCTGTCTTTTAGCTGAAAGTACGTATGAGGCATGTGGATTCTTTTATGCACATCATCTTTTTCAGCCACATTTTTGTAGTTTGCCTCTCTGGAGGCAACTGTGTGGGGCTAGCAGCTTCACAGCTGAATCAGGGTCTGGCAACCTCTTCCTTCAGCCTCTCTTCTTCTTCCAGTTTTCCATCCCTCAGTCACACCAGAGGGGGAAGGTCTGCAAGGATCCAGAACCATCAGTTGGAGGAGTTTGCACATGACTCATGAAAGATGAGTTCCAGGCAGGCCTGCCATAGTGAACACCAGGCTTAATGGGTTTTTCCTCAGAGATACTTCATGTACAGAGGCAGTGAACTGACTGCTCTCTGGTTGACCACCTTGAAAAAGATGAGTGTGCCTGGCACTGTGCTTCTCAAGTGAGTATTACCTGAGAAGTACTAGTTGCTGGTTCTTCTGCACACCATCATTCAAGGACATATGGGTCAACCATCCTCCTCAATAGTTCAAATCAACCAGATCATCTGACCACAGAGACTGAGGTGTACCTGAAAGCTGCCCACATTTCTGTAAGGTCAACAGAAGCCATGAACACAGTTGTCAATCTGTAGAAATAAGGACTCCATGACTCCTCCAAGGCCTCTCTGTGAATGAACGTTTAAGAAGGGCTAGATCCTAAAATAGGGTCAGAGCTTAGAGGGAAGAAAAAGCATAAACATTTCTGAGCAAATTGTAAGGGCAGTGTCACCATAGGTTCTCAGTGACCCTCTGTGATTGAGTGCATACAGTGATGCAAAATCTCATCATCAGTGCAGAAGACAAAAAAAATCTTACCCTTTCTACCTAGGATGAGAATCCCCAAATCAGGGAAGAGTCCACTTACTAAACAGACATAAGTGTCCTGGAAGAATTCCTGCCTGAACCTCTCAGGAGCATTTGAGGACATTTATCAAGTATTCACTCCAGGATTGGGACTATGAAGACTTCAGCTGCTTTCAGCTAATCATTGAGACTTTTCAGGGGTCTCAGAGCAGAGTCAGGAAAGGACCTGATGAGTGAATGCAATTACTGACGTTGGAGTTGCTGTTATTATTTATCATGTACATATTACCTCCCTCTCTTGACTATTCCAGTTCCTGAGTCGGTAACTCACCAGCCCTCTGATCTATAAAGTCACAATCCCTGTGACCTGATTTCTGTTTCACTTCATAGATATGGGACCCGTACACATGGACTTTTTAAGAGACTGGGAATTCCAGGGCCCACACCTCTGCCTTTGTTAGGAAATGTTTTGTCCTATCGTCAGGTGAGTCGCTTGAGCTTCCTCTTTTGCTTCTTATGGTTGCAAACATCAGCTTAGTTCCATCAGTAAAAATGCCCCTCCTTGGGAGGGAGTTCTGAGGTTTCACATTTTCAGAAATGGTGGGACTGGGCGCAGTGGATCATGCCTGTAATCTCAGCCTCTGTGAGGCCAAGGCTAGCAAATTGCTTGAGCCCAGGAGTTTGAGACCAGCCTGGGCAACACAGTGAGACACCCGTCTCTAGAAAGAAAAAATTACCTGTGCATGATATGGTAGCCCATGCCTGTAGTCCCAGCTACTCTGAATGCTAAGGTGGGAGGATTGCATGAACCCAGCAAGTCAAGGCTGTATTGAGCTGTGATTGCACCACTGCACTCCAGCTTGGGCAACAGAGCAAGACAGAAAGGAAGAAAGAAAGAGAGAAAGAGAGAGAAAGAAAGAGGAAGGAGAGGGGAGGGGAGGGGAGAGGGAGGAGGGGAGAGAGGAGAGGAGAGGAGAGGAGAGGAGAGGAGAGGAGAGGAGAGGAGAGGAGTGAGAGGAGAGGAGAGGAGAGGAGAGGAGAGGAGAGGAGAGGAGAGGAGAGGAGAGGAGAGAAGGTGTGTAGGCTCCATCCAGAGCATGGCCAGGTGTACCCCTGGAGGGAAAGTCACAAGCTCATGTCCAGAAGGCCAGCAGCAGCAAGCTGCTCTCCGGCCCAGATTTCCTATCCTGTGTGCCTGAAGCTTGTTTCTCAGATTCTAACTCTCACAACTGAAGCCTCTGTTGTCTGATTACTATCTGAGAATTCTACACAATTTTACCCTCGATAAAAGCAGTAATTTCTTCTTCATCTTTCCCAGATCAACTCTTGTAGTAGATCGACATTTCTGGGACCTTCTTTTGCATGGTTAAAACATCACAGCTGAATCTTAGCAACAGGAAGGTTTGTTTTTACGTTTGAGAAGTGAAAGCTCAGAGCATGCATTGTAATTTGCTGGGTGTGATGTGTAGAAGTGGCACTTCTCCATCTTTTCTGTGTTAAGCTAGAAAACTGGAAAGGAAGTCTACTTTCTCATTCACTCACTCACTTTCTCACTCAACAACATGCCTTAGACTTAGCTAAATCTGCAAGACTAAAAGACGTCCCTGGTTTCTTTAACTTTCTAATTCTGCTAGAATTCTAGAGAGAGCACATGAGATAAATAAACAGGATACTGATAGAGGAGATTAAAAAATTATGCATTCCCTGCAGACACTCACTTTTCCTCACCTCAGTTTCACCCCTGCCCTTGCAGGTGATCATTCAGGGGGTTAGGAGACTTTAGAGAGAAGAAAAAGCAAAAATACATCAGAAAGACAAGGAATTACTTACTGGTCATAGACAAGGGTGAGGCCTTCAGTACTTAGAGAAAATTCAAGAGTGACTTTAAATTCCCCACTTCAAATATATTCTCTATTTTCTTGCCTTTCCCTTAAGACATCTCTGAATAGCTTCCTTCAACTGCCAGTGAAAGATAGCAGGCCTGATTTCATTGGACGCAACTGTTTTCAGCCCCAATTAGAGGTAGGGTTCATTCTATTTAAAATAATAATCAAATTGTATTTTGTTTCTTCTCCCAGGGTCTCTGGAAATTTGACACAAAATGTTATAAAAAGTATGGAAAAATGTGGGGGTGAGTATTCTGGAAACCTCCATTGGATAGACCTGCTGCTGTGATGAGGTTACCCCATTGCAGGATAGTCTCTGTCCAGGGCTTCATGGGATGAAGCTCTTGTCAACCTAAACACAGAGAGAGGTTCTCTGAAAGAAGAGGATAACTACTTGGGAGTAGAATATTGCAATGGGAATCTGCTTGCCATTATGAACTATGTGCAAATTCAGGGAGGTAAACAAGACAAAGATGCTCCAAGGAAAATATGAGAAGAATCTCATAACTGTTTTGAGATAATTATGGTTAGCTACAAAGATCAATAACAAGGGTGACGGCACACCAAGGTTGGACAGGCAGTTGCTGGGCAGGTGTCCTTGCGGAAATATTTTTGTGTAAAGTTGAAATGGCCTTTGTGCAAAGTTTTGTAATAGTTTTGTTTCCAGGAACACAAGCATGAGAATCCTCTCTTCATAGCCTTCTTGGGATTTATTTGTCAGGGTTAAAAACAATTAGTGATGTCACTTTGGTTCTGATAAAGTTCACACTTGCTATTGTAAAACTTTTCGAGGCTTGTCCTACCAAGGATCTCATATGTCACCAGGTGTTGAGGTCTTCAGTCTGAACTAGGCTGGGAGCATTGTGGTTACATTTCCGCAGGATTTGGGGGCCCAGGGACTCCCAGCATCGCCTTCTGTCCAATGTCTGCCTATCCCCCTCTTCTTTTTTTCTTCCTTAGGTGCCCTTTTATCATATGCATTGTCTCAGACCCTTCTAATATGTGCTCATAAATGCATGGCATCATCTCCTTCTCACATCGATTCACTTTCAATTAAAAGCCAAAACTCCTTCATTTAGACTGAATTTAACATGTGCTTTTGAAAGAAGGCTTGAGAGATAATAGAGAAACAGATTGGGAAACAACTTATGCTCCACTTTTTTAAACTTTCTCTGCAAGTATGGAATTTTTTGTTCTGCTTTGTTGTTTAAATTTAAGGCAACACTTTTTAATAGAAGGATATACAAGTATTTATTGGTTTATACCATTTCGCTTACTTTGAAGAAGAGATACTGAATATTATTAAACCATTGTGTTCCCTGGTGGGCTGGTGGACTGTGACTTTATGAGGTGGTCTCAGCCAATTGCAGCAGCTGTTCCCTGTCAGAGGGGCTAGAGGTTTGGTGAGAGCAGTGGAAGAGGTGCAGTGGTGTGTTTGTTCACTAGAAGCAAGTGGGAGAAAGCTTTGCCTCTTTGTACTTCTTCATCTTCTCTCCTCAAGTCCTCAGAACCCACAGTGCTGGCTGTGGAGTGCTGTGGAGCTGGCATGGCCCATACAGGCAACATGACTTACTAGACAGCTGACACAGCTCTGGATGTCCATGGGCCCCACACCAACTGCCCTTGCAACATTTAGTCCTTGTGAGCATTTGATGATTTACCTGCCTTCAATTTTTCACTGACCTAATATTCTTTTTGATAATGAAGTATTTTAAACATATAAAACATTATGGAGAGTGGCATAGAAGATACCCACGTATGTACCACCCAGCTTAACAAATGCTCTACTGTCATTTCTAACCATAATCTCTTTAAAGAGCTCTTTTGTCTTTCAATGTCCCTTCCCTGTTTGGACCACATTACTCTTCATCATATGAAGACTTGGGTGGCTCCTGTGTCAGACTCTTGCTGTGTGTCACACCCTAATGAACTAGAACCTAAGGTTGCTGTGTGTTGTACAACTAGGGGTATGGATTACATAACATCAGGATCAAAGTCTGGCTTCCTGGGTGTGGCTCCAGCTGCAGAATCGGGCTAGTGAAGTTTAATCAGCTCCATTGTCCCCACGCAGAACGTATGATGGTCAACTCCCTGTGCTGGCCATCACAGATCCCGACATGATCAAAACAGTGCTAGTGAAAGAATGTCACTCTGTCTTCACAAATCGAAGGGTAAGCATCCATTTTTTGAAATTTAAATAATGATTGATCCATTGATTAAATTTTTATTTTGAAAAAAATATATTCACAGAAAGTTACCTAAAAAATGTACAGGAAGGTTCCATGTACTCTTCATCCTGTCTCCCCCAATGGTAACATCTTGCAATCTTGTATATTGCAATATATATCTAGTATATTCATATTATTAGGTTGGCGCAAAAGTTAAAATGGCAAACTGCAGGCCGGGCGCAGTGGCTCATGCCTGTAATCACAGCACTTTGGGAGGCTGAGGCGGGTAGATCACGAGGTCAGGAGTTCGAGACCAGCCTGACCAACACGGTGAAATCCGATCTCTACTAAAAATACAAAAATTAGCTGGGCATGGTGGCATGTGCCTGTAGTCCCAGCTACTCAGTAGTCTGAGACAGGAGAATCGCTTGAACCTGGGAGGCGGAGGTTGCAGTCAGCCGAGATCACACCATTATGCTCCAGTCTGGGCAACAGAATGAGACTCCATCTCAAAAAAAAAAAAAACCGGCAAACTGCAATAACTTTTGCACCAACCTAATGCTATAGTACAGGAAATTGACTTTGATATAGTTTACAGAGATTTTCAGATTTCACCAGTTTTACATGCCCTTGTTTGTGTGTGTTTATGTGTGTGTGTAGTTCTAAGCAATTTTTCACATTTGTGCAACGACCAGCACAATCAAGATGCAGATCCATTCCGTCACCATGTGGCTCCCTCCAGCTATCCTACAGTCACAACATGGAGTTTGTCTTTTTCTCTGACAGGTTCTATATCAGAGCAAACTTTTATTTATTTGAGGAGGCCAATGTATTAATATTTCCTTTTATGGATTGTTCTTTTGGTGTCAAGTCTGAAAATCCTTTGCCTAGCCCTCCTTCCTACATTGCTTTTTTAAAGAGTTATACAGTTTCACACTTTACAAAATGTAACTCTATTACCCATTTTGTGTTAATATTTGCGTAAGTTATGAGATTTAGATCAAGGTTCATTTTCTGCAGACTATGGCTCCCCAAATGTTCCAACACCATTTTGGAAAGGTGGGCATATTGTCAAAACTCAGCTGAGTATATTTTGTGAATCTATTTCTTATTGTTTACTCCTCCACCAATACCACACTGTGGTGACTATAGTAGCTGTACAGTAACTCTTAACATCATATAGGGCAATTCTTTCCACTTTATTGATTTATATTTTCAGAATAGTTTTAGCTTTTCTTGTCCCTTGCCTTTCCATAAAAATTCAGAATAAGCTTGTAAGTGTCTACAAACAAACCTGCCATAATTTTCATAAGAATTAAATTAAAGCAGAGGTGTCCAATCTTTTGGCTTCCCTGGGCCACAGTGGAAGACGTGTCTTGGGCCACACATAAAATACACTAACACACACGCACACAAATGGTCTGTGTATAGTTTTCATTATATATCTACCACCACAGATAAGCAAAAATGTCCTTGCATAAAAGCAAAAATGTCCTTGCATAATAATCCTAATTATGCACTGCCCCATTCAGAGGGTCTTTCAAAATCGTTGAACAGGTCCCAAGTTTGCAATCACTGATACAGAAAATGTACATATCTAGCTAAACTTTACTACTTTTTTGATATTTTTTATTATAAAAGAAAAGAGAACATAAAACTAGTGGGGTACTTGACATTGATTTTGAGAAACTAATGCATCAGTATCTGGCTTGATGGAAGTAGTTGCAATTCTCAGTGAGTTCTCAAGGTGCTCATCAGATATTTTGGTTCTAATTTTACTCTTCGTGTTCTTCATCCTTGAAAATAGTAGCTCACAAATGTAAGTGCTGCCAAAAAGCAATGACACAAACAAGGTGTGATTGTGAAGCAAGGGATATTTGTCATTGGGAAGATAGGTCTTACAAAAGTCCAGTAAAGAGGCATAATCAAATTTTTCTTTAAGCTGAACGTCAGATTGCAGCTCTAGGCATTCCATTTGAAAATTGCCAGGTAACATATATATGTCGACTGAAAATGGAGTCGCAAATATACCAAAATATTGATGATTTTTTCAGAAATCTTGAAATACCTGTTTACAAATTCCTGTATCAAATTGAAAAGCAAGGCTGCATATTTTTGGCTGTTCACAGGACCGTGTTTAGCCAACATGTCGAAATGCATAAAATTGTTTGCCTTAATTTGAGCTTGCCATAATTTCAGTTTCATATGGAATGCTGTTATGGTGTGAAACATTGTATTGTTAAGTCGGTTTTCACCTTGAAGACACAGGTTTAACTCACTTAAATGGGCCGTCAAACCCACTAAAAATGCTAAATCTGTAAGCCAGTTTTCATTGTCAAGTTCTGGCACAAATTTTGTGTTTGATACCATAAACGGCTTGCTTTCACATCACAAAGCATAAAATCTTTACATTTTGCCTTGACTTAACCATCTTACTTCTAAAAAGTGAATGACTTGCTAGAGTCAGCATCCATACTTTTAAGGAATTCCTGGAACTAGCGATGATTCAATTCCTGGGCCCTTGGGAAATTTACAGCCTTGATGACAATTTGCATGACATTATCTACTTTTAAAGCTTGTGCACATGGATTTTCTTGATGTATTATGCAATAATACTTCATCAAATGTGAGTTTTGTGCAGCATTTGCATCATCTATTAATTGTACAAGCCCCTCTCTTTTACCTACCATCGCCAGGGCACCATATGTAGCTATATCACATATGTTTACAATGGACAAAGAAAATCGCTTTAACATATTTTTCACTGCTTCAAATAAATCTCTTGATTTAGTTGTGTCTTTTAATGGCATGGTGACATTTCTATTTCTTCAGTGACATTATATTCATCATCAATACCTCTAATAAAAATAGCAAGTTGTGCCGCATCTGTAGTGTCAGTGCCTTCATCCATCACCAAAGCATAAAATTTTAAATTAGCAATTTTATTCTCCAAACGTCTTTCAATAGATTTCCCAATTTCTCCAATTCTCCTGGCTATAGTCTGGTGAGACAAACTGATTTTAGAAATATCAGTTTCTCAAGGCAAATAATATCTACCACATCTTCCAGACATTGCTTAATAAACTCACCATCAGTAAATGGTTTTGATTTTTTTGCTATTAAATTTGCTACCACGTAACTAGCTTTTACCTTACGATAGAGTTCGTTTGAGTTGCAACTTTTTTAAAAATCTTTTTTGTTGAAAAGACAGACTTTTTTTCAGTTCTGCTATTTTGTCCTTACAACACATACACACCAAATTTGTCCGCATGTTTTTGCATATAATGCCTCTTCAAATTGTAGTCTTTGAAAACTGGCACAAATTCCGTAGAAATTAAGCAGAGTGCTTCGCTATTTGCCTCAACAAGAAAAAGTCATTTGCCCACTTTTCATTGAACAATCTTCCTTCATCCGTAATTTTTCTTTTTTAGGGTTTTCTTTTTAAGACATTATGGAAGCCATTCTGGAGTTAAAAGCATTATAATAGATAAGCAACTATATTTCCTTTTATTATGGAAATTAACAGGAAAATAGAATAGAAAGCAAGGTTTAATAATCAAATAAGAATATTTGCATGTCTTCTAAATAATATTAAACACCTATCATTTACAAAGGTAGGTTGAAATATTATTGATAATCGTTGTGTCTTACTTGCCAAGTCGCCACAAACACACCTAATATCTGATGGTGTCAATTCAGCTGTCCGTGATTAGAAGATAACACACTGGAAGTCACACACCACCATAAAACTGAAGCCACACATGTGTACAAATGGCGAGAGTGTCTGGTGTACAGTAGCGCTCTGCCTTGTCCAGAATACACACTTGAATTCTTTGTCACAATTCACTTCACGTGGCATTGCAATAGAGTCCTCTCGCTCTTTATTTTGTTAGTTAATTTTAATGGCTTTTCATTTCTTCTGGCTGAACTGTTTGCAATTATAATGCAAATTATGGATACCAGTCCATTATTTGTGGATGTGACATACTCTGATTGTCCCTTTCCATTCCATTGTCGTCTACAGAGTTCACACTTGAGAACTGCATAGTCAAATTACAATATTACAAAAAAAATTGCAAAAAAACTCAAAATGTTTTAAGAAAGTTTCCAAATTTGTATTGGGCTACATTCAAAGCCATCCTGGACTGCATGAGGCCTGCAGGCCACAAGTTGGACAAGCTTGAATTAAACCAATAGAACAATTTGGGTATAATCTGTATCTTTACTATGTTCAGCCTTTCATTCCGTGAATATAGTATGCCTCTCCATATCTTTAGCTTTTATTTCTTTCCTCAACATTTTATAGTTTTCAGCATAGAGGTCCTGTACATCTTTTGTTAGATTTACACCAGAAATATTTCATTTTTGTTGGAGTAACTGTAAATGATATTGCTTTTCTTGTATTTTCAGATATTGATTGTTGTTACATAGAAATGTGAATAATTTTGTGTGTTGATCTTGTATCCTATAGCCTTGCAGAACTTACCTATTTATTCTAGAAATTTTTTTGTATATTCCTTGACATTTTATACATTGACAATTATGTCACCTGAAAGTAAAGACAATTCTATTATTTCCTTTCCAATCTGTATGCCTTTTATTTCTTTTTCTTGTCTAGTGTATTAAGACATCAGGTATGCTCTTTAGTAAGAATGTTGAGAGTGGGCATTTTTGAATTCTTCTTGATCTTGGAAAAACCATTCAGTCCTTCATCATTAAATGTGATTTAACTGAATGATTTTTTTATAGATTGTCTTTATCAAGTGAAGGAACTGTCTCTCTCTTCCTAGTTTATTGAGATTTTATCATGACAGCTGGAATTACACATTTTAAAACAAAACATAGTTGTGGAAGATAAGAGAAAGTTCCAAGCATGCTGGCTTGATAGTACAGCCCCAAGTTGGGAAAAATAATTATCCCTTTCTTTTTCCTTCTATTTATGGAATAAAAAATTAAGAGAAAAGAATTTTCAAGGAAATTGCATTATTCCTTCAAAACAGGTTTCCAGTCTTAAGTATTACCTACTTTTCTAAAAAAATCACCACATCATGGCATCCCTTTTTCAAGTTGCCCATGCTGTAGGTGTATTAAAGACAGCTGGTCTGAGGCAACATACAGTCTGCCCATCTGTCACCAATCCTTTTCTACTCTGCACACTCCTGGGGAAGGGCTAGGTCTTGTTCCTGCCTATTCCACTGGAAGAACAGTTCCCTACCACGTGGAGCATTTGCAATTAAAAGGAGACTGAGATATAGAGGCAGAAGACCACACCAGATGGCTGGGTCTCCCCACTCCCACCCCTGCCCCATATACACTCAGAAGAGGCTAGGCATCTAAGGTCTCTATTGAGCATCTTGAATATGGCTTGCCATAATATCATATACAGTCAATAAATATTTGTTAAATAAGTGATGCCTCTTCAATATATTTTGTGCAACCATGAAGATCACCACAACTAATGTGAGACAAAATGTTTCTGCTTGAACTCTAGTCTTTAGGCCCAGTGGGATTTATGAAAAGTGCCATCTCTTTAGCTGAGGATGAAGAATGGAAGAGAATACGGTCATTGCTGTCTCCAACCTTCACCAGTGGAAAACTCAAGGAGGTATGAAAATAAGATGAGTTTTAATTAGAAATGTAAAGAATGAATCTGGGGACAGGTAGAAAGTAAGATCACAGTCCGTTTCCAAGGGGTAGTCCACTGAGTTCGAGCTTCCTAAAAATGGTCTTTTATCTTTACGTACAGAAAAGACATCACAAAATTCATTACAAAATGTCACTTACTGCTCCATGCTGGAGAAAGCCATGTCCTTCTGGGACTTGAGTCTGCACATTTAACTACAGGTAGTGATCTGTTTTGTGCTTAGATGTTCCCCATCATTGCCCAGTATGGAGATGTACTGGTGAGAAACTTGAGGCGGGAAGCGGAGAAAGGCAAGCCTGTCACCCTGAAAGAGTAAGTATGAGCACAGCCATGGGGTTCTGAGCTGTCATGAGCCCTTCCAGCTGCCTGTCATGGAGTCGATAGTCGCAATGTTGGGTTAGTCCAGTGACCAGACAAAAGCAGGGCAGTGCTGCAACTCCAAAGAGCCACCTAAGAGGGAGTGGCTCCCATGAGGAGGCAAGTCAGCAAGGGAAAAGGGCCTTCTCTCCTGTACACAGGAGCCAGGATTTACTTATCTGTTAACTTGTCACCATAAATATTCTGGGAGATTAAATACATGCTTTAGAAATTAAAAAAAAAAAAACATGATCGTATCAAAGTTTTGAGTGTAGTGGATATGGAACTGTGGGTAAGCAAGCATTTGGTACTTGCTGCCTTGCATTGGGTAAGATGGGAAAGTTACAATGGGGAACTTGGAACAATTTCAATCCCTTCATGGTTTTTCTGAGAATATCAGCAAACTATGGACTATTAAACCTTCCCACTACTTCCTTTTCCTCTAATCTCAAAAAAGAAAGGGTGCTAGAAATGCTATGTGTAGAGCAAGCCTATTATTTGCTGTCTACACTGGTATGTGCTTCAATTATGCAGGAACGACAGGTGTAATCTGAGCCTGTCCTGTTCAGACTTGGGACATGTGGTCACTCAGCTATAGGATTCTCCAAATCAATGTTGGAGAGATCTATTTTTTTTAACCAGAACATTCTTGATTGTCACATCTTACAAAAATGACTCTGCTCTCAGGGCAACTTCAGGTCAGAGGAGCTGGGGATAGTGGGGTTTTCCAAAGCATTAGCAGGGAGTGTAGAGAATAAAGGATGATATTTCTAGGAACTCAGAACAGGGTGTTACTGTTGTAAAGTGCTGAATAGGAATCGGCTCTGGGCATAGAGTCTGTAGTCAGACAACGCCACCTTTCTTGAATCCACTAGGAAGAGTTAATTATTCTACTCTTGTTCTGCTGAAGCACAGAGCTTACACATCTTATATCATCCACACTCAACACATGCTACTGTAGTTGTCTGATAATGGGTCTCTGTCTTCCTATGACTGGGCTCCTTGAACTCAGAGTTGAGTCTAACTTAGCTTGGTGTCTCCATCACCCACAGCATAGGGCCAGCTGCATCACTGGCACCGGATAACCACCTTCTGAGGGAGTAGATGGGAGAAGATTCAGCAGATAGTTCTGAAAGTCTGTGGCTCTTTATCTGTCTTGACTGGACATGTGGGTTTCTTGCTGCATGTATAGTGGAAGGATGGTAAGAGGTGCTGATTTTATTTTCCATATCTTTCTCCACTCAGCATCTTTGGGGCCTACAGCATGGATGTGATCACTGGCACATCATTTGGAGTGAACATCGACTCTCTCAACAATCCACAAGACCCCTTTGTGGAAAGCATTAAGAAGTTCCTAAAATTTGATTTCTTAGATCCATTATTTCTCTCAATAAGTATGTCGACTATTATTTCTTTCTCTCTTTTTAAAGATAACTGCTTTCTTGACATATAATTCACATATCATATAATTCATCCACTTAAAATGTACAATTTCATTGTTTGTAAGATAATCAAAAATATGTATGACCATTACTATTGTAAACTAAAATGTTTTTGTCAATCTAGAGCCCTCATACACTTTAGCTATCAACCCCCCACCACAAACCCCATTGCCCTAAGCACCCAATAATCAACTTTCTGCCTCTATAGATTTGCCTATTCTGGACACTTCATAGAAATAATATCATTGATTTTTCTGTTGTTTTTTATTCTCTATTTCATGAGTTTATTTTAGTCTTTGTTATTTTCTTTCTTTTGCTGGCTTTAGGTTTCATTTGCTCTTCTTTTAGTGTCTTGTGGTGTAAATGGTTATTATCAATTTGAGATATTTTCTTCTTTTAAATTTAGACATTACAGCTATAAATTTCCCTCTGAGCACTGGTTTGGCTACATCCTGTGTTTTGGTATATCATGTCTTCTTTTTGTTCATCTCAAAACAATTTCTTGTTGCCCTTTTGATTTCTGCTTTGACTCACTGGTCACTTAAAACTGTATTGTTTAACTTCCACAAATGTATGAGTTTCCCAAATTTATTTCCCTTATTGATTTCTAGTTTTATTCCATGGAAGTTGATGTATATATGCTGTGTTATTTCTATCTTGACTATCATTTCCTGAACAGCATGATTAAGTTAAGCAGCAGATTATGGTCTACATTAATCCAAAAACTCTAGTCCAGTAGATAAAGGCTAAGAGGTCAGGGAATTTAATTCTATTCCTTTGATCACTCCAAAGACGCAGAAGGTGCCATTGATCTCACTGCTGTAGTGGTGTTTCCTGTGTATAGACCTGCCCTTGCTCAGTCGCCGGCCTGAAAGAGGGGCAAACATGATCAAAGGAGTGGGTTCCAGTTGAGAATCATGATGTTCTTATTCTTATTACTGATAGAGAAAATTATAATTGCTCCAGGTATAGTTTGCATTTTCACTATGATTTCCTTTTGTTTGTTTTTCCCACAGTACTCTTTCCATTCCTTACCCCAGTTTTTGAAGCATTAAATGTCTCTTTGTTTCCAAAAGATGCTATAAATTTTTTAAATAAATCTGTAAACAGAATGAAGAAAAGTCGCCTCAACGACAAACAAAAGGTAAAATCTGATGATGGTTAAACAACGATGTTTAGTTTTTGATAAATTTAGATTTTATACACATGATAGAGCATGTATCTGTATTTTTAAAAATAAAGACAGAGAACTTATGTCTAGAACAAGAGAAGTCATTTGGTAGAAATAAAGAAGGAGATTGGGGAAGGAGATGAGAATGAGTCAGAGAGATAGCATTTAAAACTTGTTATCAGGCACAACAATTAGTATGTCATGATATAAACAGTATTGAGATAAAATTTTACCACTTCTCTTCCCTTCAATAAATTGTCAAAGGATAAAGTTTTCTGTTTGAAAATATATTTTACTTTCCTCATATCACAGATTGGTAAAGAATCATTTTAAGTCCAAGACTCTTATTTTACATATTCTGCAATGAAAGGTCCTATGAGGCTACCTGCCGACTGCTGACATGTAGTGTGTGGTAAATGTGAGTGCTTCACAGCCTGGAGTGAACAGGGGTCTTCTCTGAGAATTGAGGTTGCAAGGCTGGCTAACTCAGCTTTGCCTTCATGAGCCCTAGAGGCCAGCCGAAGGATGTCTGCAGGTCAGGGAGACAGGACCAGGTAACCCAGCTGTCACTGAAGATTATATAGAGTTTGAGAATGTTGGAGTATTTGAAAATGCTCCCCCAAAAAAGCTGCTGATGAGTTCTGGAAATGTCAGGAGATTAATCTATATGGACACTGCTGAAGAAAAACGTAGAAGAATAAAAGATCCAGTACTTCTTCCTGGGTAAGCAGTTATGACCAGAGACGGAACAGGCAACTCTTTGGCCAGAAAGCTGTATCCAAAAGACAGAGATGAGGAACAGGGAGAGCAAAGGCCAAAAAGCAATTGGACATGATAGCTAGATTCATTTCAGGAAAACAACCTGCTTTCCAAGGATTTAGATGAATGTTTTTGTTCATCGGTGACTCAGGCAACACCCATCAGACTTCTGGTCTTCAAGAAGCCATAGGGAGGTTGAGGGAGGGAAGTCAAGAAGGGAGGTTGAGGACTGCACTTTTGATTTGCTTCTGACTTCACGAGTCACTTTCTGCCAAAGAAATCTCTCCTTTTGCTTCTAGCACCGACCGGATTTCCTTCAGCTGATGATTGACTCCCAGAATTTGAAAGAAACTGAGTCCCACAAAGGTAACCAAGGAGTGCTTCTGAGGGCTACTGGCAGGGACACTAAGAGGGAGGGCCTTGTTCTGAAAATGTGCAGGAAGTATTCCAGGAAGATGAGAATTTTTGCCACATAGCAGAACAACACACATTTAGATGTTATAAATGGTGGCTGGAGGCACCTTCCAGAAGCCCACAGGTACAGCCATGTTCCAGGCTGAAAGGGCAACCCTAAGCAAACATAGAATGCTTGGAGGACAGTCAGTGGTTTGTGGATCAGCTACATGAGATCAAATGCCAGTTCTCAGCCTCCTCCAGATCCACCAAGTGAGAACCTCTACTTGGAAATTTATATCAAACATACCGATCAGGAGGCGCACTATCCCAGTAAGGGTGATTTTAACTGGCGGTACTTGATGAAAGTGTGTTCGCAAGGTTAATCTACTGCAAAGTCTTATTTTTCCCTTTGAAATGGATAAGTAACTAATGGGGGTGTGACACCTCTGATACCATGTAAATCTACTTCAATCTTCAATCTTTTATCTACTAGTTTTATGACCCATGGATGGTTTTGACCAAAACCATTATTACTAAGACAGCGGCAAAATGATAACCATGGTCAATTTCAAGCTACCAAGATTTGGCAACCATCTCACAAAATTTTCGAATATTTAACAATTGGTTCTAGAGAGCAGGGCTCAGCAGACTCCAGTATACCACTTTAAACATGTCCATGTCTGCATCTACTTCTGTCTGTCTGTCAATCATCTATCTGTCTATAATTTATCAATTAATCATCTATCTCAATAAAGCTTCCTGTGATAAAGAAAATAGTCTATCATTTCACTGTTTCATATAGAAATCACTAGACACATATGGCTACTGAGTACTGGACATGTGGCCAATGCCACTGAAGAACAATTTTTAAGAGTATTTAATTTTAATTGAATAAAATGTGAAGTTAAATAGCCACGTGTGGATAGTGGCTACCAGATTGGACAGCAGAGTTCCCAACTTTAAAATTACAGTTCAATTTCAACTCAGAATAATGGGGTTCAATGTAACTGAATAAAATAATTGGATGGTTGAATTTACCCACAGCAGCATACAGAAATATTCACTGGTAAATCCAAACTCTGTAGACCTTTCTCACACTCATTTTATATTGTGTTTGGTTGTGAGTTACATGACTGCAACAGGCACCATATTTATTTCTGTGACCCAGGTCTCTAAACGTCCTAATTCAGCCCTGACCAAACAGACTAGTGATGGACCATCATGAGCTTCTCTCAGGAGAAATATCAAGAGGGAGGCCAACCTGTAATCATAAGAACTTCTGCTATTTTAATGCCATTCATCAGACTACAGTCAATCACCAGGCTTCTGGCTTTTGTCTATCTCTGCTGTCTTGTACAGCCTGAGATAGTCCATTTTGAGAACTGTACCCTAGATCTTGTATTGCCTGATGCCTGTCAAAGATGTAATCCATGCTGCTTAAGTGAGGTTGTGCAAACAAATCACCATATCTCCTGCAAGTTTGGATTTTGATTCAGTAGCTCGATGGTGGGGTTTGAGATTCTGCATTTCTAATAAGCTCCCAGATGCAGCTGGTGCTGCTGGTCCATGAAACACACCTTGAGTAGCAAGAGGTGATCTGTAGCTCAATATTGGTCCTTTAAGTTCCCTCAAACATATATAGAGAAAAGGTCCTAAATATTGCAAATTCTCTCAAAGTTTGTCAAGCTCTATTGGAATTCTCTCAAAGTTTGTCAAGCTCTATTGTAGAAAATCACATTTTTCTTGGGGAAAAGCCTACCCCATATTTACTTACAGATAAAGTACTTTTAGGATCATTCAACGCACACACCCATAACACTGAGTATGTAAGACAGAAATGCTCTCTCTGGAAATTACAGCAGTGCTGGTGCTGGGACGCCATGATGAGGAGTGTATGGCCCACAATCATGTAGACCTTGGGAAAACCTGGATTAAAATGATTTTGCGTCATTCTGGCCCTGTGTAAGATACATATCAGAATGAAAACCACCCCCCAGTGTGACTCTGAATTGCTTTTCTATTTTTTTCTTCTTGGGATTGGAGAGCTTCAATTAGATTTCATCTAAGCTGTGATGTTGTACATTGACCTGATTTACCTAAAATGTCTTTCCTCTCCTTTCAGCTCTGTCTGATCTGGAGCTTGTGGCCCAGTCAATAATCTTCATTTTTGCTGGCTATGAAACCACCAGCAGTGTTCTTTCCTTCACTTTATATGAACTGGCCACTCACCCTGATGTCCAGCAGAAACTGCAGAAGGAGATTGATGCAGTTTTGCCCAATAAGGTGAGGAGATGACCCCTGGAGATGAAGGGAAGAGGTAAAGCCTTAGCAAAAATGCCTCCTCACCACTCCCCAGGAGAATTTTTATAAAAGGCATAATCACTGATTCTTTCACTGACACAATGTAAGAAGCCTCTGAGGAGAAAAACAAAGCGAGAAACATAGAGAATGGTTGCTACTGGCAGAAGCATAAGATGTTTGTAAAATATTGCTGGCCCTACTGGTTCATCTGCTTTCTGTTACCACAATAATGCTAAGTAAAAAAAAAAAAGACTGTGGAGCCAAGATGGCCAAATAGGAACAGCTCCAGTCTACAGCTCCCAGTGTGAGCAACACAGAAGACGAATGATTTCTGCATTTCCAACTGAGGTACTGGGTGCATCTCACTGGGGATTGTGGGACAGTGGGTGCAGGACAGTGGGTGCAGTGCACCAAGCCTGAGCCAAAGCAGGGCGAGGCATCATCTCACCCGGGAAGCGCAAGGGGTTGGGGAATTCCCTTTCCTAGGGGTGACAGACAGCACCTGGAAAATCGGGTCACTCCCACACCCTAATGCTGCGCTTTTCCGATGGTCTTAGCAAACAGCACACCAGGAGATGATATCCTGCGCCTGGCTCAGAGGGTCCTACACCCATGGAGCCTCACTCATTGCTAGCACAGCAGTTTGAGATCGAACTGCAAGGTGGCAGCGAGGCTAGGGGAGGGGTGCCCGCCATTGCTAAGGCTTGAGTAGGTAAACAAAGCGGCCGGGAAGCTAAAACTGGGTGGAGCCCATTGCAGCTCAAGAAGGCCTGCCTGCCTCTGTAGACTCCACCTCTGGGGGCAGAGCATACCCAAACAAAAGGCAGCAGAAACTTCTGCAGACTTAAATATCCCTGTCTGACAGCTCTGAAGAGAGTAGTGGTTCTCCCAGCACATAGCTTGAGATCTGAGAACGGACAGACTGCCTCCTCAAGTGGGTCCCTGACCCCCGAGTAGCCTAACTGGGAGGCACCCCCCAGTAGGGGCAGACTCTCACCTCACACAGCCGGGTACTCCTCTGAGACAAAACTTCCAGAGGAATGATCAGGCAGCAACATTTGCTGTTCACCAATATCCACTGTTCTGCAGCCTCCGCTGCTGATATCCAGGCAAACAGGGTCTGGAGTGGACCTCTCACAAACTCCAACAGACCTGTAGTTGAGGGTCCTGACTGTTAGAAGGAAATCTAACAAACAGAAAGGACATCCACACCAAAACCCCATCTGTACGTCACCATCATCAAAGACCAAAGGTAGATAAAACCACAAAGATGGGGAAAAAACAGAGCAGAAAAACTGAAAAATCTAAAAATCAGAGCGCCTCTCCTCCTCCAAAGGAACGCAGCTTCTCACCAGCAATGGAACAAAGCTGGATGGAGAATGACTTTAACAAGTTGAGAGAAGAAGGCTTCAGATGATCAAACTGCTCTGAGCTAAAGGAGGAAGTTCAAACCCATGGCAAAGAAGTTAAAAACCTTGAAAAAAGATTAGATGAATGGCTAACTAGAATAACCAATGCAGAGAAGTCCTTAAAGGACCTGATGGAGCTGAAGACCATGGCACGAGAACTACGTGATGAATGCACAAGCCTCAGTAGCCGATTCAATCAACTGGAAGAAATGGTATCAGTGATGGAAGATCAAATGAATGAAATGAAGCAAGAAGAGAAGTTTAGAGGAAAAAGAATAAAAAGAAAGGAACAAAGCCTCCAAGAAATATGGGACTATGTGAAAAGACCAAATCTACGTCTGATTGGTGTACCTGAAAGTGACAGGGAGAATGGAACCAAGTTGGAAAACACTCTGCAGGATATTATCCAGGAGAACTTCCCCAATCTAGTAAGGCAGGCTAACATTCAAATTCAGGAAATACAGAGAACGCCACAAAGATACTCCTTGAGAAGAGCAACTCCAAGACACATAATTGTCAGATTCACCAAAGTTGAAATGAAGGAAAAAATGTTAATTGCAGCCAGAGAGAAAAGTCGGGTTACCCACACATGGAAACCCATCAGACTAAGAGCTGATCTCTCGGCAGAACCTCTACAAGCCAGAAGAGAGTAGGGGCCAATATTCAACATTCCTAAAGAAAAGAATTTTTAACCCAGAATTTCATATCCAGCCAAACTAAGCTTCATAAGTGAAGGAGAAATAAAATACTTTACAGACAAGCAAATGCTGAGAGATTTTGTCACCACCAGGCCTGCCCTAAAAGAGCTCCTGAAGGAAGCACTAAATATGGAAAGGAACAACTGGTATCAGCCACTGCAAAAACATGCCAAATTGTAAAGACCATCGAGGCTAGCAAGAAACTGCATCAACTAACAAGCAAAATAACCAGCTAACATCATAATGACAGGATCAAATTCACACATAAAAATATTAACCTTAAATGTAAATGGGCTAAATGCTCCAGTTAAAAGACACAGACTGGCAAATTGGACAAAGAGTCAAGACCCATTGGTGTGCTGTATTCAGGAAACCCATCTCACGTGCAAAGACACATATAGGCTCAAAATAAAGGGATGGAGGAAGATCTACCAAGCAAAAGGAAAACAAAAAAAGGCAGGGGTTGCAATCCTAGTCTCTGATATAACAGACTTTAAACCAACAAAGATCAAAAGAGACAAAGAAGGCCATTATATAAAGGTAAAGGGATCAATTCAAGAAGAAGAGCTAACTATCCTAAATATATATGCACCCAATACAGGAGCACCCAGATTCATAAAGCAAGTCCTTAGAGACATACAAAGAGACTTAGACTCCCACACAATAACAATGGGAGACTTAAACACCCCACTGTCAACATTGGACAGATCAACAGGACAGAAATTTAACAAGGATATCCAGGAACTGAACTCAGCTCTGCACCAAGCGGACCTAATAGACATCTACAGAACTCTCCACCCCAAATCAACAGCATATACATTCTTTTCAGCACCACACCACACCTATTCCAAAACTGACCACATAGTTGGAAGTAAAGCACACCTCAGCAAATATAAAAGAACAGAAATTATAACAAACTGTCTCTCAGACCACAGTGCAACCAAACTAGAACTCAGGATTAAGAAACTCACTCAAAACCATTCAACTACATGGAAACTGAACAACCTGCTCCTGAATGAATACTGGGTACATAACGAAATGAAGGCAGAAATAAAGATGTTCTTTGAAACCAATGAGAACAAAGACACAACATACCAGAATCTCTGGGATACATTCAAAGCAGTGTGTAGAGGGAAATTTATAGCACTAAATGCCCATAAGAGAAAGCAGGAAAGATCTAAAATTGACACCCTAACATCACAATTAAAAGAACTAGAGAAGCAAGAGCAAACACATTCAAAAGCTAGCAGAAGGCAAGAAATAACTAAGATCAGAACAGAATTGAAGGAAATAGAGACACAAAAAAACCCTTCAAAAAATCAACGAATCCAGGAGCTGGTTTTTTGAAAAGATCAACAAAATTGATAGACCGCTAGCAAGCCTAATAAAGAAGAAAAGAGAGAAGAACCAAATAGATGCGATGAGAAATGATAAAGGGGATATCACCACCCATCCCACAGAAATACAAACTACCATCAGAGAATACTATAAACACCTTTACGCAAATAAACTAGAAAATCTGGAAGAAATGGATAAATTCCTCGACACATACACCCTCACAAGACTAAACAGGAAGAAGCTGAATCTCTGAATAGACCAATAACAGGCTCTGAAATTGAGGCAATAATTAATAGCTTACCAACCAAAAAAAAGTCCAGGACCAGACAGATTCACAGCCGAATTCTACCAGAGGTACAAGGAGGAGCTGGTACCATTCTTTATGAAACTATTCCAATCAATAGAAAAAGAGGGAATCCTCCCTAATTCATTTTATGAGGCCAGCATTATCCTGATACCAAAGCCTGGCAGAGACACAACAAAAAAAGGGAATTTTAGACCAACGTCCCTGATGAACATCGATGCAAAAATCCTCAATAAAATACTGGCAAACTGAATCCAGCAGCACATCAAAAAGCTTATCCACCATGATCAAGTGGGCTTCATCCCTGGGATGCAAGGCTGGTTCAACATATGCAAATCAATACACGTAGTCCAGCATATAAACAGAACCAATGACAAAAACCACATGATTATCTCAATAGATGCAGAAAAGGCCTTTGACAAAATTCAACAACTCTTCATGCTAAAAACTCTCAATAAATTAGGTATTGATGGGACATATCTCAAAATAATAAGAGCTATGTATGACAAACCCACAGCCAATATCATACTGAATGGACAAAAACTAGAAGCATTCCCTTTGAAAACTGGCACAAGACAGGGATGCCCTCTCTCACCACTCCTAGTCAACATAGTGTTGGAAGTTCTGGCCAGGGCAATCAGGCAGGAGAAAGAAATAAAGGATATTCAATTAGGAAAAGAGGAAATCAAATTGTCCCTGTTTGCAGATGACATGATTGTATATCTAGAAAACCCCATCGTCTCAGCCCAAAATCTCCTTAAGCTGATAAGCAACTTCAGCAAAGTCTCAAGATACAAAATCAATGTGCAAAAGTCACAAGCATTCTTATACACCAATAACAGACAAACAGAGAGCCAAGTCATGAGTGAACACCCATTCACAATTGCTTCAAAGAGAATAAAATACCTAGGAATCCAACTTACAAGGGATGTGAAGGACGTCTTCAAGGAGAATTACAAACCACTGCTCAATGAAATAAAAGAGGATACAAACAAATGGAAGAACATTCCATGCTCATGGGTGGAAGAATCAATATTGTGAAAATGGCCATACTGCCCAAGGTAATTTATAGATCCAGTGCCATCCCCATTAAGCTACCAATGACTTTCTTCACAGAATTGGAAAAAGCTACTTTAAAGTTCATATGGAGCCAAAAAAGAGCCTGCATTGCCAAGTCAATGCTAAGCCAAAAGAACAAAGCTGGAGGCGTCACGCTACCTGACTTCAAACTATACTACAAGGCTACAGTAACCAAAACAGCATGGTACTGGTACCAAAACAGAGATATAGACCAATGGAATAGAACAGAGCCCTCAGAAATAATGCCACGTATCTACAACTATCTGATCTTTGACAAACTGGACAAAAACAAACAATGGGGAAAGGATTCCCTATTGAATAAATGGTGCTGGGAAAACTGGCTAGCCGTATGTAGAAAGCTGAAACTGGATCCCTTACTTATACCTTATACTAAAATTAATTCAAGATGGATTAAACATTTAAATGTTAGACCTAAAACCATAAAAACCCTAGAAGAAAACCTAGGCAATACCATTCAGGACATAGGCATGGGCAAGGACTTCATGTCTAAAACACCAAAAGCAATGGCAACAAAAGCCAAAATTGACAAATAGGATCTAATTAAATGAAAGAGCTTCTGCACAGCAAAAGAAACTACCATCAGAGTGAACAGGCAACCTACAGAATGGGAGAAAATTTTTGCAACCTACTCATCTGACAAAGCGCTAATATCCAGAATCTACAATGAACTCAAACAAATTTACAAGAAAAAAAACAACTCCATCAACAAGTGGGTGAAGGATATGAATAGACACTTCTCAAAAGAAGACATTTATGCAGCCAACAGACATGTGAAAAAATGCTCATCATCACTGGCCATCAGAGAAATGCAAATCAAAACCACAATGAGATACCATCTCACATCAATTAGAATGGTGATCATTAAAAAGTCAGGAAACAACAGGTGCTGGAGAGGATGTGGAGAAACAGGAACACTTTTACACTGTTGGTGGAACTGTAAACTAGTTCAACCGTTGTGGAAGCCGGTGTGGCGATTCCTCAAGGATCTAGAACAAGAAATACCATTTGACTCAGCCTTCCCATTACTGGGTATATACCCAAAGGATTATAAATCATGCTGCTATAAAGACACATGCACACGTATGTTTATTGCAGCACTATTCACAATAGCAAAGACTTGGAACCAACCCAAATGTCCAACAATGATAGACTGGATTAAGAAAATGTGGCACATATACACCATGGAATACTATGCAGCCACAAAAAAGGATGAGTTCATGTCCTTTGTAGGGACATGGACAAAGCTGGAAACCATCATTCTCAGCAAACTATTGCAAGGACAAAAAACCAAACACTGCATGTTCTCACTCATAGGTGGGAATTGAACAATGAGAACACATGGACACAGGAAGGGGAACATCAGACACTGGGGCCTATTGTGGGGTAGGGGTAGGGGGGAGGGATAGCATTAGGAGATATACCTAATGTTAAATGATGAGTTAATGGGTGCAGCACACCAACACGGCACATGTATATATATATGTAACAAACTTGCCTGTTGTGCATATGTACCCTAAAACTTAAAGTATATAAAAAAAAAATCCAAAAACCTCAGTGGCAACTAATGATAAGCATTTATTGCTCACAAGACCGGATAGTGAGCTCTGCTGATACTGACTGGACTCACTCTGGTCTGGCTGTGGTCTGAGGGAGCCTCGCCCTGGGGGCGCGATGCAGGCTGACTCAGCTCTCCCCACACTTGTCTCATGTTCCACTCAGGTAGCCACTGGCAAAGAAGCCAAGCTAGGAACCAGGGTATCTGACTCCTGAGCTAAACTCTAACCCTCTACAATATTGCCTCCCAAATATAACACCAAGTGCTAGGTACGTATCATCCACAGTTTTCAGACTTCTGCCCAAACTGGGATTCTTTTTGGTGTGAAGAGACCTGGCCTGTGGGGCTGACCCTGGTGTGGCAGTGAGGCAGACACAAAGGGATGTTTACATCCAGCCCTGAATATTACAGTCCAGCCCTGAAGCAACAACTAGGAGACTGTTCTGAAACGAGGGGATGGGGCTGAGTGTGGGGTTCTATTCTCTTCATAACTTTAACTAGAACTCAAATTGTGTACCTTGGTAGCATCCAATCATAAATTTATTTTGTCGTATTTGTGATAGAAAGGAACAAGTTTATCCTCAAATTTATTTATTTGTTTATTTATTTATTTGAGACAGGGTCTGACTCTACAACCCAAGCTGCAGGGCAGTGGTGCAATCTCAGCTCACTGCAAACTCTGCCTGCCAGGCTCAAGCCATCCTCCCACCTCTGCCTCCTGAGTAGCTGGAACTACAGGCGCACGCCACCACACCCAGTTAGTTTTTGTATTTTTTGTAGAGATGGGTTTTCACCATGTTGCCCAAGCTGGTCTGAAACTCCTCAAAAGAGTTACCAAGCAGGACTCTGCAACCAATAATCCTTGTGTGAAGAGGATATTTGCTCTTTTCCCTGTTTTTCTTTCTTGGTACAGATGTGTGACCTCTTTTTGAAAGGTGATAGTGACTTCGGTGTATTTTATTTGGTGGTAATGGTCATAGCCCATTAATCACACTTCTTCCCATGAGAAAGAAAAACCACTACATGGTCATGCTAAGGATTTCAGTCCCTGGGGTGAGGACGGTCCTGAATATCTCCTACATTCATAACTCTTCCACACATCTCAGTAGGTCACTGAGCACATCAATGGACATGACAGTTATTAAAATACTTCATGAATACTATGATCATTTACCAGTATGGGTTATTCTCTGAAGCTTCTAATACTTCAGTAGTACTGCATGGACTCAGTTGAGAGTTAATTCAAAATCTCAAATTACCCAAATTTGTTTCTT
The DNA here is from genome assembly GCF_006542625.1 of Nomascus leucogenys. NCBI lineage: Eukaryota > Metazoa > Chordata > Mammalia > Primates > Hylobatidae > Nomascus > Nomascus leucogenys. The sequence goes on along the minus strand of NC_044397.1, from coordinate 34,294,036 downwards.
TCTTTCCAGGCACCACCTACCTATGATGCCGTGGTACAGATGGAGTACCTTGACATGGTGGTGAATGAAACACTCAGATTATTCCCAATTGCTATTAGACTTGAGAGGACCTGCAAGAAAGATGTTGAAATCAATGGGGTATTCATTCCCAAAGGGGCAATGGTGGTGATTCCAACCTATGCTCTTCACCATGACCCAAAGCACTGGACAGAGCCTGAGGAGTTCCGCCCTGAAAGGTACAAGGCTCCAGGGAAATGGAGCTCACCCTGAACCAGGCTGGTTCAAGCATATTCTGCCTCTCTTAATCTACATGACAATCGTGTGGTTGTACAATCATTTGCTTGTAAGTCTTTTTATCACAAAAAAAGTGATAATTATCAAACTTTACAAGCCACAGACTAGAAAATATGAAACTACAGCTATCCACAGTTCCAGCACAAGATGAAGGTCATCAATTATGTCCCTGTGGGCATTTTTCTATGCCTGTATAGATTTTTTTAAACTAGAATGGTATCACTTTTTATTTGGTTTGAATTGCTGCTTACTTAACAGGAAACTATCCAATGACATATACTACTATAAATATATATATGTATATATTGCATATGCCATAAACCATTTAACCATGATGTTATTTCAGGTGTATAGGCTTTTTATTCCTTTCTGTTTTTTCTATGCTGTGCCCTTTAGCTCTCTGAATTTAACAGCAACTTTAAAACATGCTTCCACATTCCATTTGCTTTCAATGTTACTTGCTATTTCCTCTATGGTAATTATAAGAGTGCAGGCTGAGGTCCTGAGAAGTCCTCATCCCTAACAGTTTAAGCCACTTCACTGAAGACACAAGACAGCACAGGTCCTGTCTGTGGCTGCAGTCCTGTGCAGTTCCCTTATACTCTCAGTAGACATCTCACACACTCCTCCTTGGAGGTGTCTTGAGCATGCTCTTCTGGGAATTCAGGGACAAGGTCAGGCCTTAGGCACAGCATATGGTTGGTGTTTTCCCATTATTGTATTATTAAGCAAAATTTAGAATGAAATTTTTAGGGTACTGGCTGGTGATTTAGGATGCTTGGGATCTAGACTTTCATTAGTCCCTACCTGCAAGTTTGCTGATGGGAGGAACCTTGTCTTGTTGGTCATGGTGTCCCTAGTGCTAGCATGGAGTCTGCACATAATACTTGTTCACAGAGTAAGTCAGAGCTGACCAAGTTCTCTGTTTTCTGGAGTAGAGGACTTCTATGTTTCCTGCAAGCTCAGCACTTCCTCCTGTGGCTACACTAATACGAAATCAGAGATCACTCGCTATACTTCACTTTGAATCACTCAGTCACCAAAAAGATAGTGCTTGCCATGTTTCAGGAACTTGGCCAGGCAGGGAGAAATAAATCTGATTTATATAAATCTAAATCATATGATTTATATAAATCTAAATTACAGGATTTATATAAATCCATGATTTATATAAATCCATAAATCCATATGATTTATATAAATCCATAAATCCATGATATATATGTATATGTGTGTGTGTATATATATATTAGAGAATGTCTGACATATACACAAGTATATTGTATAGACACCAGCCTACAGAATAGTTTTTGTGCATCTCCATATATCTATCACTGGTTCCAACAGCCATCAATCCATGTTAGCTGCCCCATCCAAATGCCACCACCACCCTCCTCCTGACTATCATGTTATTTTGAAGCAATAGCCTGTAAATATTTCAGAATGCTCTCCAAAATATAAAGACTCCTGTAAAAACATATAACAATGCCATTATTACTTTCCTCGAATCAACGTTTTTTCCTTACTATAATCAAATATTTAGAAATCAAATTTGAATTAAACATGGGTCAATCTTCAAAGAATTTATAGCCTAATGGAACAGATCAAGGAAAGCAGTGATGACACTACAGTAGGGTAGCATCATATGCCCATGTAATTTATTCAACTTAAACTATCCTGTAAGGGTGTGGGGGAGAAAGTCAGGAAGAGATGGAGAGAAGAACAAGGAAGAGAAGGAGGAGAAGGAAGCAGAGGAGAAGGTAGACGGGGAAGGTGGAGAGGAGGAGGGGGGAATTAGAAAAAAAGAGATGACAGGAGAAGGAAAGGGAAAAATAACAACTTGAAATAGCACAAGACATTTTCTCCTTCTCCTTTCTCAATGAGCATGTGACCAACATAAGTGTGAGTTGAGGCAGGAATCTACTTTTCCATCCATCAGTCTTATCACTTATGTGCCTTTTATAGTGTGAACACATCACCACCCTGAATACAATTTTAGTGTTTAGAGATAAATATTATTTGCAACAATATTCATCTCATCTCAAGAAACGCTCCTATAGGGTATGGAGAATGGAAAGAACCTGTACGTTACGATTATCATAACGAAATAACCAAAGCAGGATTTCAATGACCAGCCCACAAAAGTATCCTGTGTACTACTGGTTGGGAGGTGGAGGGGGGTGGTTCTTAAGTAAGAACCCCTAACATGTAACTCTGTGGTTTTCATGTTTCATTAACTTTTTAATCTACCAATATGGAACTAGGTTCAGTAAGAAGAAGGACAGCATAGATCCTTACATATACACACCCTTTGGAACTGGACCCAGAAACTGCATTGGCATGAGGTTTGCTCTCATGAACATGAAACTTGCTCTAATCAGAGTCCTTCAGAACTTCTCCTTCAAACCTTGTAAAGAAACACAGGTCAGTACACTTTCTGACATTTTATTAAGAATTTTTTTAACTGGAGGGTATATATTTTTTAAAAGAATATGCATGTTTATCTTTTAATAATTCATTCTATGGGCCAAAGAACCTATTTGGATCCATCTTTGATCATTAAGGATGCTTCAGTTCTGGACTTCGAAACCTGTAGCATTAAAAACATCATGTAAAGTCAATGCAGATTAGCATGACATGATTATGTGCAGTCTCTTTGAACCTGAGTAAGTTTAAATTCAGTTTCAAGTCAATTGGAAAGAAGAAGTGTTTTGCACAATCATTAAGTGCAATGATTACCTGGCTGTGACTTAAATGGTGTTCTCCGTCACCAGAACCTGCAGAAGCTCCCTCATGACAGTGGTTCTCAACCACTAGCTGTATATTGGAATCACCAGGGAGCTTTAAAAATTCATGATGCCTGTGACATCTCAGAAATTCTTAACTAATTAACCCAAAGCGTGACTGGTTCTGTTACACTGTCAGGTGTACCCCGATCAGTTCTCACGTGAAGCAAAGGTGGAGAATGACTAATTTCAGGCATTTCTGGTGGATATGAAGGACTACCATAGAGCAGGGCTATCCTTACTGCTTGACCTTACATTCCAGGTGATACATTTATAGGAAGATTTAGAATCTTTTCTCTGAAGAAGTTAAAGAACAGATGTCATTGATTCATATTAAGCAACAGCCTATAAGTCTTATTTCCAGGACTGGTGCATTTAATATGCAACTCTACCCCTTAAGTACACTTTGTGCTTGGGAGAGGAGGAGGATGGAGATGGTTGCCATCTTATCTATGGCTTCAGGGCAGCTGTGTAGCTTTCCTACGTGTGTATTCAGGCAGGAGGCTCAGCCCTGAGAGAAAGTGGGCCTCTGGCACACCTGGGACAGGAAAGATATTCCCTGGCAAGCTCTCAGGCATCTCAGGCTGGCGCTTCTTTGTATCCATGGCAACTTGCTTTCCCCTCACTGAACTGAGATCAGAATGTTACTCTGTTGGTGGCTCCCCCAACAGCGAAGGGGCAACTCAGTGACAATAGTGCTAGAAGTATGAATCAAAACACTGTACAACTTGAGAACTTCCCCGTTTGCACTACGCTTGGAAGCCAGAGGAGATGTTAAAAAGCAAAGAATAATTCTTTCTGAAGACCTTTCCCATCGTTGCACTTGATGGGTTCAACTGGGAGGGGTTACTAGACTCTGGAAGTTGAAAACTGCCCACATAATTAAACTGTACAACAACTACTCAGGATTACCTTGCAAGTTTTAACCTATAAAAATTTAACTTTATATGGCACTTCCAAAATAGTTTGCCATAATACCTATTAATCTAGATTTAATTTTTAAAACTCATCCTTTTTACTTAAGATTTAAATTAAAAAAAAAAAAAAAACACAAGTCCACAAGAATTTGTCTCAGGCCTGGCACAGAGTCGGTGCTCCATAAATATTTTGTTAAATGATGGATGGTGAGTGCTTTTACTATCCAGTCTTTACCCAGCTTATAGATTAAGTATGAAGAATCCAAGATACATGGTGTTGAGAGTCGTTTTTATATGCTTGCAAAGCATTTTTGTCATTCATGTATTTTTTCTACTTTGCTTCCATCTTTTCTTCTCTCACTTCATTTATTAATTCTCCATATGCTTGTTTAACTATTGTAGATCCCCTTGAAATTAGGCATGCAAGGACTTCTTCAACCAGAAAAGCCCATTGTTCTAAAGGTTGATTCAAGAGATGGAACCCTAAGTGGAGAATGAGTTATTCTAAGGACTTCTATTCTTCAAGAAAGCTGCACCCCAGAACACCAGAGATTTCAATTTACTTTGTCAATAAAACCTTGAAATAAAGATGGGCTTAATCTAGTGTACTGCATGAGTAGTTGGTGATTTTGTACATTCATTGAGCTCTCCCAGTGTCTGTGTAGAGTGTTGTGCATTATGTAATATAAAGGAGGTGATCAGATAAGTGACAGATAGGTAGACTCAGCTTCTCTGCTTCTCATAGGACTATCTCTACCCACCTCTAGCTAGCATTGTCAACTCCTCCTGAGCTCTCATCAGAGAATAAATATTTCTCAACAATTTGATCCATAATTTTTAAGAAAAATAAGAATTATCATGATGACTCTAATAGTGACATTTATATCACATGTTTTATTTGTAATATTCTATAATAAATTTTATATTAAGCGAAGTGATAAAATCCCCTTTACAAAAATATTATCTGATGCCGTCCTGCACACTAAAGAGAAATCTATAGAACTGAATGACTGAATACCAGCAAATAAACATTATTTATCGTTGTAATCACTGTTGGTGTGGGGCCTTTGTCAGAATTCCACTTTGATTATTAACATAGGTGAGAGTTAATCTACTGTGACTTTGCCCATCGTTTGGAGAGAATATTCATAGTTTCATTCTGCCTTCTTTGAAGAACATATTTTTTGTAACACTCAATGAAGCACTTATCATATTAGTTATGATTTATTTTTACCTCATCTCCCCTGACATTTCTGGAACACAGGAAACATGTTTTCTTATACGTCTTGCATTCCATCTTCACCTCCTAATTGTCTTAATGCAATGAACACTGAATAAAAAATGGTCAGTTGGTCAGTTGACTGGGCAGCATGTCTAAAAGCACTATTCATTTTCCTTTTTTATTCTTTCCTTTCCCCTCCTTTTCTGAATACTAAAGCCATTAGGTGGGTTGCAGCCATGTGGTAGCCACACATTAAGGTGGAGGAGAGAGTCATGGTGGCTCCAAGTCAGATTCCAAGTGTGCTGGGGAAGGCGTCCACATGGAGGAGCAGCCTGACCTGGAAGCGGGAGCCCAAGCAATCAGAGAAGGGGTCCACATAGAGGTGTGGCCTTCAAGAGCAGCCAGAGCCTAAATAGGGCCTGGAGAACCCACATGAGGTAAGGAGGGCATCCATGAGTGGGAAGGGATGGATGAGAGTTGGCTACATAAAAGGGATTGATCACGTAAGTAAATAAAGTATACTGGAAGCCAGGTGTGTCACTTTTGCAGAAAACAGTGATAGATTCAGAAAGGGAGGAAGCTAGCATGAATCCTATGGCATTAGATTGGAATGGATGGATCAGTGTACATTCATACTTTTCTAGATAGATGGATAGATAGACAGATGATAGATAGGTAATAGATAGTTGATAGATAATTAGATGTAAATATAAGTGTATGTGTGAGCATGCGTGTGTGTGTGTGTATAAAACATATATTCCCTACTCCTCTCCACTGATAGGGCTAGATAACAATGGCATTTCAATAACAATGAATACACTTAGTGCCTAGATCTTGGCTTATGAATATCATTTTCCACTGAAGGGAACCAGAGCTTGTTAGAGAAATGGCTGATGCCAGGGCTAGGACTAAGAATGTTGAAGATGAGCCCAGGATACTTTTTGTGCCAGGAAGTAAGAAAACGCTCAAATGGTTTCTAAATGGTATTTGGAAATTATTTCTAAATGATATTTCCAAATGACTTCCAAACAATATTTTAAAAACCTAAAGACTCCACCAAAGAACTATTAGAACTGATAAACAAATTCAGTAAAGTTGCAGGATACAAAATCAACGTACAAAATTGGTAGCATTTCTATATGCCAGCAGGGAACAATCTGAAATAAAATCAATAGCCACAAATAAAATTAAATACCTAGGAATTAAGTTAATCAAAGAAGTGAAAGATCTCTACCATGAAAACTATAAAACACTGATAAAAGAAATTGAAGAGGACACAAAAACATAGAAAGATATTCCATGTTTATATATTTCAAGAATCAATAGTTAAAAATGTCCACACTACCCAAAGCGATATATGGATTCAATGCAATCCCTATCAAAATACCAATGACATTCTTCACAGAAATATTTTTTTTAATCCTAAAATTTGTGTGGATCCACAAAAGACGAAGAATAGCCAAAGCTATCATCAGCAGAAAGAACAAAACTGGAGGAATCACATTTACCTGACTTCAAAGTATACTACAGAGCTACAGTAACCAAAACAGCATGGTACTGGTATAAAAACAGACACATAGACCAGTGGAACAGAATAGAGACCCCAGCAACAAAGCTACACATCTACAGTGAACTCATTTTTGACAAAGGTGCCAAGAACACAGACTGGGGAAAAGAAATGCAAACTATGCATCCAACAAAGGTCTAATAGCCAACATCTATAAAGAACTTAAATTTACAAGGAAAAAAACATTAAAAAATGGGCAACAGACATGAACAGACATTTTTCAAAAGAAGACATACATATGGCTGACAATCATATAAAAAAAAAAGCTTAACATCACTGATTACTAGAGAAGTGCAAATCAAAACCACAATAAGATACCATCTAACACCAGTCAGAATGGCTATTATTAAAAGTCAAAAAATAACAGGTGTTCGCAAGGTTGTGGAGTAAAATAAACACTTATACACTGTTGGTGGGAGCATGAATTAGTTCAACCATTATGGAAAATAGTGTGGCAATTCCTCAAAGATCTAAAGACAGAAATACCATTTGGCCCAGCAATCCCATTACTGGGTATATATCCAAAGGAATATAAATCATAAAGACACATGCACACATATGTTCACTGCAGTACTACTCACAATAGCAAAGACATGAAATCAACCTAAATACCCATCAATGATGGACTGAATAAAGAAAATGTGGTACATATACACCACGGAATACTATGCAAACTTAAAAAGGAATGAGATCAGCCCAGTGTAGTGGCTCTCGCCTGTAATCCCAGCACTTTCAGAAGCCGAGGTGGGCAGATCACGAGGTCAGGAGATTGAGACTATCCTGGCCAACATGGTGAAACCCTATCTCTACTAAAAATACAAAAATTAGCTGCGTGTGGTGGCACGTGCCTGTAATCTCAGCTACTCGGGAGGCTGAGGCACAAGAATCACTTGAACCCAGGAGGCAGAGGTTGCAGTAAGCCAAGATCGCGCCATTGCACTCCAGCCTGGCAACAGAGCAAGACCATCCCCACATTCTGAAGTGAACCTAGCTCTGGAGCCAGGTTTGATCATCCTCCTCAAAGCTGGCCCGCTCCTGGCCTTGGCTCCTGCTGGGTGGGTTTCTGTGGCTCCAGGCACTTGCCTCAGGAGTGTCTGCAGTGAAAGTCTCATGTCTGACCCTCCTGACCTCCTGAGCTGAACTCAACCTGTCCCACTATGCATTCTCTTTTTTCAAATCAAGAAAGGTCTGTTACACACGTGGAAAGGAAAGAAAGGAGACCAGACCTGGCATTGCTTCTCTGTGAGTGAAGAACATGCAGGAAATTGGCTATCATAATCCTTAGGAATGTGCTTCTCCACTCATTGACTTGGGAAAGGAGACAAATGAAGAAAGGCCTCATAAAAATGAGTTCATGGTGGGAGGAGTTATATGCCGTTTCCTATCAATTACGGTAATACTCAGGCTACAAAGGGTGTGGAGGAGGAAAAAGAATTACTCAGAGGGTCACAACAACTGCCTTCTAGGCCAAGTCCCTCTCATTTCTAGCCACTGACTCTGCTCCAGTCAGTCTGAAATTCCCCACTCTACCAAATACACCATGCTTTTAGTCCCCCTCATGCTGTTCAGGCAGCCCAACATGCCCATTTCTATCTATAAAATTCCACTTGTCCTTCAAGGCTGAGATCAAATATCATGCTCTTCATGAAGCCTCCAGTGTCCCAGGCCAGAAGAGGGTCTTCCTTCCCCTCCAGAGCTCCCCAGAATGCAAATTCTGTGACAACCCTTTTCATGCTCTGCTTGGCATCAGTCAAGTGCACCTCAAATGCTACCCCAAACAGGACTGTTTGTTCTTAAGTTGTATAAAAGATCCTGTTTATCTAAATAACCCATCCACAGAAGAATCTATCACAGGACCTGGTGTAAAACAATGACTCAGTACAAGTGTGCTGCTATAGCTAATGATGGTGATGGTGACAATGATGACAAGGACAATGACAGCAAACACTGGAGAAAGAACACTGATGACCTTCTCCCAGAGATTTTTCCTTAACCCATTCCCTTTGTCTCCTTGATCCTGATCCCATCCAAAGAAAAAGAATTAAGTGTGTGCTTGGTCAGAGCCCCAGGATCTCACTGGCCCCTATTTTATGAAGGGTAGTGTGCCTCACAGGGTCAGCATCTGAGATGAAGCTTCCTTCCTTCTAGCCTGGCCCTGAACAGTCTTCTGCTCGTGCATCCTCTTGGAGTCCCCATTTGGTATCTGGTCTCCAATCTCCCTCCTGCACAGTGTGCCTGAACCCACAGGTCTTCGACTCAGATGTGGGGCTGAGAGCGGGGAACAAGGCAAGCCTACACGATCTCGCAACTCCCTTCCCCAGTGACCTCTATGATGCAGGTTACTGGGTGCAGCTCAGAGACTACTACAGTGGGACTGAGAGCCCCATCTGCTGTTGCTCTTTGGGCCATTGGGGTTGGAATGACTGGCAGGGCAAGATTCAGCCTTTCCTGGGTCTCTGGCCATAAAACCACAAAAAACTCAACAGAATCTCACCTCAAGCCTGTGAAAATGGTATGAAGAGTTGATACCAACATGAAGAAATGTTCAATATGCATTTGCTGTAATGGTGAAGAATATAATGATTTGGCCCCATGGAAAAAAAATGAACAAGAAAAAAAAGAAGAAGAAAAACAAAGAGGGGCAGCAATGGGTAAATATGAAAGACCTTCACCTAACCTTGCTCTATGCTGGTTTGTAAGGAGACTTTCTGGCTCACAGTCTTCTAAAGTCCAATGGAGTACATAGGGTAAGATGATCCTTCTCTTATGGCAAACGCCTTTCTAGATGGGCACCGGTCTTGGCCTGCAGGCTGCCTGCTCAGGGATATAGGGAGAGGAACATTCCCTTTCTCATCCTGCACATAATGCAACTATAAAAGGTTCAGAAGCTTAGTCACTCTTACAGACTTGGAAGCATAAACTCCATCCTATAAACACCAGAATTTTTATTTCTACTTCAAAAATAAATTGTTTTGAAAAAAACAAAAAATAACTTCATTACCTACATTAAAAAATCGTTATTAAGGACCACTAATGGGGAAGTAGAAGTATCCTCAAGAATAATGAGAATAATAATAATATCTCCTATGTGGTCCTTTCCAAGTTCCACAATACTTTCATGCCCATACTGTCTCTGTTCAACTTGGATGCCTTCTTCACACCACAGACCACAGGTACCTCCATTTAACAAAACAGTCTGAGCTTGAATGACTAGTATGTACCAAGCACCATTCTAGGTAGTGTACCTAGCACCATTCTAGGTACCAAGCACCATTCTAGGTACCAAGCACCATTCTAGGTATGTACCAAGCATGATTCCAGCAAAAAAAGCAAAGTTTCTACTTCCACACAGCTGAAGTTCTAGGGCATGTGGTAGAACAGGAAACAAAAACAAATTTATAATATGTCAGATAATGGTAAGGGCTACAAAGAAAAATAAATCTGGGTAAGAAAATAGAGACTGATGGGGAGTGCTACTGTAGAAGGGTTATGTTCCAATTGTCTACTGCTATTTAATTAAACCACTCACACTTAGTGGCTAAAAACAACAGGATGCATTTATTTTCGTTCACATTTCTGGGGGTGACTAGGCTGAGCTTGGCAGTTTCCCTGTAGGGTCTCTCACATGGTTCCAGTGAAACAGGGGTTGGAGCTGGAGTCATCTGGAGGGTTCCTTCTCACCTGACTGATGGTCGGTGCTAGGCGTCCACTATGACCACAGTGAGGACTGTTGCTGGAATACCTCTGTACAGCCTGTCAATGTGGTGGGGGCTTCCTCCCAGCATTGCAGCTCTGTTCCAAGGGCAAGCATCCCACCTATCACCTCTTATGACCAAGCATCACTGCCTTCACATTTAATTTGTTAGAAGTGAGTCACTTTGGTCAGTTTCAAGAGGAGAGGAACTGGACTCTTAACTCTTGGTGAAAAGAGTGTCAAAGAATTTGCAGACATGTTTTAAAAAC